>NW_025336480.1:5433659-5754911 GCF_004798865.1 Varanus komodoensis
TGAAGTCTCCGAACCATCTTCAAGAGTATCCTGATGTAGAACACATCACAATAGTCCAATAGGGAGGTTACCAGAGCATGAGTTACTGTTGTGAGATTCTGTTCATCCAGATAAAGATTAGTTGATGGACCAGCCAAAGCTGATAGAAAGCACTCCTCCCCACAGCAGTCACCTGGGATTCCAGAGATAACTCTGGCTGCAGGAGCACTCCCAAACTATTCACCCTGTGCCTTAGAGGGAGTGCAACCTGATCCAGAAAAGGGCAAATATCACTCACCAGGACAGCTGAACCACCTACCAGCAGAACCTCTGTCTTATCTGGATTAAGTCTCAATTTGTTGGCCCTCATCCAGACCATCACACCATCCAGACACTGATTCAAAACTATTACCACCTCACCTGGATTAGATGAGAAAGAGGGGTAGAGCGAGTGTCACCAGCATACTGGTGACACCACAGCCCAAACCTTCAGATGACCTCTCCCACCGGTTTCGTGTAGATGTTAAATAGCATGGGGGATAAAATAGAATCCTGCAGAACTCCATCACATAACTGACATGGTGCGGAGCCCCAAGCCCCCAGCACTACCTTCTGGAATCAGTCGCCAGGTAGGAGTGGAACCACTGCAAAGCAGTGCCACCACCCCCAACTTGGCCAGCCTATCCAGAAGGATACCATGGTTGATGGTATCGAAAATGGTTAGAGATCTGGAGGAACCAACAAGGATGCACCCACCCACCCCAGCCCTTCTCCTGGCAAAGGTCATCACACAGGGTGACCAAGGAAGTTCAGTCCTTAAACCAAGTCTGAAACCAGACTGAAATGGATCCAGATGGTCAGTTTCCTCCAAGAGTACCTGGAATTGTCTGGCTACCACCTGCTCAAGCACCTTGCCCAAGAACAGAATATTAGCCACCCATCTATAGTTAGTGGCAACCTCTGGGTCCAGGTTCACCTTCTTTATGAGGGCCCTAAAGGATAACTGCCTCCTTCAGGATACCAGGAACCAACCCCTCCCTCATAGAGGCATTTCCTGGAACCAGGTATATATTTATTTTTATTTATTAAAACATTTTTATGCCGCCCCATTCGCTGAAGCCTCGGGGCGGCTCACATCACTAAGTTAAAATAATTATAATATAAATTAAAAATATAAATATTAAATTAAAAATACAACAATACAGTATAAAATAAGCCGCCCTGGCCAGATAAAATCCAATAATATTAACAGTTAAAATGCCGCTTGAATAAAAAGGTCTTTGCCTGGCGCCGAAAAACAAATAACGACGGCGCCAGGCGGACCTCTCTGGGGAGCGCGTTCCATAACTTAGGCGCCACCGCAGAGGAAGCCCTCCTCCAAGTACTCACCCTCCTAATTTCTTTCACGGAGGGTTCCCGGAGAAGAGCCTCCCCCGCCGATCTCAAGGGGCGGCTGGGCATATATGGATGCAAGCGCTCCTTCAGGTAACCAGGACCCAAGCCGTTTAGGGCTTTATAGGTCATCACCAACACCTTGAATTGGGCCCGGACTTCAATGGAAAGCCAGTGAAGCTGACGGAGAACCGGAGTAAAGTGAACACAACACCCAGTCCCCGTCAGCAGTCTGGCAGCTCTGTTTTGAACCAGTTGAAGTATCCAGACCGTCTTCAAGGGTAGCCCCATGTAAAGCACGTTACAGAAGTCAAGACGGGAAGTCACCAATGCATGTGTCACTGTCGCGAGGCAGTCGTACTCCAGATAGGGGTGCAGCTGGTGGATCAGCCGAAGCTGGAGGAAAGCGCTCTTCGCCACTGCTGTCACCTGAGCTTCTAGTGAAAGCTCCGGGTCGAGGAGCACTCCCAAGCTGTGAACCTTGTCCCTAAGAGGGAGTGCAACCCCATTCAGAACAAAGTTCAGTTCACCCTCTCCGAAGCCCGAACCACCAACCAACAGGACCTCCCAACCTTGGCTTTGGTGATCAGCCATGAAAGGCAAGAGTTGAGTAAACAGGTGGTGGATCAAACTAGTCTAAGCACCTTGTCCACATCCTCAAGCTGCAATAACTGAAACCTATCCAACAGAGGCTACCTCCACTACACAAATAGTACTGTGTTCAATTTGTGGTAAATCTGAGTGAATTTACCCCTAAAGTGCTGTACCAATTTGTCACAGCGAGCCTCCGAGGGTTTAATAGGATCCATCTTGAGCCCAGAATGTAATATCTCTGCACCAGGGCCATCTGAACAGCATTATGGGCCCAGGCAAAGCAGTGTACTGGGGCCCCTATGACAACTACTCACAGTGCCGGCGTGTATCGGGAACGATACAAAGCAGAAAAGAACTTAAATTAGCAATTAGTGAAGTACTAAACACCTTTGATCGGTATGTATCATATATGATACAAGGTGCATTGAAGGGTTAACATACACAGATTAGTATGGAGTCCATGGGCAAGTGCCCACCAGGCCCATGCGTTAAGATGGCCCTGCTCTGCACCACCCAGAAAAAATCTGCTGGACGACACTGTGAGGATGCAATAGAAGTGGTGACTTTCTTCTTCACTGTCCTCACCACCATAGGCTCAATAATGAGTTCTAGGTAGTGTTTGGTTGGATTCAGCACAAGTTTTTCTTCACTTATGCACTAGCTGTCTCCCAAACTGCTTCACTGCTTGCATCTCAGATGTATATCAAGATGCAGTATGAGCTCTGCTTGGAGGGAGAGAATGTTTAGGCACAAACATGTATACCGCCTGAGTAATTTCTGCATTCTACAGAGCAACCTGGACTTTGACAGGAGTGCCAGTCATATCAACTGAAAACTCCCCCAGAGCCCTTAGGAATCCATCAGGATCCACTAGACTCTGGGGGTGGACCATTTTAACAGGTTCCACACCCTTAAAGAGAGGGAAAGAGCCCAAGAGTCAAAATCTCACAAGGAAGTGATCTGACCATAACAACGGGGTCAGCATCAAACCCCTCACATCCAGATCACCAACCTCCTTTCCAGGAAAAAGCAAAAACAAAGAGTATGGCCTTTCTCATGTGTTGGACTGGTGACATGCTGAGACAGCCCCATTGTTGACGTGGTGTCCATGAAGTCCTGAGCTGCCCCAGAAATAACAGCCTCAGTGTGGAAATTGAAGTCCCCCAGAACCATCATTCTGGGGGCCTTCAACAACACGACCAAGACTATTTATGTCAGCTAAGGCAGGAAATCTGTGGGGCAGAAGAGTGCACAGTACACCAACAGAATCCCTATTCTGTCTCAATCACCCAACACAAGGTGCAAACACTCTAGGCCTGTCTTCAAGTGGAAACCTTGAAAGAGAGATTATTTCCTTAGAGAGATTATGGCCCCATTCCCAGCCCTCAAAGTGAGGCTGGCACTGCACCAGATACCTGGGTGGGCGCAGCTTGGTAATCGTAATGCCCCCTGCTTAATGGAATCTGCTTAAAAATGGAAGAATTGTCTTCTCTGCTAATGCTGTCCTATTTTAGAAACAGCCTTACCATGCATTTTGAAAGACGGAGGATGTTTTATCCACCCAAGAATACTGATATGACCATTTATAGAAGATCAAACCAATCCAGCTGTCATCTCCTTGATACTGCACCCACATCTGAAAGCATAAAAGCAATGTTAGATTAAAGTGAAAGCTCATCTTTCTCCAAAATTAATCTATCTCATAATTGCAGGAGAATTATCCAGTATGAAAAGGGTGAAATAAAAACAACTGCTGAATCATACCTTTTCATGACTGTTGGTAATTTTGACTAGATCTGTTCCCTTAAATCCTTTGCATGAAATCCTGGCATTGGCCCAGGTGGCTGTTTTTACGTTTTCCACATAATAACATGACGTTGAAAAATAATACCACTGGGGCTTCTTTGGGCATGGGTTAATGAAAACTAAAATAAACAAACAAACTTTGAAAAAAAATAAACCTCCAGACATAACTTTAATAAAAGACTTTCCAGCTCTGACTAAATTGTCTTAAATAGAAGAGTCATTATAGCATTTCTATAGCACTTCACAATTCAAAGAGTCACACTTATATTATTTCAGCAATTCTGAAAGTAGGCCAGCATTGGTATCAGCCTACTATAAAATGGTGCAGACAAACAAGAATATAAGAAATGCCATGCTGGATCATACTGATGGTCTATCTAGTCCAGCACTCTGTTCATATAGTAGCAGATCAACTGCCCACAGAATCCCTTTTGCAGGATAGTAAAAGAGTTCCTCTTGCTCCAGCTTCTCAGCAGGCAGACCACCTCTAATAATGGAGGTAGCACACATCCAGCAGGGCTAGTAGCCACTGACAGCCTCTTTCTCCATGAAGTTGTCCAATCCCTTTTAAAAGCCATCCAAATCATCACAACTTCTTGCTATAAGAACTCCGTAGGTCAACCATGCCCTGTGTGAAGTACTTCCTTCTGTTTATCCTCAGCCTCTCACTGATCAATATCATGGGATGACCTCAGGTTCCAGTATTATAGGATAGGGAAAGAAAAAAATTTCTTCCTTTCTGCTGACTTCACATCATGCATAATTTTAAGCACCTCTACCATGTCTCCCCTTACTCACAGTTTTTCTATGTTATACAATCCCTGTCATATCTTGTTGCAGCTATTACACATTGTGGAACTGTTGCAACCCCTTGATCATTTTATGTGCCCTTCTCTGTACTCTTTCCAACTCAATCATGTCCTTTTTCAGGTAAGGCATTAACATGGCATTCTAAGTGTGGTTGGCGTAAATATTGGTACAAGAGCAGTAAGATCTTGACAGTTTTATTTTCACTTCCTTGCCTAATTATTCCTAACCTGGAGTCTCTCCAAGAGTCACAGCAGTTGTGCAGTGGGTCAACATTTTCATCAAGTTGTGTACTACAACCCCAAGATACTTCTTTCCATCAGTCTGAGCTTACCAGGATTTTTATTTTGCCCCAGCATGCATTATTTTATGCTTGCTTACTCTGAGCTGCATTTGCCCATTCTTCCAGCTTGGAAAACATCCTTTGCACCCCTCACAATCCCTTCTGGTGACTGGTTTTAACCACCCTAAATAGTTTGGTGTCATCAGCAAGCTTGGACACATAACTGCTTACTCCTTAAGTTAAGGGACAGTTGCATGCTAATGCATGAATTTGTAACTTAGTCTCTTAGCTTAGCTTTTACAATATTCTGCAGTTTTGGCTGTCATTCTTTTATATATACAAGAGTTCTTCAAAGAGTTTCCACACTTTTAAAAACTCTATTTATTAAGAATTTCAAAAACAAATTACATCACTCTTCTACATAGCCTTCCTTTGCAATGCATTTTCCCAGCATCATACCAACTTTTTAATGCCATCAGCCAAAATGTTTTTGGTTGAGCATATAGCCACTGATGTACCACTGCTTTCACATCATCATCACATGAAAATCTTCTTCTCCTTAAAGCACTGCATCCATCACACAGATGACTCTACGAGAGAAACTTTATTCCCATACTGAGCACACATGCAGAACTGAATTTGTGTTCCTGGCACACCTTCTGCCCATAAAAAGCATATGACAAAATGCTGTTCCTCTTTGGCCCAATTTATAAGTCTCACAGCCATCTTCACCACAGTGTGACAACTCTTACGCTAAACTACAAGGGCAGCCGGCTTGGTAGACAGAGTAGTCACATGACACTCTCAGACATGACCAATTACTCCGCCTCCTGCCCTCACCATTTCAAAAAAGTGCAGAAACTTTTTGAAGACCCTGTCTGTGTGTGTGTGTGTGTGTGTGTAAACACAAAAGATAAAACACATCTTTTAGCATGTGTTTAATGCTAAAAGATATACATTAAAAGCTACAAAGAGGAAAATATTGGGAGATGGGCAGTAAAAGGTCATTAGTATAGTGAAGCTTAGGGTTATTTCTATGGAAAGAATGAAAAAAATAAAAGGCAGTACTAAAGTAAAGCAGTGGAAATACTGGAGAACCAAAGGATAAAAAGAGAGATCTAAAAACAACAGCAATTTTACCTTCATCAATGCACTGTGGATCTGAGGAGTCTAAGCTACATTTGGTAAGGCTAGTAGCTACACATTCTCCAGTAAGAGCATTGCAGGGAAGGTTATTTGAACACTCCTTGCAAAGGAACTGGCAATTTGTGCCATAAAACCCAGGATTACAAACTAGGGGGGAAATCAGAATTAAATAGCTGTAGAATAAAATAAGAACTTGATAACAAGTGTATTTTTTTTTAAAAAAACCTTCTGATTAATATTAACATCATAAGCTAGTTCCTGGTATATGCATTTTTACTGTTTTCTCCCTGTCTCACACAGGAAAGTGTGCATATGATTGCAAGCATAGTATTTATATAGGGCTTTTTCCTGAAAATGTTCAAAGTGCTTCGCATATATACAAGAATGCTATAGACAGATCAGTATTATTATCCCCATATTACATTTCGGAAGAGTATAAAGTAGATAAAGAATGGCTTGCCTAATTCTATCTATCAGTTCTGAACAGAGCTCACAAGTCAGTCTTTTTAACCAAGAACTTAGGGTATAATTCTATGGCCTTCTGGCATTGTTGGGAACAGGGGACATACCATTATTTAGCATCCTCATCCTGCTTCCCTTACAACCAGGGCAGAAAGAGCCACATCAGCTGCCTTCGAAGGATGCAATTAGGTCTTGGAAATGGGGGAAAGTGGCATGCGGGGGGGGGGGGGGGAGAGGGCAGGGGAAGGATAGGAGGAGGCTTGGGCAAATGGCTTATGTCAATTCTTGTCAGCACCCCAGACTGCTTTCCTTCCCTTTTTGGGCACTTAATACATAAGCCCCAAACTGGCCAAGTAACTCACCGGTCTTTAAATACAGTACATCATCTGCATTGATGCTTTTGAATACTCCCTTTCCACTGACTGTATAATATTGGCCCTGTGAGAAAACAACAGCAGTACAAGTAGTTCTTTCAAAAATGCATTCCTCCTGAGCAGATTCCAAAGAATAGAAAATTGTGGGTAACATCTTTCGCCTCTGTGGTATTATGTGGCTCTTGTATTCCTGAAATATGTTCACATCTGTACACAAAAAGAGTCACAGACCATGATTTTACCATCTGTTTAAAGATAAAGTATTAAGATAACACTTGTTTAACCTAAATGACAGCTCATTTTGGAAATCAGCTATACCTGAGTAGGATATTTTTACTTTCAAATATCAAGAGGTAACTTTTCATTTTTGGACTAAGGCAATGTGAACATGAGTACAACTGTGTTATATCAGACTAAAGGTCCATGTAGTCCAGCATTCTATTCAGTGACCAAAAGCAGCTGCCCATGGGCAGCTACAAGTAGACAAGAGTGCAACAGCACCCTTTCACTTATGTTCCCCAACAACCTGTGTACATAGGCAGACTGCTTCTGAGACTGGAGGAACATCAGAACTAGTAGCCACTGTTAGCCTTCTTTCCCCAGAAAAAATTAATGCAGGCATTCAACAATGCATGCTAGTCATCATAGGTGACTGGAATGCAAAAAAAGGAAACAAAGCAGAATCAAATGTTGTAGGAAAATTTGGGCAAGAGTCAGAAATGAAGCAGGGGAACAACACATGGAATTCTGTGAAGCCAACCATCTGTTTACTGAAAATACATACTGTAGCAACCAATCAGGCAAATGTACACATGGACATCTTCAGATGGCTAATACAGAAATATTGTAAATTACTTAATTGGAAATGGAAAATGAAGAAGCTGTATTCTCACTGCCAAAACAAGACCAAGGACAGACTGTGGTAGTGGCTATGAACAACTCATATTAAAAAAGAGTGGAAAGCTGAAAAAGATCACTAACAGAAACACAGTGCCAAAATAAAAATTAACATTTCTAAGGAATTTTAAGTCCACATAAAGCAAGATTTGTATTACTGAACTTAGTTGACTGTGAGACAGAAGAACTGTGGACTGAAACTAGAGACATTGTTAGAGAAGAATACCAAAGGACAATTGCTGTAGCAGCAGCAGCAGCAACAACAACAACAGATTCAGAATCCTAAATGCAACTTTTCAACCACTATCATGTAGAGGCAGAAAGAACTATTTCAATAGCCAGTGCAAGGAAACAGAAGAGAACAGTCCAGGACTGGGACATGGGAAGCCAGAGACAAGACAGAAGTTCTGGAACCAGGGCAAAGAACTTGAGGAAAGGAAGTCCAAATATAAGTTTTAATGGCAAGTCCAATAGCAAAGTTCAAGTTGTGGTAACCAAACAGGCCAGAGGAACCAGATGTACATATCAGGGCAAAACAAGGAGATAATAGAGCAACAAGCCAATAGTTGATAACAAGGAGAATAAGCAGAAGTGCAGCTACCTTGGACAGGATAATGGGGCAGGAGAAATGGCAAGGCAGAATACACACTCAGCATCAGGCAGGGTACAGACATTTGAGGCAAGATAACTGGGCAGAGTATACATATATAGCAAGGCAAGATACATGGTGGGATGCAGGCGACAACAGAAACCAAATTTAGCAAGGGTCATGCAAGATGCAGGAGCTGAATCACAGCTAGCTAGCAAACCTCCTGAGGCAAATTGACAAGGCAAGATACATGGCAAGGCAAGATACACGGCACAGCAACATACAAGCAGCTAGAGCTGATACAGGTCAAGGAAAAGATGGGCACAATAGCAAAGCAACATGACAAGGCAGGTTACATAGCAAGATGCAGGATACATAGCTGGAGCTGTCAGGCCATAACAACAAACAGCAGGGAATGTGCCTTTTTATGAAGTCGGTTCTGGAAGGAGAAGCTTGCCATTATAAAACTCTTTCCCTAGAGCTCCCAGCTGGTGCTCATCAGTAGACTGAGGGCTCCAACAGGGTCTGAAATCAATTCTGTGAATATGGTAGTAGTGGATCTGGTCCCCATAGCAGCCCAGTTCCTAACACAAAAGAGAAAAAACAAGGGATCCAAGGGAAATTGGATCATAGATTAGGAAAGCTGAAAGACAAAAGAGAACATAATTTCTGACCAGGAGAAAACAATGAAAAGGTGGAAACTTCATATGGAAGAATGATAAGGAAGAGCTGAAAGGATGACAGCTGCATTCAAAGTGGAATCCAATGAGAAGAACATGCAGTCTTGGAAAATGAAATGAGTACTGCTCTGAAAGTACTTGGAAAGAACAAAGCATCCAGAATCAATAGGGTACCAACAGAACTATTCCAAACTGAAGAGACGGAATCAGTCCTAATAATGACAAAAATATGTCAACAAATATGGAAAACAAAACAATGGGCCACAGACTGGAACCATTGTTCAATATACATTCCAGTCTCTAAGAAAAGAGATGCAAAAAATACAGCAGCTACAGGACCATTGCGCTAATTTCTCATGCAAGCAAAGTGATGCTCAAGTTGTTGCCACAAAGAATTTAAACTTATATGGAACAAGAAATGCCTGATATTCAAGCTGGATTCTGAAAAGGAAGAGGTACTAGAGACCATATTGCAAATATACATTGGCTACTGGAGCACAGTAAAGAATTTCAGAAAAAGACTAGTCTATACTTATAGACTACAGCAAAATCTTTGACTGTTTTCATCATAAGAAGCTATGGATGGTCCTGAGCAAAATGGACACACCTCAGATTTTTTTGCTGCGTAACCTGTATCACAGACAATAAGCTACAGTTAGGACAGAATACAGGGAAACAGAATGGTTTTCTATAGGCAAAGGTGTCAGAGAAGGATGTATTTTATCTCCCTTAAAGTAAGCCACATCCCTGAGTTTACACCAGTTGAGCAGAGCTGTCAAGGGCAGGACACTGTGGAACACATTCATTCACAAAGTCTGTATAAGCTGGAGACAACGTGACAGCACATAGCAGTAGCAGCATCTTTTCATGTTTGCTTTTTTCAGCACAGCAACTGCTTCACTACAAATGAGGCAAACTGGATTGCCTTTACTTCCATAAAAACAAAACCCCTTGATTCTCCATTCCTGTTTAAAAGTAGAACCTTCTGAAACTTTTAGCTTTTTGAAATCATAATTTTTCTAAATGAGCAGACAGAGGAATGGCTAGTCTGCCCAAATATCAATATATTTACAGCAAAAAACTGCAAATAAGGATATCTTTTCACAACCAAAGCACAAACAGCAGGATAAACTCAGACTCCGAAAATCCAAAGTAGCTTCACTGACTATTTCAAAAAGCAAACTTAGGAAGTCGATGACAGTAAACATGAATGAATGGAAGCAGTGGGCAACCATTTCATAGAATATGCAAAAATCTTGTCATTTGAGCTTTAAGGGTTCATTTCAAAACTCTTTGGCATATCTACTCAACACTTGCAGACCATCACAAAACAGTAACATTGGCATGTCTAATCAGAAGTCAGCAGAATAAAACAATGATAGTTGTGGCAATGTGGCATAGCAGCAGCAGAATGATACAGCAGTTCTGATCTGAGCTACCTCAAAGAGAGCAACTCTAAAGACAAATGATGTATAAACAACATAAAAAGCAACACAGAATGAGCTGGAAAGCTCTGGACATATTTGACACAACAAAATGTGTAAAGGCAAAAACAGAAAACTGACAGAATGGGCCAGAACAAATAAGGAAAGCACTCCAGCAGCCTTAATATAAATACAAGGTCATGAGGTAGGGAAGGGGGTGAGGTTGGGGAGAGAAGCTCAAAGGTAAGGAGATTATGTCTTGATGTTATTGAATCCTTGGGCTAAGCACAGGGTTGAGTTTCTTAAGATTTGGAAGATAGAGTGGAAACTCGCTCAACTGAGTCATTGGGTTGAAAAACATCCTTCCACCTGGCACTTTGGTCAAGGGCCTAGCTTAACCTGTTCTGTGCCTTCCTGCATTGGAGGGCAAATGAAGCTGCAGTGACTGAGGTGCAAAGTAGGGCCAAGTTTTCACTGTATGAGGCTTTTCCTCAATTGGGGAAAGCCCCGATAGAGCAAAGGCACTTGAGACAAGGCAGCAGGTATAGGTGTACTCCTCCTTGTGCCACAGCTTCTACTGTGATATACCTTCCCCCTTTGAGGAAGATGTGAGGTGATTTATACCATAATATCATTTGCTGCTTTAAAATTGTTCATTTGCCTACATTAACTCTTTCTCTTTGAACCTGAAGAATTACAATTGAATGCAGTATGTGCACACAACAAAGATTTACATATGATTGTGATATGTGATGATCAACAGACAGTTTTCATGCATTTTCCCACCTCTTCCCCAGATTAACAAAATGACTGGTATGCAACAATAGAGGCACCCAGCAAACATCAAAGCATTAAAGCAATAGATGAACTCAAGGAAACTGGACATTTACTTTATGGGAGACAGGGAAAGTACCGAATGGAAATATAAAACAGAAAGGGGTATACGCAAGATAAGAAACAGTATAAAAACCAGATACTTACTTTCTGGTCTTTGACATATAAAATAAAAAACTTCATTGCATTTTGCTGACTGCAATACTGATGTATCTTTGGAAAGAGTACCACAAGCATTATCTGCGTCCCCTTTTATCTTTAACCTGAAAAAGAAGCAAAATTAAACGATATATTTGGTGGGGAAAGTATATAATACATTACATTCCAGATTAAGAATTAATTTAGGACCACTGTGAGAACTGAGCAATATGCTAAGATGGTATCTCAATTACCTGCTTTTTTCAGAATTGCTGACCAATGTTATTACCTCAGGTGCTATCTGTTCCCTACTTCTAGGTAACTGGTAGCTGTAGGCCTCTGTAATTTCCATTTAGTCACAGAGCAAGTTATAGGATGCAGTCCTATACAGGTAAATGACCCTGAGTAAGAAAGGGTCAAGGGAGCAGAGAAATGAGTCAAGCAGGCTCAGTCTGATCTTTATGCCAGCTGAATCCAGAACTGGCTTCATTCTGCCCATCCTCATGCCTCAAGGGAAAGGTGGTGGTGGAACAAACCTGAATAATGCAGTCATTCTTCTACCCGCTCTCCATTTTCTCTCCATGGTTATATGAGGCCCTCTTTATCATACTGCACCACTCTTGGCTGGGTTCACACAACATGGCACACCATACCATTTTGTTTTCCATCATGGTTTAGCACAATATATGAGCCCAACCAACATGGGGGAAATTGGGGCATCTGGGGAGGAGAGGTAGGGCTCTCAGGACAATTTCATCTTCCTGCTGTGCATGCTGCATTAGCTTGCATCGTAAGGGTCTTCAATAAGGAGTCTTACTAGAGCCCTGAGTAAGACTGAAGGTAGGAAGAGCTGTGGAAATCCCCAAGTGTTTCAAGGAGCAGATGTGTGGGTGGTGCTTGGTCCTTTGCTACTGGAAAAAGGGGCTTCTGCAGCCTGGCTTTCACTGTGAGCAGTTGTAAGTGCCATGGCTCCTGGCATGCATGCTTTAAGGCTACTTAGCCTGCTTATGGTCTTTGATGCTCTGCTTTTCATTAGCCAGGGAGATCCCAGTTCTAAAGACTATGCACAATAGTCCAGCTTAAAAAAAAAAGAATACAGCATTCTATGGTCACTGAGGATATTTAGCCCTCACTACAGTCTTAAGTACATTTTTTCCATTTAAAAGGGGGAGTTTTTTGATAGGAGGTATGTTACTTCTGCAAACATTGGGGTTCTTCTAACCCAGCTGACACATTCTTCTCATATGTTTCTCTATTGATATTGATACATTTTCTATCAATATTTACCATTATTTCACATTCTAATAATTTTTTTAAAGCATAACATTTAAATTTGATTAACAGCATGTATTTTCACATTTCAAACATTTGAATAGGCACAGGAGAAGCTTCAGTCTCCTCACCTGTTTCATTCACAAAAGGCAGCAAGTTAGAAAAGCTCACCAGTTTATTTCAGTGTTTACTCTTGCTCCGTCACCCCATTGCCACTGTTTTTTGTATGTATGCCATTGCATTCCAATCCACATTTGTTCACTTATCATCTCCTTCAGCCAAGTCTGCAGGCCAAAGAAATGGAGCACAATAGAAGTTGGTGACATAATAAACATAGTTTATAGTCCATAAGTCCATAATAAAACATCCCTCATCCACAACCTGATTGTGGATGAGGGGGCCAACCTGGCTTGCATCACAGAGACCTGGGCGGGGGGGGGGGGGGTATCCCTCTCTCAACTGTGTCCGCCCGGGTATCTGGTGCAGCACCAGCCATGCACGGGGGGTGGGGAGGGGAGGGGGTTGCTTTAATTCATCGAGCTTCTATTTCCTTTGCGGGGCTTTCTGTTCTCTCGAGACCGGGTCTAGAGTGCCTCTACCTGGCGTTGGGCAACTGAGACAGATTGGGGATTCTGCTGGTGAACTGTGCGCCCTTCTGCCCATCAGACTCCCTGCCTGAGCTGACGGAGATCATCTCGGACCTGGGGTTGAAGATTCCCAGGATACTGGTCCTGGGGGATTTCAATCTCCATGCCGAGACTGTTCTGACCAGGGCAGCTCAGGACTTCATGGCCTCCATGATGGCCATGGGGTTGTCTCAACATGTCATTGGCCCGACCTATGAACGTGGACACACACTGGACCTGGTTTTCTTGACGGGGCAGGAAGAGGGTGATCTGAGGGTGATGAATTTGTGTCTGACTCCCCTGTCATGGTCAGACCACTTCCTCATGAGGTTTGAGCTTGATGGTGGCCTTTCCCTCTGTAAGGGTGCAGACCCTATTGTGTTGGTCCGTCCTCGGAGCCGGATGGATCCGGATGGATTCCTGAAAGCTCTGGGGGAGTTTCTGGTTGATAAAGCTGGCGCTCCTGTTGATGCTCTGGTTGAACTGTGGAATGGGGAAATGACCAGAGCTATTGACACGATCGCTCCTAAGCGTCCTCTCCCACCAGGCAGAGCCCGTTCATCCCCTTGGTATACACCTGAATTACAGGCGATGAAGTGGGTTGGGAGATGACTAGAGCATAGGTGGAGAAAATCTCAGGATGAATCTGACCGAACACACTTAAGAGCCCATTATCAGGCCTATGCTGTGGCAGTGAGGGTGGCGAAGAAGAAATTCTTCTCCACTTCCATTGCCTCCTCACAGTGCTGTCCAGTGGAACTTTTTCAGGTGGTACAGGGGCTGGTACATCCAGGCCCTAAGAAAGATCCGGTACCACCCTCGATAACCCGCTGTAACGACTTTGCCCAGCACTTCAAGGAGAAAGTCGCTCAGATTCGTCACGAGCTGGACTCCACTAGTGATTCAGATTCCTTAGGGGAGGTGCCAATGTTACCGTCTGGTCACATATTGTTGGATGAGTTTCAGTTATTGCGGCCTGATGATGTGGACAAGGTGCTTGGACAAGTACGTACCACCACCTGTTTACTGGACCCTTGCCCATCGTGGCTACTGTCCAAAGCCAAACACGGGATTGGTGCATGGATGCTGGAGGTCATCAATGTCTCTCTGAGGGACAGCCGGGTGCCTGCCCCACTAAAGGAGGTGGTGGTCAGGCCGGTCCTAAAGAAGGCGTCCCTGAATCCAGAGATGGCTGCCAATTATAGACCGGTGACCAACATCCTGTTTTTAGGCAAGGTGTTGGAACGGGTGGTGGCGGGACAACTCCAAGCTCTCTTGGATAAGACTATCTGGACCCATTTCAGTCTGGCTTCAGACCCAGGTATGGTACTGAATCTGCCTTGGTCGCCCTGTATGATGACCTGTGCAGGGAGAGAGACAGGGGGAGTGCGTCCCTGTTGGTTCCCCTGGACCTCTCAGTGGCTTTCGATATCATCGACCATGGTATCCTTCTGGATAGGCTAAGGGGGCTGGGAGTAGGAGGCACTGCATGGCAGTGGTTCTGCTCCTACCACGACGGCCAATTCCAGAAGGTGGTGCTGGGGGACTTTACCTCTGCACCATGGCAGTTATGCCATGGAGTACTGCAGGGGTCTATTCTGTCCCCCTTACTATTTAACATTTACATGAAACCGCTGGGAGAGGTCATCCGGAGGTGTAGGCTGCAGAATCATCAGTATGCTGATGACACCCAGATCTACCTCTCTTTTTCAACCGATCCAGGTGAGGCAGTGGCTGTACTGAACTGGTGCCTGGCCGAGGTAATGGGCTGGATGAGGGCCAATAAACTGAAGCTTAATCCAGACAAGACAGAGGTCCTGCTGGTGGGTGGTTCAAGCCCCTGGGAAGGTGACTTGGATCTTGTCCTGAATAGGGTTGCACTCCCCCTAAAGGACAGGGTCCGCAGCTTGGGAGTGCTCCTCGACCCGGAGCTGACTTTGGAAGTTCAAGTGACGGCGGTGGCAAGGAGCGTTTTCCATCAGCTTTGGCTAATCCATCAGCTGCGTTCCTACCTGGAGGACGACTGCCTAGCGACAGTGACGCATGCATTGGTTACTTCCCGATTGGATTTCTGTAACGCGCTCTACGTGGGGCTGCCCTTGAAGACAATCCAGATACTTCAGATGGTGCAAAATAGAGCAGCCAGGTTGCTGACGGGGACTGGGCGTTATTCTCATATAACTCCAGTCCTCTACCAGCTTCACTAGCTTCCCATTGAAGTCTGGGTTCAATTCAAGGTGTTGGTAATCACCTATAAAGCCCTTAACAGCTTGGGACCTGGATACCTGAAGGAACGCCTGCTTCCATATTTGCCCTCCTGCCCCTTGAGATCAACAGCAGAGGCCCTCCTCTGGGAGCCCTCCATGAGAGACACCAGGAAGCAAAGTACCCGGAGGAGGGCTTTCTCTGCGGTGGCACCCCATCTGTGGAATGCGCTCCCCAGAGAGGTCCACCTGGCACCGTCGTTATTTGTTTTTCGGTGCCAGGCTAAGACCTTTTTATTCAAGCAATATTTTAACAATGTGTAGTATTTATGGTTTTAATTGTGCAGCCAGGGTGTTTCTGGATTTTAATTTGTATTTGTATGATATATATTTATTGGTGTGAGCCGTCCTGAGGCTATATAGCAAGGGGACGGCATACAAAAACTTTAAATAAATAGTTAAAATTTGGGGTCCTGATTTCAACACATACCAGAACAGCAACTGCATCTTCAGGAGAGAATTGACTCATTTGTTTCTCCAAACAAACACAAAATAAAGAAACAGCTTACAATGCAGGTACCATTACTTGGAAAAAGAGGCCAGTGCAAACCACTCATGCAGTTAACCGCTCATTCCTTCTTTCCCAATCTTTGCCCTACAAGCTATCCAAAGCAAAAGTAGGGGAGGTTCTACGGTTTAGAAAACAGTTTGGTATATGTAACATTGATTGCATTAACACTTCATTGTCCACCAACCAGAGTGGGAGACAAAATGAAACTGACCTCTCTGCTTGCCTGTCCCTTCTTCCCTCCCACATCCCCTGGAAAGGCAAGAGTTCACATGACCGCACCACCACCCGCCCCTGCCACAGCTACCATGAGAGAAGACGTGCTTTTCTTCCTTCCCTCTTCTAAGCTAACCAGCTAACAATGAACCAAGATATCCTGTGTGCAGATACCAGCATCTCTCCTTCATGCAAGTCACATATGGATTGTTTGTAAGTAAATAAACCTTTTCAAAAACTTTCCTTAAAAGCTTCTCAGTGTAGATTTTAGCAGATTCAGGTACAAATAACAGACTCTTAACTAAATCTGCTGTTTAATACTTACCTCTGCTGAATCTATAAGCAAATATGCAGCAGGTTAGCAACAAAACAATTCAGGAATTCTGTGATGTGCAGACTTGAACTTGCAGCAAACCATGGGTTAAAACTTCAGCTAGTTTTTCCTTCAACAAACCATATTTCCAGGTTTTCATATCATGACAGACAACCCTGAAGCTGGACTATTTTCTAAACTAGATACAAAGGGGAAGTGGCAAGCAGGCAGGAAGGAGCATACTTATTTGCACAGCCTCAAAGAATCATGTGTTAATTCATCACGAGTTATTTAATCCATGCTTGATCAATGACATAGATAAAGGGATGTACAAAGAATCCATTTGTGGGTGGAAAAGCACCCGATTTCCTGGGCTTGGCTTCTCTGGAATCTGGTCTGCTTTGTAGCAGCCCTGAATATGAGTTCCTGGTAAGCATGCCCAGCATTCATGGGAAACTTGCCAGAAATCAAGCCCCATGTGCCACAAAAGCATTGCTCCTCTTCTGTGCTCATCACCACCCAGCAGCAAGCAGGGAAGAAGGTTGGTTGCTGGGAATGGTGCCTGGTGCACCCATTCACAATAATCTTGGAAAGAAAGAGAACTAACAGAGTCCAGAAATGAATTAATCTTATGTAATAAAGCTAAGCTTCTACTTCTTCCTTTAAAAAGCAAAACAAACAGAAGATTCCAACCTTTTCCCCAGGATCTTCAAGCTGAAGCAACCTTGTGCCTTTAAAACGTTGGCATAGTTGTTGCGCTTCCTTCCATGTCACTTTTCTGTTTTTTTCTATCAAATAGCAATTTTTTTGCCAGTACCACCAGCCAGCACCAAGGGAACATTTCAAACTATACAAGCCTGATACCATTAAAAGAAGATAAAACTGCAAATACATTTTTCTCTTAAATAAATGAATTAATCTTACAAAAAGGCATTCCCACTATTTTTGTTATTCATATTCAGATGTCCCCTAATCTCTTTGACAAATTAGCACTCCAAGAATGGGTAGAAAGCCTGTCACACCATGCCACCCCCCCACCAGCAATCTTGATCAAGGAATTTGTTTCCCTGCCATTAATAGCTATAGAAGAACAGTGATCTTCACTGCATTGGAACTGCTGCAGCCAGAGAGCTTAACCATTCCCTCCCACTCAGTGATTCTGATCAGGCTGAGCTCAATGGCAGTGAAATAGTTTTTTCAGGGAAGATTACAGTTTCCTTTTTATCTCTTTTTTCTCCTCCCCACTCCCTATCCCCATATCTTGAAATACATGGTTTGTGATTCACCTTTAGAAGCTGTTCTCATTACATTTTACCTTTAGTGAAACATATGAATGGAAACCCAAACCATAGCTGCCCTTTCATCTTTCCCAAGAAATATTCAAGGATTTGGTCAATGGGGAGTTAAAAGTTTAAATGACTCTGCAGCAAGTCTGACAGGGGTTCCATGAATCATTTTCAACTATGGTTTAGTGTTGGGCCAAAATATTGCTCCAGATTTTTCCTGGACTTTGTGGAATGGAGCAAAGCACTGCTTGAAGATCAACACAAATTTACTAATCTATATAACTATGTACTTATCATGAAAAACAGCCCTGTCTACCGAAGCTTATCTTGATAGTATTCAGGAGTTCAACAAGAAGAGTGGAAAATGTCTTATTTGGTAAAAGAATTCTCTTACATGCATGTCAGCAGACCAACTTAAAGTAGGTCCTCTAATTTGATACCAGACTAGTTCAGCAGGACCATAATGTAAGATTTGAAATGGATCCTTTGCCCAAAAGTCTTTCAGCCAATGGCAGACATCTATGTAATTTTCATGAATGTCCAGACTGACAATTCATGACAACACATTCCTGCCCATCTATAGGCAAGAATATATTAAAACACTCAATGACCAAATGGCCTACTAGGGACTCAGTTTTCACAACTGCAGCTCAGGTTATAAGCCACAAAAGATTTTTGTCATCATGTGTGCTGGTCACATGCTAGGGATTAGCAGAATTTACATTGGCAATGCAGCTTGTCATGTCATGCTAACCATGGATAACAATCCACCCAGAAACTACAGGCTTCAGTCAATCAACATAGCTACCAACTGGGTTCCCATGGAATGACAATACATAGTGGAGGATTGTGCTTTGAGAATTCTGAAAATTCCAGCAGGGTGGCATGTTTGAGGGCAACAAGCCACCTTAACAACTCATGGGTTGCAATAGTGATTGTTGGACCCACAATCGGTTCTTGGGTCATCCAAATCAGCCCTATCATGGGTACCAGGAACAGGCTACTGAGCCTTGTGGCTATCAAAACTCCTTGCAACTCTTGCTAAGTATTTCCCAAACAACTGTCATTACTGGCCACCCTAAAATACCCAAGTAGCATCAGAGGGCATCTAGCACTGGCTTCCTCTCCTTTCCACCATAAGACATTTTAGGTCTGATGTGACTTTTTTTTTTTTTTTTACTTTAAACTTTTTTCCTGACATCATGAATTCCCATCACCAATCTTTCTCAATCCTTGTTTTGACAGTTACAGATAGTCCCTTCAAAGTGCTCCAGCAGAACCTCGGAGGGGCTGTCTGTTGTTGCAAAATTTGTATCTCCCACAGCCCAGTTTCTCTAATAGCTGCAAAATGATTTTATTTTTTTATTTTTGCCAGGACTTGTGCATCTGCAGTTTGTAGTTGTACAGATGTGGGAATCGGATTGGGAACTGTAGAGGGTACCTTCTGGCAGCTAACTGTATTTTCCCCTTTGGCTACATATAACAGCTGTTAAACAGCAAGCTGTGAAAAATACAAGTGGTCTTCACTTATGAAAAGAAGTGGCAGTTCATTCCCTTCTTCCCAAAGCAGCAATCCTTGTTTTGTTTGTGTGAACACACATGCATGCATGTCCCGAGAGTGGTTTCATTTTTGTATTTGTTCCCAAGACTCTTATCACCTCAAGAACATGCAAAAGTACAAACCATTCCATTTACTGTTTAAGTTACTTTTACAGTTGTCAACAGTGAAACTATTTTTTCAAGAGGGATTTAGAGAGGATTCAAAAGCCCTTTTGGTTAGAAATTTATAGAGGTGTATACACACACACATGTACAAATAAAATTACTGGTTTTATAAAGCTATCAGTTTTTTAAAAAGAAAGTATGTTCACTCACCAAAAGAGCATGTACCTACACTCTCAGGTGCAGCACAAACAATATGGCTTTCACAAGCTCCAGTTATGGGATGGCATGGCTTATCCCAGTGGCACTGTGGACATTCAGCTTCACAGTCTGACCCATAGTATCCATAATCGCATGCTTTAAAATAATAAGCATATGCATAAGAAGCAGGAGCAGTACCTTACATACATTATTTCTTGCAATTTTTACAATAGCTCTATAAGGTAGGCCTGTGCTGTTTCTATATGGTGGTCTGAGACTGAGCTCAACTAAGACCACTAATAACTTCATGGAGAAGATGAGATTTAAACTGAGGAATTTCTGATGCACAGAGTAATCTCCTAACACCTAAAATTGGAACACTCATATAGAAGGTCTGGTTGGCTGTATATAGACATACATAATTATAGGGGTCAAGCTGCTGTGGATCTACATTCACCCCATTATGTTTGGAAATCCATGTTTCTTAGCAGCATCAAACTTAGTGTTCAGCAGAAACAGCTATTCGCACAGGGGCTAATGCTACCATGCTTACCCTACTCTCTTCAAAACTGCTTTCCAATTTTAAAAAAGTGAACTGACTTGAAACAGAAAGAAAATAAAGTATCGATCATATGTTTTAAGTGGTTAAACTTCCTAGACAGATTTCATTTTTTAATTGCTGGAGAGAGGCAAACAGGAAGAAATCAGCATTCACAACAGATGCTGTATATGAGGAATAAAAGGAGGGGAAGACAATGCTCATCTCACAGTATAAAGCCCTATTTGCTGATATGACTGTATGAAGGCTTATATAATGAACTAGCTGTTTAAAACAAAATGTCAGAAGTCTGAAACAAAAAAAAAAAAAAGGAACAGAAAGAATGAAATTTTTGAGAATGCAGAATTTCAAGTATCAGAATATTAGGTGCTACCATTGAAACTCATGTTACTACAGGTAAAGTTTTACAAAATTCAGCATTCATTCAGCAATTCTGTATATTTGAGAGCCTGGAGGAATGTTGCCTATGGGGTTGTAATGGGTTGGGCATGACTTTGAGACTGAACAACAATGTATTTGAGAAGGAACTCAGTATGACTACCTGATTTTAAAAAAGTTATACTTGGAGCAAAGGCTCCACCAACTAATGTATGTCCATTTAGTTCGAAATATCCATATTGCCACAATCCATAGCCAATGCATTCAGTCATCTCTTTAATACATGCCTCCCTTGATTCATTGTATGTAGAATTGGCTGATGAACTTGGTGTCTCTGAGATCATTACTGAATCCCAAAAGCCTGTATATACATCAAGGTCTGTAGGGAGGGGGAAAAGAGGTCATGCTGAGAGGCATTCAAATCTGTATTTTAATAGGTATCAACTATGAAATGTTAGCATCAGATCCTGACAAGCTGTGATTCAGCACACTGAACGTTACAGTGTCTTACAGAAGTATCTTCCACCTTGATTTGTCCACATTTTGTTGTGTTACAACTTGGAATTGAAATGAATTTAATTGGCATTGTTACCAGTTAATGTACATAAGCAATTGTAGGTCATCTGTCATGTACTGCCACATGCCAGTTTCTTAACAAACCTGTTTTTGAAGTTTGGAATGATTACCAGTAAGTACATGAATAGAGCATGTCAATTTAGTATATTAATCAATGATCAATCAATCATCGCAGTTGCTTAAGTCTTTCCTCAGAGTCATGGCAGACAAAAGTAAACTTTCACACCCTCTGTGTTCAGTCTTGAAGAAACACAGAAAGTATATAATGTATTTTGCCTAATTTATGTACCTCTTGACTATATAAAATGATTGTCTTATATTTCTATAGTTCTTCCCGGCAACAGCTTTAACCAGCCATAAACTGAAGAAAAGTTTAATTACTCTCTTAAAATTTTCTGGATGGATAGTACCTACTAACTGTTTACTTAACTTACCTCCACTGGTGCAAAATTAACCCTTGCACCAGTAAACCTAAGCATACTCTGTACATGATGCTTAAGAAAAGCAGGATGCTTACCTGTAATTGCTCTTCTTCAAGTGGCCATTACCGATGCAATCAAAGACACAGCTTCTAAGCCTGTCTAGAAGCAGGCTCAGCTTTTGGTGCCCCATCCCACTTCTGCCTTCCTAATGGACCTAATGTGAAAGATGTGAGTGCACCACAATGGAGAGTGGAAGTTATAGCAGAACTGTATGATCAATGGAATCTAGTAGAAGGATCAATAGGTGGAGACTGGAAAACTATTCAGTCAGGCCTAGAATAAAGGAGCTGGTGAGGATCCCATGCTGGACATCTAAATTTTGTGAGGACACCTACAATGGTGAGCCAAGCGAGGTTTGGAATAAACATGGCTGTGACTTTATCTATTTATGGCATTTCTGTACTGTTCAATTAGCACAATGCTCTCAGGAATGGTTGGCAAAACTATATCCTGCTTAAGGGAAAATTCTGAGACCACCATAAGGGGAACCCCACCCCCCAGAAAGTAGCATTTTTTGCTTAAAGAAGACATCAGATCAAAGCTAAACTCCATCAATATGGAAACCAAGTATGAGAAGTTCAAGCAGAGCACACAAAGTTCACTGTTCTTCCAACCAATGTGATGTAAACAAAAGTAGGCTTAAAGGGGAACATATGGAAGTTCCAATGAGGCTCAACACCTGTGCAAAGAGTGACAGACTCCAAACCAGCAGGGTCATTTAAAACTTCACAAATCGTTGTGAAGGAAACCCTCCCCACATTTGTTGAAAGAAAATTGCAAATAAAAGCAAATAAATTCTGAGGGAGCAGGGGTGCTCTCCTTACTGGGAATTCCTGTCTTATGCTTGCATGCTCACTTGGATGAGATGCCACAAACCCATAAGTGACTAGACATAATGGATTGACATGCCATCTGAACCTGGGTCCATGGAAGCAGCAAGCATGCTGTTCAGTACAGCTGGCAAAAACCTCTTGCTGCTCTTGCCCACTCACTGTTACAGTTTTTCTAACAGATGCCAAAGCAGCACTTTGGAACAATTGTCACTGGTTCATCTTCCCCCTTGCCAACTATGAGCCCTTTTTCATTCCCTGTGGCTTCAGCGCCCTCCCCATCTTTTGAGATTACCATTGTTTTCCATAGTTTTCAAAGTGAGAGCCACAGATGGCTCTAACAAACTGCCCAAGTGGCACACCGAAGCGGCTTTCACTAGTTCATCACCTATTTTTAATTATTTTGTGTGTGCCTGACATTTCTGCAAATATCTTTTTTCTTTAAAAAATAAACTGGATCATTTGACAGTTCACACTTGGATACTTTCAGGTATCCAAAATGAAAAGACCAGATTGTACTTGTATAAGCAAATTCAGAAGTTTGATAGTGATCTACAAGTGTGATGGTTTTGCTGACAACTCTTGGCAGAAAAAATGGGTGGCATAGCCCTAGTTTACCTATACCAAGATTTTAAATGTTAAGTGTACCTCAAAATAAAGAAAATATACCATATCTTTTATTTTTGTTACCTACATTTCTTCAAGCAATATGCACAAATGTATCACAAGAAAATTCAGTTGAGTCCTTGTAGATCAAGAATGCAAGAATCCCTACCCCATGGGCTTACCCTGGCCCTCCAGGCTCCCCAATCCAGTTTATAGAAACACTTTGGATTCCCTTCAGCAGTGGGGCCTGGAGGAATCCCTGCTGTTATCTCTGATTAAAGACAACAATGAGACATAGGCAGCTGGGGATTCAGCTCTTGCTGGAAGCACTCAGCACACTTTGCATATCGCTTGCTGTCCCCATTAAGTAAAAAAGCAGCACATGGTACCTTTTCTCTATGCTGACTGTTCCTTTTTCCATTTCTTTGTTCTCAGGACTAAGTTCAGTTATTAAATTCTGTGCCTTACATACCCAGAAACTTAAGGTTTCCATTCAGAACAAGCAAGATTGAATCTTTCTTTTTGGAAAATTGCTCTTCAAAAAGTCAAGAATTCTCATTTTCACTTCTTTTGCAAGCTCTATGTATGACAATTTCTACATGGTAACACAGAACAGCAGACTGCAAACCTCGTTCAGCTGGTCTTTTGCATGCCCAGCTTTTCTCTTCAGAACAGGAAGCTTGAATAATAAACCCTTCATTTGTTAAAGCAGCACACCGTTTCCAACGGAACACACTTGGAAAATCCATCCTAGCAAAATAAAGCAAGAGAATCTGAGAGGACTAGCCCTCATCCACACATGCACATGTAATTTAGAAATATAGTTCATAAGGCTAATGAATTGAAGAACTAGGGAGAATGACTAAAGTTTAGCAAGCACAGACAGGGTGACCTGTTTCAGACAGCCCATCTTGGTGGAAAGGTGGCTTATAAATCAAATAATAAAGTCAACCAGTGAGCTGGAAAGTGAAATGCTAGCCTTCAGCTGTCCACCGTCTTCTTTTCCTTTCTTAACAATGCTCCTTAGTCTACATGGGGCTGAGGGGCATTGTGAGTAAAAAAAAAAAGAAAGGTGACAATGGATGGGTGCTTCATTTTTCAACATGCCATACTTAAAAAACATAAACACATTTTTAAAAATTAAAATATTTGTACCATGTTGGAGACTGTTCTAATCCTGATACCTCAGTGGCTTGTCCACTGAAAAGCAAATGTTGGCAAGTTTTCTCTTAGATTCCAATCACTATTTTCTCTTTCTTTCACAAGAAAAGGTGAAGAAAGGAGAGACAGATATGTTCAGATGATCATCTGAACAAGACAAGTGTCTGGGCATTGTAAATGATCCCTGTATATTATAGGCACTATACTGGTATCCGCAAAATTGAAGAAGAGCTGACTAACAGCTCTTGGGTTGAGATCTGGTATTTTCCACTGCCCATATCATATATGTATATGACTGAGGCCAACAACATTCTATGACACTGAGAGGAACGAGTAGCAATACTCTGATTCTCTTCCAAACGCAGCTTTCTTTGGAAATGAAGCAATATTTGCCTTGCAGTTAGTACTCTGGTCTAGTAATACAACAAGAAAGCAACAAGCTAATTATTACTGGGAAAAGATAAAATTTGGCCAGATACATTTTTACTGTAAATACAGAAATATTTAAAAATAAGTATTTAAATAGGAAGACATTAAAATATGAACAAATATTTAAACAAAATATTAATTATCCTAAATTTAGAAAAAACTGTCTTGTATTTTGTTAATTGTTCATACTTCTTTAACTCCTTCCAATATCTAATTTACTTTCTTCTCACCCTAAATTGTTTTCAGCATTTTTAGAAGAAAACTCATTACTGATGCTAAGTAGTCTCTGCATTACAATGGTCCCAGGTCCTATTTTAATTATCCTGTTCAAATCTTTTTACAGCAATTTACACGTATGTAATATACAAATGAGTTCAAGGCATAGATTTACATGAAGTGCCAACTGTTATTGACTGGGTTGGATGCTTAATGAAAACTAGATAATCATCATACAAACCATTTCAAAGCAGTTGTTGCATCATCTCCATGTGACCAAGTCCAGATGTTATCTTTGTTCAGATCTTGCAATCCAAGCCATAATGGTTCTTCTACAAAATATCGTAACCACTTCTATAAATGAAACCAGGATGAAGAATAACAAGGTTGCATAGGTTTAAAAAAATAGAAAAGTGTCTTCACTGTAATTAGGATTTTTATCATTTTGCTAAGGACTGAATTTTGTTCCTATCCCATCAACAGAAAATGCCTCTGAGGTCAAACGATTGTTTGGTTTATTTATGGAAGCAACATTGACGTTCTAATGTTGTAACTTTAATGGAGGTCTAAAATCGTTTTAAATAATATAATAAATACATATTAGGCTATCAAAGTTGTTAGCACTTATGACTAATAATTTTTTTAAAGGATCACAATTAGAGCAGCAGAATCAGTGAGTATTACCCCAGCCAGCTCATATTGTACATCATCCATCTTCCCTACCCATCTTGTTGGGTGGGTAAGGAACAGCGAGCCTTGGGAACAGTGTCTGGCCCCAAACACAGTCTCTTTACGTGCTGCTCAAGTGCAGTTCACATTGGCAGACTTCTTTCAGCTGAGTTCTTTTGTGTAAATAGTCCCTTAAACCTGAAACAACCTTGCTCATCCAAGGTTTTACTTGAAGTAAAAGTCACTATCATTTTTTAACAACAGATAACCAAAGTTGTGCTTGATTTCTATGGACCTGGGCATTATTATATGTGGCTCAAATAGCTGTTTTGTTTATGCTCATGATTACGTTATATATATGTACATGCGTATCCTGCATATGCATGTGTGCTACATCAAAACATACAATTGTGCAATTGTTTAAAGCTAACCCAATAAATTTACAAACTATGGTCATATAATCATTATGTATATATATAACCTGTGTTGCACCATGTACAAACGCAGACATTATTTTAATCTACAGCACAAATGATCCAGTTTACTAATTCATTAACAAGAATAATTATTATTTGCAATTAGTGTCAGTGATATCATGTTTACTGCACTTTTTTTTTTACTATGAACTTCACACGTAATTACATGTGTGTGTACTGTGAATGTAGAACACAGGTAGGCAACTTCAAGGGAGCTATTCCTCCCTACACACTGAAACCCACTGGGGGGGGGGGTCACACCTCTGCTGCCACTTAATTTGCCACAGCAAAAGTGCTGATTTTTCTTTCAAACAAGGGACATGGGATATATATTCTTTGTTTTAAGAAAACATGCACTCCTGGAAAGCTGGGAGCACAATAACAAAGCCCTGCATGCCTCTCTCTAAAGAAATATCGCCATTCTTTTGCTGTTGTGCTGAATTTCAGTAACAAATTTGTGTGTGGATCATAAAATAGACCAGAGGGACAGTAGGCAGCCCACCAGTCACGTTTACTTAACCAATGTAGAAGATATTTAAGATGGGATCCAACATTGCACAAGTGCCCTTCTGCTCAAGCAATAAGATTTTCCTCTCCTCCCTTCAGTCAGCTGTGCTTTCTCAATGCCTTGCACTGAAAGAAGTTTTCTACCAACAGAATAAATTAACCGGTCCCACCGCCACCCATAGATTTTGCATTCTTCCCTATATACTTTCTTTAACAAATACAACTACGTTATGCTCTGTTCATGGACAGCATGACCAAATTTGCATATTCTGTTGCCAGGAGTGATCTATAACTTACTATCTGGCTTGCCTCCGATTTCATAAATTGCCCCTGCCTTGCTTCAAACCATACCTCCAGCATGGAATTTATGGGAAGAAAATTAAGATTTTGGTTAAAACGGCAGTTAAAGGCAGAGGAACCACAAAAATGGTAAGAAAGTTTGTTGGACTGAAAACAATTTTTAAAATCTTGTTTTTTTACAGTACTTGTGGTTAGAAATAAGGAACAGCACAGTCATCTGGATGTTTCACAAGAACTGTATTGTTAATAATCAAATTAGCAATTAGTTATACCTGGCATTTTAAAACAGAAACTTCTCAAACATCATGGGAATAGTCAATCTTATCAATATCCTGTGAAACCAAGCAGAAGCTAAAAGACTGCCAGAGTTTCTCTAGCAAATATATTAAAATGTCAAGGAACTTGTTTTTAAGAAACATTTTTTTTTCAGTGCAACTTAGTATCTTGCATTTCATTTGAAAACTTTTTATGAACTGGTTGAAACTGCATGGAAGAAACAGGAGGAACAAGTGGACTATGCAAGCCATATGTTCATCATGTCTACTTTCACTTAACAACCCAGGATGATGGTTGTCAGGCACACAAAACAACCTTGTTCTTGGGTTGTTTCATAATGTGCAAATCAGGAACTCTGAATTATGCATTACTTGTTCCTGAAATTCCTGGGTTATACATCCCAGGGACTACAGCCATGTAATGAAAACCAAAAGTATAAATCGAACACCAGGGACATCATCAGAGTGGATGATATGTGCAAGTCATACGTAACAGTGATGTTATTAACTTTCTAAGGATGGTGGATATTAATTAGCCAATTACAACCTGCTGCTTGTAATTTATCTCTAGCACCAAGTTTCTTTGGACCAAAAATGTGCCATGACTAAGAGTAAACAATGCTACTCTAAATGTGTTATGCAGCTTAAGATAACACAGGTGACAGAAAACCTGCTTCTGACGATGTTGCACACTGACATAAGGTCTGGGATACCAGACATATAAAACTGTAACACTGTTGTTTACAATTCTGTTCTGCTCATAAGCACTCTAGTAGAATTTTTGGTAGGTTAGTAATTCTTGGGGGATTATTTATGAGGCTAGGACAACCTGTGACCCTGGGCATTCTACATTTAGACCCATACATGCATTCCTTCTTTCTCAAAACAAACAAAAATGAATGAATCAAGACTTCACACAGAACATCCAAGATCACTTTAGGTGTCTGAAGGGAGGGGGCGTGCATCTTCTCATCCATGTATGGTATCCTAGGCTAATACGAGTATAAACAAGTTCTATTAGATTGTACTTCATAACTGAGATGTAAGATGTTAAAAACTCTTAACATAATCCTTGACAACAGCATCACTAGAGTAACATATGCCAACTTGGAAACTGCAGTATAAAAACAATATTTCTACTACATAATTTACTTATACATGTATTTATAGGCCGCCTTTAACTGCCGAGGCCTTCCTAGGTGGCTTGCAATACATAAAACATATTAACAAAGTAAAACACATTAAAACCAATTCAAACACAACGAATTAAAATAACTATAAAAACAATATAAAAAGGACCACAGCATTCAGGCTAAGTGTTAGAAAATTTCCTAAAAGGGTATGTCTTTGCCAAGAGCAGGGATCGGCAACCTTGGAACCGTTTCCCACAGAAAAGAAAACACTGGGAGCCGCAAAACCCTTTTGACAACCAAAAAGGAAGATAACACTGCATATATCATCTTTTACCTTTATGCTATGTATAAAAAAACTGTAGTGTGTTGCATTTATGAAATCAATGAACTGCTACAGAGAAAACAATTTTTTTATTTCTGCATGCAACAAAAACATTTTGAACTCCTGAAAAAAACCAAGGAAGTAGATCTATATCTTCATTAAGATTTAGCAGCAGCTCTTGTTCAGTCATTAAAGACTGTTATTTTAAAGCTTACATTATAAACTAGTAGGACTCCTTTCATATATTTTGAATAGGAGAACAGCTTTCTACAGAGTCAACGTCAGTGCTAAAGGGCTGCGTGCATTAAACAGCAAACCCCATAAAAGTTAGTCAGCAGTAAAAGCAAATGAATCTATCCATGTACCATTAAACGTTCGGTTTTCTTCAGAAACTTTTCTTCAACTTATCCATGGTTGGCCTACGGGGGTGGGAGGGAAGCTCAGTAAATCGACACGGGTCCCAGCCGGTCCCAGATAGGCTGCGCCGGAGATAATAGGTGTGTTAAGTGACTGATTAGCAGATAAACAGTCAAGTGCTGTCAATTGTGACAGGTCCCAAGTGCAGCTTTTATCATTCAGAGGAAGGAGATTACATTTGGACAAAGAGAATCTTTTCAGCAGGGTTTGAATAACATGAGAGCCTGCAGGAAGCTTGTTCCACTCTTTCCCTGCACAATAGCAGAGGAATGTAGCAATTTACTTAACCAGCTTCAGTCGCAGATAGGCGGCTCTGCTGGCGCATGTTTTGAGCAACAGAGCCACAGCAGAGGGATTCAAGAGCCACGTGTGGCTCTGGAGCCGCGGGTTGCTGACCGCTGGCCTACAGTCAAAAGGAAAATAAAGATGGCACCAGGTGAATTTCCCTAGGGAAGGAGTTCCAAAGATGGGGAGCAGCAGTGGAAAAGGCCCTTCGCCTATTTGACACCCCTCTCATCTCCCTGAGGGGTGGTTCTCATAATGCTGAAAGAATTTATGAAACAGTTAGTCCAAGGCTCTTTTGAAATGTGATACATCAACACAGGTTCTAGAAGCTGTGGTCAGTTAAAGCTACAAATGTCACCCAAAGTGAAAGGAAATAGTAATCAGCATACCAGATCAGCTTCATTTTCAATCCATAGAAGTTCAGCAGCCCTAAACCGACTACAAGAAGTATTAGCCTCTTTCCAAGTACCAAAATAGCTTAAGAAATAGTAACAGTGTCTGTTCCAGTAGCGCCATTTAATCATATCTGGGCATCTCTCACTGACGGATGCTGTAAAAACAAATCCACACTAAGCTAGTTAAACACTGATGTTAAATGAAAATTATATGCACCTACCCTTTATCTTCCATTCTCAAGCCATTCAGTTTCTTCATATCACCCCAAACTGTAGAAAATTCTTTAGAATAATCCTGACAGAAGTAATTGCATGCATAGAGGAGAATACTACTAAAAGTTGAAGGCAAAACTGGTCATAGTACATGAAAGGAAGATTCTGTTAGTAGCTGGGTTCCCTCCTTCATCTTTCATTTGCGTAACAGTTCTTTGACAAAGGGGCTTTATTTCCAACATTCAGCCAGTAAACAGCCACAGAAGAGCCTCTGAGCATGCAAAGAGCAGTTTGTTGACTAAAAACTATTTCCAAGAACCCTCCTTTTCAGTAACTTGGCTCTCTCCCACCCCAGGAATGCCTGACTGGAATGCCTGACTCGACAAGAGCTAGCTTCCAGGGTATATGCAGGCCTTCTAGTTATCTAGACTTTCTCCCCCAGCACTGATTCATGGGTCAACGATGGATTGCACCAGACTCTTCCTGCTCTTCTCCAAAGTACCCCCTGCACTCCCTTTTGTTAGAAGAATCCAACAAATACAAAAACATTTTGGAACATTCCCAAGAACCATTTCAGTTACAAAATAATGCCACAATATCTTATGTAAGCTAACTAAATAGATTTGTTTTTAAATATACTTTCTGAGCAAGTCTCAAGAGACTGCTGGTTCAAACAGGTGCTTTTCTCATCACAGAAGCCAGTCAACATGTTACAGCGTGCACTCCCTCTACATGTAGGGCATGTTTCTGCACATGCATAACCATGACGTCCTGGTAAACAACCTAGAATTCAAAAAATCAAAATAAATTCTAATCTAAACAAGGTTTGACATCTATATTGGTATAAAAAATATTTTGAGCTACACATTTATTGCAAGACATACAAAAGCTCCCTTATTCATGATGAAATCTAATGTGTAACTGCAGCAGTATCTTTTACTATGAACAATACTGATTATTTCTATAGTATAAATGTATACATGTAAATTATGTTCAGTGTTTTAATTGTAGTATACTGGTGAAATAAAATTGCTTATGCATTTACAGCAGTATTTACAGCAAGGTAAGAGACAGAAGAATTACCTTGCTGAAGGACCCAATTGAGGGACCTCAGAGAAAAGAAATATGAGGCCCCTAAGAAACCAAACAATGAAAGAAATTAGATTAATTTCTTAAATTAGAGCTTAACCTCTATCTACAGATACTACAATCTACATCTGAGGCATTCCTCCAACTCCTACCTCACAAGGAGACAATAAGCAAAGGAATACCTTACTTGTGCAATTCCAATTATAAAATGATCACCCCACTGAGGCCCACCTAGTGGCAACACTGTTATCTTTTCGGTGCCTAGCTAAGACTATCCTCTTCTTTCAGGCATTTAATGGCATATGATGGAACACATTAGCTGTTTTAGCAGAACTAGCTTTTATTGAAATTGCTTTGCCATTAAAAAAAGCTTTAAATTTTGTATATTGGAATGCTGTACTGTATTTTAATGTTTTTGAGATGCGAGTTTTCAGGTTGACCTAAAAATATAATTTGTGTCAATTTTATGCACAATATATCATTTTTCCCAACAGCTACAAAATATTTTAACTGGAATATTTACTTAAGGGGAAATATAATTTACACTACAACAATTTATTTTCTTGCATTCAAATGCATTCAAAGCTTTATGCCAAAACTATTTTATCAGAGTATTTGTAAAAATCTAGACAAGAGCAACATACTTTCTTATGAAGTTTATTTATATTTAACAAACATGATTATCCTACAAGGAATGCACTGTTTTTAGCACACTGATACATCTTTTATCAGAAGTTTCTTTTGCTAAGGTAACTGTAACACCTTAATTCACTCTCTATACTGCTTCTTGGTTCTATTTCAGGTTGAACTCCAAGCACTGTATTTCACTAAAGGATGGATGTGAATCTGAGGCCAGGGAACTCAGGCAGGAGGGTGCTGTTGCATTCAAACCCTACTTGTGGGATCCCACAGGGAATTGGTTGGCTTGCTGGGCTCAACTGGTTGGAATGCTGGGCTCAACAGACCATTGGTCTGATCCAGCACAGCTCATCTTGTGTTCTTACGTTAAACAAATAGTAATCACAACCACTGTTTCTGTTTCCCTCCAGTTTGTTACTGTAGAATGTTGGCAATATAGTGCAAATATACCATATATAAGTCCAGTCCAAAGCCAACTGCATTGTATACAGGAAGGAGTTACTTGAGTTTTCAGTTTCCTCATGGGCAACTGAGCACTAGGATTTGTAAACAAGTGCATTAGAGGAAGAATTTATACAAGTTCACATTCTGCATTTAACTCATATAACATGAATGATTAAAGAATAACATGCCATATTGAGCATAGACAAATACTGAAAAATACAGTGTGGAATTTTTTCCATGGAAAAATATAACAATGGAACATTCTCCATGGAAAGATATAGAATAAAAAATTTTCAGGTAATTTTTAATTCCACATCAGTCTTGTATTTTATTGTTATCCATGTTTAGTATTGTGCTACTCTAATTATGTTTATGAATTGTTGTGAACTACTCAAAAAGCTTTGGTTCTTTGCTGATAAAGAAATGGAAATAGTAATGCTAACAATGATAATAAGAAATAGCAATAGTAATAGCAATAATTATACATCACTGCAAAGGGAACAGGCAATTTCCCTACTTCCCACCTCCACTGATCTGAGATTTTTTCATTATTTTGTATTTGCATAGATAAAAAGAAAAAAGGGGAAAGTAATATGAAAATGAAAGAAAAAGATACCAAGGGAGCTTACACAAAAATTACATATAGCGCTGTGTGAAATTACACAAAAATTACACAATCATTATTACTTATATCATTTTTATAACTACACATTTGACTTAATACTACTCAGTTATTACAAAAAAAACTTTAAAATGGATATCAAATAAATAATAATACCCCCTATCCACAAACCCACCAGCATTTAATAATGTATTTTTCCTTTTTCCCCAGATCAAATAATGTAAGAATAAGCAAATATATTAATTTGATCATTGTATACATAATACTTAATTGTAACACTCATGATGGCTAAATAAAGGATATATAATAGGCTTTCCATTTAACATAAAATTCTTTAACCAGTCTTCTATATATAGCTGACTAGTAAATATATCAGCTAGGTCATCTTTACATAAATTCTATTTTTTCTCTCTGAATTGTTAAGTAAAATATGTACAGTACGTTTTCCATTTATCATTAAATTCATTGGCCAGTCTTCTATTTATATAACTGGTTAATTTTGTCATTAGTGCATATTCTGCTAATTTATTTTTCCAGTATTCACTAATTGGGCAGTCTTTTGCTTTCCATATTGTTGCAACTATAACTCTAGCTGCTATTGTCATATATCATTAAAAACACATATGTATGAAAACTGTACTACTTAAAATTACCCAAGTAAAATACAAGTTAAATAAAACAAGTCTCAGTCATAAAAAACCAGAACAAAACTGCCGATTTATACTTTAGTCCTAATTTTCCTAGCAGCCAGGGCAAACTTAGCAACTTGAAACAAAATATAAACACCATTACCTGCAAGCGAGGTACATATTTTGTCCAACAAAGGTCTTTTAGACAGGGATTTAAGAATGCTACAAATAAATTTATCCCTATGATAGGCATAAAGTAGACAGTGGAATAGGTATCCTCCACTTCTCCCATATCACAAGAACGAAGGCATTGTGTTTCTACCTTGTGAAATCTCCTGGCCATATAAGTGGAGGGCATACATTGGAAACAGTGCAGTAAAGGACTTTCTTAAGATAGGAACCATAAGAACAGAAAAGTAATGCTCTAATACAAACATCACTGTATACGATGGATACGAAAGGGAATGTGATGTCTGGTTAACATGATAAAGGCCATGGCATTGAGAATATAACTGGATTCTTTGTCTGAACGGAATTGTAATATTTTTAGTACATACAAATGGTGGGGAGGACGTGTGTGCTGATCCCATAAGAATGTAGACTAGAGGAAACATACTTTAACCAGGAACTTTGAAGTGGATTCTGCAATTGTTCTAAGAGACATTTTTTTTATGTAAATGGGTATTATTCATAGAGGATAGTTTTAAACAAAACAGGATGAAGGCAATATGAACCCAACCTCTTATTCATAATATTCCAACTTCTGTTCTTAAATAGGGAGCAGGAGTACTGTTATCATATATTTTAATACTTCTTCCATATTTTTGGAAGATTTTTTGGCACAATACTCAATAGCATATTCTTAGTGTTCATAGGAAGCTAATTTTAAGAATTCTCTGCATTTCAGCACGTATTTCTTTCTGAATTTTTTTGACCTTATTTACTGCATGTCCACCATGTATGGTAAAAAGCCACATCCACTTTCTTGCATTTCTAGCACTTTCCATTATAATTCTTGTCCATTTTCTCAATATCTTTTGCAGTAATATACCAAAGAGAGAACATCTTGCATCAATTTTCTCTTAGTGCTTGACTAACTGTAAATTTATATCTTTCATCCATAAGGTTTCCCACTGACGGAAGGATATTTCTTTCTCAAAGTTCTGTATCCATCTTATCATACATATTTTAACTTGTTCAGTTGCAGTATCATATTAAAGTAACTGCTTGTAAATCCATCCTAGTAAGTGATCTTTTGATACAAAAGTCAACTTTTCAAATTCTGTCAGGTCTTATGGCTCCTTTTCAGTTTTAAAACCAATTGAAAATACAGAAGCCATTTTATCTTTTTCCCTTCATCTTTTAGTTTTTGCCAAAGCTTAATCCTTCCTTGTAGATCAATCCTATCTCCATATGTTATAAAATCACTGCTTTTCCTAGATGCTTATTACAGTATACTTCTATTGGAGACATTAGACAAGAAATGGGAGGACTAATTCTTCTCCGTATAGAATGCCAAATTCTTAGTAAACCATCTCTGATTCCATAGTTTGTCATATGTTACATCATTTAAAACTGATTCCTTAGTCCACACAGAATTATATAGTCCTTCTTCCAAGTCTGCTGTTTCCAGTATTATTAATCTTTCATCTGGATTTTTAATCCAGTCTGTATTCCAAAACAACACAGCACAGCAAAGGAAAGCAGAGCAGCTGAATAGTAGTATAATTTGATATTAGGTACTGCTAGACCTCCTCTTTCTTTTTGACCTTGTAACACTTTAAATCTAATGCTTTAGGTTATTTTTTCAAGCCTCCACTAGTTCCAATGGGGTATGGGGCAGCTACTGGGGATAGAACAATTAACCTTCCCGAACACTGTACCCTATTACCCCTCTTCTATTGCAAATCAGTCTATTATTATCTACAGTGGTTTCAACAAAGATATTTAAATAGTTTAATAGAAGTGAGGGGGTCATTTTGGGGGAGGGCTGTTGGAAGGGCTATACCTCCTGTCCCACCACATCCATGTTTTCAGAAATGGGTGACAAAGAATGAGTATGAATGTGTGTATATGTGTATTTATATATGAACAATCAAACTGCAGAGCCACACCCAATTCAGACATGAGGCCTCTGACATATTTTCCTGAAACCTATTTTGTCTTTGGGATGAAAAATTTCCCATCCTTGTTTTAGCACTATTGTCAAGACATTTCAAGCTTACTGCTGTAGCTAGGATAGTTCACAAATATGCAGTGGGGCTATAACTATACTTGCAGCATTTTATTTCCCATTCTCCTCCTACCCAACCCACATTAATTTAATTTAAATATCACTGAACAAAATATTATAAAAATAGAATTGTTCCTTACTGGTTTTCAAGCGAAATATATGATGAGCTGAACCGGTTACCATTTCCATTCCTATGACAAGAAAATGTTCCTTTGGCCAGCTACTTATTCCAGTACAGTTCATGTTTAGTACACAATGAAATCTTGCTTCATCAAGATCTTTGTACACAGCCAAGGGATGTACAGCTAGCATTATTTTTCCAGGGTAATCAATGAAAAGGTCAAGACCAGCTTTTTAGAAAGAAAATAATAATTCAGTAACAAGACTACTGGAAGCAAACAAAGCATGAATTGCATACAAAAGGTAAAGGAAAACAAGTTAGCAATCTCATAATATACCCACTACAAATATGATAACTGCAGGGGTACAACTTCTGAAGAAAACAGAAGTTCTTCAAATGCTTCCTTATAATTGTACTCTTAATGCTGAATAGTTGTCATTACTAAAGATCTTCATACCGAATTATTCAAGTATTGTTCTTATTCAGAGTCTAAAACTTGTGTAAGTGCTTAGTAAATCTACAAAAATAGTAACAAACTCTTATTTTTTTATTTTTAGCATAAACACTACTTTGCAGTTAATTTATTACATTATTTGACAGGATGCAAAACAATCCTGTGATGAGGTTGGCACACTTAGCAGTGGAATGTTCAAATGCCAGTATTTCATAACTTGTACTTATTATATATAAAAAAATCAAATGTTATGATGATTACCAATTTCTTTTTCACAAATATAAAAATGTTGTTCAGTGCATGATATTGCCCGTAGTTTTCCTCCTCTCATCATCAGAGCACATCCATTAGCTGTTGCAGGAAAATCCCATAGCCTGTTTCAAAATATAACAATAAACTGGTATAATCAAAACTGTAATTAATGAAGACATTTACAATTCTTGACTTACAAAACTAGAAAGGAAAGGAAAATTGCATTTCCTTAGCAAGTTTATTGCTTTCTTTAGAATACAGAGACAGAATATGTCTTCATAAGAAGAAGAAACCAGTTATGGATGGAAATTGATTTAATTGGCATAGTTATTAGCTGATGAACTCAAGATAATAAACATTGTGAGGTTATAAAGTATTTTTTATTGGATGCAAAGTTAAACAAAGAGGAACTGGCACTAGCTGGTTCACTCTGATGAGTGAATATTCTGAAATATTCACTCTGATGAGTCAATACTTGGTAGAAGCATCTTTCAAAACAATTACAGCTGTGAGTTTTCTTCAGTAAGTAAAAAAAAAGTGCAGTGCATTAAGACCATTATTTTAAACAGAATACTTACCATTTGTATTTTGATGGATCAAGATGTTCTCCACCACCACTCCATTTCCATGAAGTTCCTGCCTGAAGCAAGCCAATCCAGCTCTCAGTTTCCATCATAGTACCAATCCATTTCTAGAAAAATAAATATCTTTTAAGAACAGATTAAAATCTTCTTACTGGAGGTCCTGAACAGAACCCTTCAATCTATAAAAGGATGAATGAAGACCAGGAAAGCAGATGTACAGTAGGAGATACTGTTGACTGGCAGCAGAGTTGACCAAGAATATAGGATTCAACCTCTTCTACACAGGATAAAAGCAGGTTGCTTACCTGTAACTGATGTTCTTCGAGTGGCTATCTGTGCAGTCACACATATGGGTGCTGCGCCTGCGCAGTGCCTGTGGCCGGAAAATTGATATCTAACGGTTTTTGGCGGGAAAGCTCCGCTCCCCCTCCCCCATGGCCTATAAAGAGCAGAGCGTCCGTCATTTTGTTCAGTCTTTGACGACCGAACATACGCCCCCATGTGGAAAAAATATCCCTACTATAAACGATATCGGTACCAAGAAAAAATGGAAACGTTTGGTACCAACGAAAATGTCCACTCACCGACACCGAGCGGGGCCAGTGGGTGGTTGTGTGACTGCACAGATGGCCACTCGAAGAACATCAGTTACAGGTAAGCAACCTGCTTTTCTTTGCTGTGGCCTCTGTACATCACATATATGGGTAGATTAACAAGCTTACCATAAAGGAGGAGGGGAGGTGTCCTCAATGAAGAATAGACGAAAGAACGGCTCTGCCAAAGGAGCAATCCTGCCGAGCCCGAACATCTAGATGATAACATCTGGCAAAAGTAGAAGGGTTCGCCCAAGTAGCAGCTCGGCATACATCATCAAGCAGGACCCCCGATGCAAAGGCGGATGAGGTCGCAACAGCCCTAGCTGAATGGCCTCGAGTGGCTGTAGGCAAATCAATCTTAGCCAGTTGATAGGATAAGATTATAGTATGGACTTTCCACTTGGAAAGTCTCTGAGGAGTGACTGGATCGCCCTGATCCCTGATGGAGTATTTAACGAATAGTCTGTCTGAATGGTGAATAGATTCAGTCCTCGATCTGTAGAGGCTAAGCAGCGCCAAACATCAAGTGAGTGCAAGGATCTCTCTAATGGAGTCCACGGTGATGGAAAAAAGGCAGGTAAAATAATATCCTGTCCCATATGAAAAGGCGTGGTCACCTTTGGAAGAAAAGAGGGGTCAAGGCACAAAACGACCTTTTCTCTATGAAAATTCAGGTAAGGCGGGTCTATGTGGAGAGTGCAAAGCTCACTGGCCATTTGGGCTGAGGTGACCACAAGAAACGCTGTCTTCCAGGAAACCAGACACAAATCTACTGTTGCCAATGGTTCGAAAGGAGATCTCGTAAGCGCTTGCAGAACAACAGAAAGACTCCAGGTAGGCATTACTGGTCTGATTGATGGATTAACATTATGCAGTCCCTTAAGAAATCTCTTAACAATAGGTTGAGAGAAGATAGGTGATCCATCAACTAAGCCACGATGGTAGGCTATTGCTGCCGTATACACTTTAATCGAAGACGGCTTTAATCCGGAATGGTGCAGTTCTAATAGGAACTGAAGGATCTGATGTATAGATGACGTAAATGGAGAGGATGAACGAGACTCGGCAAAGGTAGAGAATCATCTCCATTTAGCCGCATAAGATTTCCGTGTGAACAGCTTCAAAGCAGAATCAAGGATATGTTGGATATCAGGATGCAAGGCTGTCGAATTCAACGGGTCAAGCCTTGAATCCGATGGTGTGGAATGAAGAAGGGAAGAGGAAACGCCAAATCAATAGGACTCGACGGCAGGATTTGATTCAGTTGAAGTTGTCGTCGATACCGGTGGCGCAATGGTAGCTATCGGATTTGCCATGCTGTTAGGTTCAATGACAGCAAGTCTGGGTGGCAAAGTGTACCGCCCTGTTGGGTTATAAGGTACGGAAGCAGTGATAGATGATGGTATTCCCCATGAGAGATGTCGAGTAGTGTCGCAAACCAAGCTTGATGTGGCCACCAAGGGGCAATTAGTATCTCCGAGGCATGATCGTATACTATCTTCGCTATGACTCTCATCATAAGAGGGATTGGAGGGAAGGCATAAAAGATCATGTTGTTCCATGGGATCATGAAAGCATCCCCTAAGGATCCATCTCCGATCCCTGCTCTCGAACAGTAAGCTTTGCACACCTTGTTCTGTTGGGTTGCGAATAAGTCCACGTCAGGAGAACTCCAGCGAAGAAAAAGATGGTCGCGTGTGTGAGGATCTAGCTCCCATTCGTGAGAGATGAACATGTGCCTGCTGAGAAGATCTGCTTGCACATTGTCCACACCAGCTAGACGAACAGCCATCAGCGTAATGTCTCTCGGAATGCACCAGTCCCAAATTTTCATTGAAAGTCTGGCCAAAGTCGGTGACTTTGTTCCCCCTTGTTTGTTCAGATAGAAGACAGTAGCTACGTTGTCCGAAGTTATCTGAACGACCCGGTGTTGGAGAATGTCTTCGAAAGAGCGTAGGGCTTTGAATACTGCCAACAGCTCCAGGAAGTTGATATGATTCGTGGACTCTCGACGATTCCACATGCCTTGGGTATATAGGCGGAAGCATATCACTCCCCATCCTAGAAGAGATGTGCCGGTACTGAGGGTTATCGAAGGGCATCGTGCCCTGAAGGGAACTCCGACAGTCAGATTGGCTGGTACTGACCACCAAAGTAGAGAATGGAGCACCGAGGATGGGATTCGAATTAACTTCGACAGTGGGTCTCTCTGAGGGTGGAACATCTTGTTGAAGAGGAGTTGTAACAGACGGAGTCGAAGCCTGACGTGCGGCACCACAGCAACCGCGGAAGCCATATGTCCCAGGATCCTCTGAATGGACTTCGCCGGGACCGTCCCATCTCGTCGCATTTGATGGATGTGGCAAGCGAGAGTTTGTTGTCTGTCCTGAGGAAGGAAGGCTTTCTCTAACGTCGAATCCAGGCGGGCTCCAATGAAGGTAATCGTCTGCGTCGGAAGAAGAGAAGATTTCTCGGCATTAATGCGTAGGCTCAGATCATCCAATAAGGCACAGGTTGTACGGATGGATGCAAGGAGTCCTTCCCTAGACTGGAACACTAGCAGCCAATCATCGAGATACGGGTAAATTTGTATGCCTTGGAGGCGTAGGAAGGCGCAGACAGGGGCCATACATTTGATGAATACCCTCGGAGCCATGGCCAGTCCAAAGGGTAAAACTGTAAACTCGTAGAAAAGGGGTGCAACAGCAAAACAAAGGAAACGCCTATAACTTGGGTGGATCGAAATGTGGAAATAGGCATCCTTAAGGTCCAATAAGGCGAACCAATCCTCTCTCCTCAGCAATGGCAAAATATTTTGAAGGGTGGTCATCCGAAACCTTTTTGGCAGAATAAATCGATTCAGATTACGTAAGTCCAAAATTGAACGTAAACCACCATCCCGCTTTGGGACCATAAAATATCTGGAATAGAATCCATGAAGTCTGTCAGGCGGGGAAACTTGATGAATCGCTCCTTTACGAAGAAGGTGTTGTATTTCATCGAGCAGTACCGGTGAGCATGATGTAAACTGGATCGGACTCGAAGGAAGAACGATGTCGAATTCTATCTGATAGCCGTGCTGAATGATGGACAGTACCCACCGATCAGATGTAATGGACTCCCAAATGGGGAGTCGGCTTCGCAGCCGATCCCCAGATGAGAGGCAGGTGGGTATGGAAGGAGGAACAGGAGAGGTTCGCCAGTCCCGTCAATGCTGTCTCTTGTCATCGAAACGGTGACGGCCCTGTTGATAGCGTTGCTGGGGCTGTGGACGGCGGCGCTGCTGTTGTTGTTGCCAGTGCTGGGGCTGCTGCCTAGGCTGGTAGGACTGCCTATAAGATGGATGAGTCCATGACCACTTACGCCTAGTCTGGGTCTGGATCTCCACCCTGCGTGCCGTCATGTGGGATTTGTGCAGCTTCTTCAATTTATGGTCGGTGCGAGAGTGGAAAAGCCCGGACCCATCAAAGGGCATCTCCTCTATACGATGTTTTGTCTCCTCCGGGAAGTTACAATTTCTGAGCCAGGTGTGTCTCCAGAGCGAAACGGCACCGACCAAGGCCCTCAAGTCCATGTCCACATGATGTCTGGCTGTGGACAACTGCTGGACCGCGACCTGCATTGCCTCCTTGATGAGGACCTTGGCCAGGTCACCCTGGTGGTCTGGGAGGGTCGAGGCAACATTGTGGAGGCACTGCATGAAGTATTGGTACCTCGCCAACGTCGCCTCGTGGTTGGAGATACGCAGCCCCAAGCCTGAAGCAGCGTAGACTCGCCTGGCCAGGGAGTCAATCTTTCGGCCCTCCCTGTCCCGTGGTGCAGTGTGACCTCTCGCCTCTCTACCCTGGGAGGACTCCACCACGATCGAGTTTGGCTTGGGGTGGTGGAGGATGAAGGGGATGTCCTCCTCCCGAACCCGGTACATGGATTCGTACCTCCGGGAAGTGGGTTGAGGGTGAGAGGGCAAGTCCCAAGGTTGCATCATCGCTTGCCATAAGGTGGTTATCAGTGGCAGGACGACCGATGTAGACTGCTCCCCGCGGCCATTGTAGAACTTGTCCGTAGTTGGTCCCGGACGCTGGACAGCTTCGATATTGAGGGACTGGACAAGCCGGGACATCAGCTCCACGAAGGAGACGTGAGATTCGTCTGGTGATGCAGGGCCCTGGGAGGTCACAGCGACGTCAGGAGAGGTTGAATTGACCTCCGAATCGTCGGAGTCGGCGACGTAATACGGGGGAGCCGATGACGAGGACTCCGCCAGGGAGAAGGAGCAGCTACTTCCATCCCAAGGAGGTATCAGAGATGCACGCCTCGGGTCCGAAGACTGCGGTCAGTCGCAGAACGGTGGAGAAGATCGACCTCTAGGAGCAGGATAATATCCGACGGAGAGCGGGTCACCCCAAGCATGATAGTAGGGACGATGCCATTCCTCCGAATGCTGCTCCATGGAGTGGCTCCTCTGGCTCCTAGGTGGGGACATCTGCACATTCGCCTCCAAAGTGGCCGCAAGCATAGGTGTAGGCGACCAAGCCCTAGGGGGAAGTCCTGAATTTCCCCATCAGAAATCAAGCCTCTTTGAAGAGTTGGAAGAGGCCCGGTGGAAAGGTCAGCCACACGGCGCAGGGACCCTTGAGGGGTAACCTGCATAGCCTCCTGAAGCACCGGGTTGGGTGGAGTCGGTACAGTAAGGGCCGCCGGTACCGAGGGGGCCGTCGAATCCGAGTCCCGGTGTCAAGGGCGCTCTGAATCCTTCGATTTCTTGGAAGGCTTCGAAACTTTCTCCTTTCTGGCCTTCTTATGGCCTGCCAACTTGTCAGGTTCGGCATGCTTTCGCTTCTCATGCTTCTTCTTGGGAGAAGCAGAGGGAGCCACCGTAGAAGACGCGCCTTCGTCCGAAGGACGTGAAGGTGGGGCCACTGAAGCAGAGCCAGGCTTCGGAGCAGCAACCATTGGATCGGACTGCATGAGAGCCCGATCCCAGAGGAGCCTCCGGAGGCGATTCTCCTGGTTCTTCCTGGCCTGCTTAGAGAAGGCCAGGCAGTGAGAGCACTTATCAGTCCTATGTCCCTCACCCAAGCAGAGGAGGCATAGGTCATGTGAGTCAGTTGGTGACATTTTTGACCCGCACTCCGCGCATTTGTGGAAAGCCGCTCGCTGCGCCATCGCAGGAAAGGGAAAAAAGAGAGATAGTGCAGAGGATAAGTATATATTTTTGGGTTTTTTTTTTTTTTTGATAGATCGAAAGAAAGGTAGAACGATAGAGAAACTTACAAGAATTATATGAAGTAGAGGAACTAACAGGAACAAGAAGAACAAGAAGAAAATACCGGGGCTATAACAACTGGGAGAACAATTGAGAAGAAAAGAAGCTATACGAGCAATGGTCAGAACAATAGCGAAAGCGGCATGAGACACATCGAACGGCGGTCGCAAAGACGGAACAAAATGGCGGACGCTCCGCTCTTTATAGGCCATGGGGGAGGGGGAGGGGAGCTTTCCCGCCAAAAACCGTTAGCTATCAATCTTCCGGCCACAGGCACTGCGCAGGCGCAGCACCCATATGTGTGATGCACAGAGGCCACGACGAAGAACATTCTTTCTGCACTCTAAGCATGCTAAGAAGTAGGTTTACAGCTTGAACATGCTACCCCACCTAGTTTTGTTAGTGTTCAGGTATCCTGTATGGCCAGTAACATTTTTATGAGCTCAGCTGAATTTACCAGCTATGACCAACTCTGGAAAAAATGTAACTACACATAATTATCCATGCCCTGAAAACACCCAGATGGGAATAATGAAAATATTCTATGTGGTAAGGTGTCTAGAAACTATAACTAGCTCCAAAGAGAGAAGTTAGGCAGTTAATGTATTTGGATCCATTCAAATCTGACTTTAAGCCTGGCTTGCAGAATGAAATAACCTTCATCACCCTAGTGGATGATGTATGCCAGAAAATGGATAGGAGGATGTATATTGCTGTCATTCTGCTGCACCTCTCAGAGGAATTTGATACTGTTGACCTGGGGACTTTTCTAGGAACTTTGGCTGAATAGATTGTGGATGCATAATTTTGCATGGTTGCAGTCCTATTTGACTGAACATTTCAAAAATATAGTACTGGTGGATTATTGCTTAGTCCATTAATCTGTACTTTCATGCTTCTTTGGCCCCTCTGGGTGGAGAAAACATTTTGTTCTGATCAGCTTGGAATACACTTTAAGATAGGACTGTTTCTGATTTCTGGGGTATTTTAAAGCTAGCTTTGTCACAGTCTGGTATGTTGTTGTACCATTGTTCAATGATTGTACATTGCTTTGATTTTTAATACATAAGTAAATAAAACTTTGCTCAAAATTTAAAGAATGTGTGACACCAATACTTAAAGAACAACACTGGCTGCCAATTTGTTGTGCAACTGCAACCATTCAAAACCCCAGGTTTAAATTTAAAACCCCTAATGGTTGTGATAAAAGTAACTGAAAAACCACCTGTTCCCATATGACCTGTCCAACTGTTTTAGAAGGTCATGCTGAAAATGTGTCAGACTTCTACAACAAGATGGGTGGCAACCTGAAGCACAACCTTCCTGAGCAGGGAATTAAAAAACAAAGCAAAACAAAACAAGAAAGGACCACAAGATTATACAAGGGAGATGCAAGCAGACAATCAGAAGAACAAGGAAACAGTTTCAGGAACTCATTGCAAACAACACTGAGGCCAACAATAAAGGAGTCTTTAAATATTGCAGAAGAAAGCAAACAGCTAAAGAAGTAGTTGGATCCTTGGACAATAATGGATTTAAGGAGCTAAGGATAGAAAAGTAGATCGCAGAGAAGCTGAATGAATTATTTTTAATCAGTCTTCACAGCCAAGTTTGCAGAGCAGATGTCTGTTCCTGAATTTATGTACTCTGGACAGGAATCAGAGGAATCAAGACAAATAGTAGATTATGATGATTATGATTACAATATTAATTTCTATACCTCCCAACAGCCAAAGCTCTCTGGGCAGTTCATAGAGCACACAAAGAACCCAATAAAAGATAAATGGCATAAAACATACTAAAACACCATAAAAAGTTCACAATACAAAATTAAAACCACATATTAAACAGGTTAAATATATACATAAATAACTTGAGGAAGAAACATATTCATACGTTTTAGCAGCAAGCAGGTCTCAGAAGCTCCTTGAATGTAGTAGAGGATGATCTTCAGCTGGTGTCAAAAAGGCAGGTTGCCTACCTGCAACTGCTGTTCTTCAAGTGGTCATCTGTGTATTCACATATATGGGCTCTGCACACATGCATGGAGGTCATTCAAAAAGATTCCAAACTGATTAACTATTATTCAGTGGAAGCCCAGCCCCTAGGCATGCCCAGCATGCTGGGAGGGGCTCCCACTGATCCTTCAGTTTGAATTATAAGACTTCCATCAGAAGGATGTGCCCTTTCTCCCAACCTGTGTCAAGATGCAACACTCGTGGGGATGACAAATGGATATGTGTAAATGCACAGATGTCCACAAGAACAACAGTTACAGGTAAGCAACCTGCCTTTCTTCTTTGTGGTCTCTCTGCATCACACATATGGGTGACTGGCATGCTTACCTCTTGGAGAAGGGTGATATCACTCAATGGAGCAGAAAAGAGAGAATTGTCCAGCTGAAGGTGCAGTCTGCTCTTGCTTGAACATTGAGGTGGCAATGGTGAAAAAAGGTTGAAGGGTCTGACCAGGTCAAAGCTCTACAGAGATCAGTGAGGGATGCTCGAGCATATACGACTGTGGAGGCCACCATCACTTCGGTGGAATGAGCTCAGATTGGGCCAGATAATTGAAGGCCAGAGAGGTCATACACATTTAGCAAGTCTCTTTGAGGAGACAGAAGAACCCTGATGTGTGCCTTCATAGGCAATAAAAGGTCTCTGGGACTGTTGGATAGGCTGTGTTCTGGATATGTAAAAAGCCAAAGCTCTGTAAACATCCAAAGAATGGAAGTCTGGCTTGACAGGTTCAAGAATGGAAGCAAGATGGAAGGACAATAGTCTCATTAATATGAAAGGCAGTACACAATTTTGGCAGGAAAGGGGGATTGGGGCAGAGTACCACCTTATCCTTGTGCAATGTGAGGTAAGGGTGAGATCAATGCGTAGAGTAGCTGGGTCACTGGCCCATCAAATGGAGGTGATGGCCATCTTCCAAGACAACTTCCAAGAGGTAAGACAGAGGTCTACAGAGGCCATGGATTCAAACAGCTTTTGTGTAAGCATGTGAAGAACAATGGAGAGACTCCAGGCTGGAGTTGGTTGCTGAACAGGTGGGATGAGAATGAAGATGCCTTTGAGAAAACAGAATGGTCCTGTATTGGAATGTGGAAAGTGAAGATGGCTGTGTAGACTCTAATAGAAAATGTTTTGAGTCTTTTCCTGTACAAGGAACTGTGGAATAAGAGTATCTGCACAGCCAGAGCTGTGTCTGGTGTAAAGCCATGTTCTGCTGTAAAGGCTGGGAAGGCTGTCCGTTTTGAGTTGTATGACCTATGAGTGGAAGGCTTCAGAAAAGTGTCAAGAATTTGTTTTAGTTAAGGGGCATGTCAGTTACTGTGGTAGGAATGGCTGGATCCTCCATGCTATGAGGTGGAGGGTATGTATGTCTGCTTGGAAAATTGTCCCTCAATCCTGAAAGATGATGTTGGGTTGGAGAGGCAGGCATGTGAAGGTTCCATTGAAGAGGTCAAGGACATGGCTGAACCAAGGTGGTCTGGGTCACCAAGGTGTGATGAGGATAGAGTCTGTGTGATCTCAATGGATTTTTGCTACAACTTTTGAGATGAGGGGAATTGAGGGAGCAGATAAAAGAGGCTCCCATTCCACTCTAAAAGGAAGGCATCTCTCATCAATCCCCTGCTGATGCTGGCTCTGAAACAGAAGCTGGTACAAGCAGTGGTGTTCTGCGTGGTGAACAAGTCTATTTGGGGGTGGCCCCATTACTCCCACAGGAACTGCATCACCATACAGTGAGGTTCCAATTCATGCCACTGTGAACATTCAACTGAGAGTGACACTGTCAGTACCAGCAACATGGATCGCTAAAAAATGGTATGTTGAGTGGTGCACCACCTCCAATCTTGGTGCAGGAAATAAAAAGATAAGATTGTTGATGTACACAACAACTGGGGTGTTGTTGGTAATGATTTGAACTTGTCAGTCTGGGATTAGTGACTGAAACAGGCTCCATTTGCCTTGGTTCATGGAGGGGACACAGTGAGCTGCCCATCTGGAGAGTGAGGCATCTGTTGTGGTAGTCAAGTGTCATTCTGGAGGGGAAAATGTGATTCCAATGGCAGTGTTGGCCCCATCAGTCCACCACCCGAAGTCCCTTCAAATCTGAGTCTGGATTCAAAGTCTGGTTGTGTGGGATTCTGGTGTTGGAGGCTTAGGAAGCAAAACTGGAGTGGCCTCATGTGAAATCAGACTGGTTTATGCATAGGGCAAGATTAGTAAGCAAGGTGCATTTTAACTTGGTAGCCTGTATGGAGGCTTGTTGGAATGGGACAATGATCCAAATAGAGAAATACATGAAGCCCATTGAAACACAGGTGGGCACAAATGACCATGCGCTTTGTGAATACACATGGAGTTGTTACTATGCTAGAAGGAAGGGCAGTGAATTGAAAAAGTTCACCTCTGACCTGAAAGTGGAAAAAATGCCTATAGGACTCCTTGATTGAAATTTGGAAATGAGTGTTCTTAATGACCACTGACGTGAACCAGATGCCTTTGCATAGTAACAGTAGAATGGATTGGAGTGAAACCAATCAAGTTTAGGCTTGATGTAGCAATTGACTCCCCCTCCCCTGAGAGGGTGACCATAAAGTATCTGGAGCAGAAACCAGGGGTTCTGGGGTATGCCCATTCTAAGGCTCCCTTTTGGAACAGAGAGATCTCTTCTAGATGGGCTTTGGAAGGAGTTGTCCTCGTTACAGTACAAGGAAACAGGAAGGTCTCGAACTCAATTCAGTATCCATGGAGGATAATGGAAAGTACCCAAAATTCCAAGGTGATATCAGCCCAAGAATGGAAAAGGGGTTGGAGGCAGTGATTAAAGGATGGATTGGAGGAAAAAACAGGCTGGTAAGGAATCACAGGTATCTCCCAGATTCTTCCTGATGTCTGCAGCCCTGGTACATATGTGGCATAGGGTCTGGGCATCTGCTTTGGGAGGCAGGACAGTGCCTAGAAGCAGTGTGGGGGTGATGCTGGTAGGAACAGAGAGCTCACTGCCACTTACAAGGGGTATACGAGCAGGTTGCAGCATCAGTCCAGAAAAAATGGTTCTGAGCTGGAGGTGTACGGTTCAGGGCCTGGTTCCATCAGTTCCATACAAGTCATTTGTTAGTGGTCGGGCAACTTGGCATGTGATAGTCTGGCACTGGGTTGCCATCTCCCTAGAATCCAGTGATGGTCCCAGGATCAGTAATGGCAGTATCAGGTTGGTATGGGTGGAAAACCAATTGAATCCAACTGGGCTCCAGTGAATTGAAAGATAGCGAGGGTTCTTTGTAAAAACTCAGCCTTCAATTCATGCCTCTATGGAGGAGTCAGCCACTGATCAGAAATTGGAATCAGTACCAGTATCTATCAGGTTCAGTGGAAAGGTTCCACAGAGACAACGGTTGCTGGATCTTACCTTCTGAGGACAAAGTGCTCAGAGCTGCTGGCAGGGTTTGGATTGACAGCTCCTGTGTTGGACTCAAAACTGGAGAAAAATGTTTCCGTGGCTCCTGTTCAGGTACCATGTGGTTGGTACATGGGAGGCCAGGGTGGAGGTGAGGGGCATGCACAGCATTTTTTGGTGCATTTGCTGCCATCTTGCCCTTTAGAGAGACTGGGCATTTTGGAGCATTATTTTTCTTTGACACTTTTGGATTGTTTCTCCAGAGGTACATCAGGGATTTCTGCTGTGGGTACAGAGGTTATAACTACCACAGTGATTGTTTGAGGGGAGCTGCCTATGTGCAAGGCCCAGCTCCAAAGTTCTGCTTTAAGGTGGCTGACCCAATGTTTCTTCAACTATTTAGTAAATACCTGGTAGCGGTAGCAGGAATCAATGACATGGGTCTCCCCCAAGCAAAAAAGGCACAAGGAATGGCCATCAGTAGGTTCCTGCACCCTGGCCCCAGTGTTCCAGTCATAGTTGCTTGCTTTCCATTCCCAGACCTTACAATTCCAGCCTTTCCCACATGCACAACAAAGAGACCTCTGCAAGTAAGGGTGCCCTCAAATGGGTTGCCTCCTGTGGATCTTCTTTACTGAGCATGTTCATATTGAGCTAAGCAGTACCTCAGAGAGCCACTCAGTGGCCACAGTGCCAAACATTACTTTTCCAAAAGCATCTTCCAGGCATAACCTGATAGCAAAGAAATGAACCAGTGCAATACAGTACTCAAAACTCCATCCCGCTGAGAGGTCCAGAAGGATACCAAAGGGTCCAGAAAAAAGAGGACGTACCTTCGCCCCATTCAGTTACTAATGACTCTGGAATTCACTCCCTGGGGATATACAGCTGGTGCCAACTTTTCATGCCTTTAGGCGCCAGGTGAAAACTTTTTTTTTTATTTAAACAAGCTTTTGGTTAATTTAATACTTTTATATCTTGTTACAGATTATTTATTTCAATTTTGGTTAATTTATTGGTTGTGCTTGGTGTGTGTGGGTATAGTTTATTATGTAATGTTATCCATTATTTTATCTATGATTAATGATTTTATTGTATTCTATGTATTTTATGCTGTATTAACATTTGTACGCTGCCCAGAGAACCTTTGGTTTATGGGGCATCCCAGAAATGAAATGAAATAAAGAGATGGAGATGGAGATTTTCCAGCAAGATGACCAAAGCTGCCTCAATCTCATATCCTGGCCAAAAGCTCAATAGACATGGGACCATATAACAAATATCATTCAAATCCATCTGTAGTTGTGGGCCTACCAGCTTCTTAATTACCATGTTTGGTTCTCGCTATAGTCCCAAAGTCATCCCTCCACTCAAGTACAATACCTTTTCTTTTTCACTGTCAATCCTTGCAAGGTTAGTATCCTTATAGTAGGAACACTGTGTGCTTGCCCATGCATGCTGCCCTTTCCTTTCCTTTTCAAAGTAATAGCAATGTCCATCATAAAACCACCATGGAGCATTTTGGGGACATTTTGGATTCCTGATACCTGAAAGCAAGGCAAGAACTATTTAAAATTGATATACTGAAGTTTATACTGATCTATTACAGGAAGTAAGAACTATATTGACATTATTGTATATTAACAGGTCCTATGTTTTCTATAATGCACGCAACACAGAAATAGACTGTATGAGCTGGGGAAGCAGGGAAGACACTGCACTACAGTGGTTCTGCTGCTACTTGGATGGCAAACTCCAAAGGGTGGTGCTTAGGAAATACTTCTCAAACCTCTGTAATCACCAGTATGGGATTCCTAGGAGATCAGGTCAATCACACATGATATTTAACATTTCCATAAAAACACTAAGTAGGCTCATCTGGAGTTTTGGTGTGTACTGCCCTCATAATGCTGATGGCACACAGTTCTATTTCTTCTTTTCATCTTCATCAGATGAGGCTGTGGATATGCTAAACCGGAGCCTGTCTACAACAACAGACTAAATGGGGCCAACAAATGAAGCTCAATCCAGACAAGGCTAAGATGCTGTTAGTGGTGGTTATTGACTGGCTTGAGGGAGTTCAACCAGTTTTGGATGGGCTGCACTCCTCCTAAAGGAGCAGATTCATAATTTGGGGGTTGTCCTTGATCCATCTTTGTTACTGGAGGCTCAGGTAGCCTCAGCAAGACAGAGGCACTTCTATCAACTTTGGCTGGTAGACCCAGCTACACCCCTATCTAGTCAGAGATAAACTGGCTTCAGTAATCTATGTTCTAGTAATCTCTAAATTAGATTACTGCAATGCACTCTACATAAACCTGCCACTAAGGATTGTTCAAAAGCTGCAGTTTGTGCAAAATATGGCAGACAGATGAATAATTTGGAACAGAAGGTCCAAATATATATGGCTGCCTCCTATATGGTTTCAAATCCACTTCAAGGTACTAGTTTTAATCTAAAAAGCCTTATATGGTTTAGGACCACAATATTTGATGGAACACCTTTACCAATCCAAATCCACCCAGTCACCATGATCGATATCCGAGGCCTTCCTCTACCTGCCTTCTGCAAGGGAAGCTCACTTTAAGGCAGCAAGGTTGAGGTCTTCTCATTAGTGGCCCCCAGCTAAGGAATGATCTCCCCACTGAAGCCTGATTGGCACCAACATTGTCATATTTTTGCAGCCAGGTTAAGAGACTGCTGTCTGCTTCCAGTAATATAATGGCATTACCTGTAAGCTATTTTCAAACTTGTTTTTCATTAAAATTGTTTTATATGTTTAAAGTATTTAAACTTTGTATGTTATAATATTACACAGTATCTTATTCTATTTTTATTATTGTAGTCACAACAAATTGTTGTGAACTACTCAGAGAGCTTCAGCTATCGGGCTGTACAGAAATAATGATAATAGTGTTTATATCGCAAAATACTATACCAGTCTCAGCTTACAACCAACCCTCCTTTCTTCTTCCACCATTGGACACACCCATTACCTATATACATCCTTTCTTCTCCTTAGTATGCCATTTTAAATGTATATATACTTCATTTCAATGAATTACTCCTTGATTAACCAGCTTAATCTCAAATCACTCTTAACCTTAGGGTGTCTTAAACTTTGGGACACTCAGTGCTCTGCACTGGCAATAGGGGCATGGTCTACAAGATGCTCCTTGACCAGGCACACAAGGCAGAGAAAGTGCCCATCAGCTGGAGGAAGCTTAGCTCTGTGCACATTTGCGGAAAGGCATCTTTGATGCTACTGAAGAGGGAAAAAAGGCAAACAGAAAGAGAGAATAAAATTGAAGAGAAAGTGGATCAGAGAGGGAAAAATAAAGAGGATTTCCCTCCCTCCCTCTCTCTCTTTTTTGGGGGGGGGGGTGTATTTTTTATTGAACAGTGGTAAAAAATTGAGCAGTTAAAGAGAAACTCAAGAGGAATCTGAAAATAGGGGTATATGTAGGGAGAAAGATGCCCTGAGAAAAAAGTAGAGAGAGAGAGACTTCTGCTAGGCATGAAGGCAGTTGAGGAAGAACCAAGGGAAATGATGGGAGCAATTCCCTTTTGTATGGATGCTGGGGTGGAGGAGGAGTTCCAGCCAAAATGCTCTTAGCTATTGAATCATCCCCACAACAGGGTCCATGCAGGCGCACAGCCTATCCACGATGCACAGAGACAATGAAAAAGAACAAAAATTACCTTTTAAGCACGTGATTTCATATAGCTTGAGATCCTGCAATGCATTGCTGATTGATAAAGTTAAGAAAAATATTTAACTTAATGTATACAATTAATTCATTATTTTCAGGGAGTCTATCTACCCTTAAGACTGGGGAATATTTTCTGTACTTAAACAGACTGTTCTACTGTAAAATAAATATTCAAGATGTTATTTTCATTCATGTTATATACAGAAAGAAAGGAGAAATTTAAAACAGAGTTGGATTAATACTTGTACCTAATTCACATAGTTCACCTTTGTATTGACCAATACAATGCATCCTTTCTGGGCATCCACCAGTTAGTGAATTACACTTGAATCTTCCATAGCATTTCTTACACTGTGAGGCACAGTTATATCCATAGTAACCAAAAGAGCATTCTGTGTAAAGAATCACAAATCAACATCAATATACATTTCAAACAAAATTCAGCCACACCTTACAGAAACCTGAAGGAGTAATGTGAAACATAGTTCACTGACAGAGCACCTGCTTTGCATGCAGAAAGTTCCAGGTTTTCTCTTCAGCATCTCCAGGTAGGGCTGAAAAAATTTCTGCCTGAACCCGAGAGAACCACTGCAATTTCATTAATACTGAGCTAGATTGATAGTTTCACCATGTGTTCAACTCAAGATGATCCAAATGAGCTTATGCAAAAGAGGTCTTCTGAAGGAAAGAGCTGAAGATCCTAAAACAGCTGAAATTAGAAATAGTACAGTCTAATCTGCTAATTATTTCCTGAACAAAAACTACTGTAGATTATAATCCTAGATTCCCAGTGAGAAGGGAAGATCAACTAAAATGAAAAAGGGGCCAATATGGAAAGGAAATGGAAGCTTGCACAAGTTTCTATTCACAAGAGGTATGAGAACCTGAAACCTCTCTTTGAAGGTCAGCAAAATATATACATAAATGGGGCAGAAGTCCCTGTATCAGACAATTGTAGCAAATTTTCCAAAGGAAGTGAGGCAGGTGGTTATCAGGAGGAGGGCCTTTTTGGTTGTGGCACACTGGTTTTGGAATGAGCTTTTGAAAGAGGTGCACCTGGTGCCTACTTTGTATGCTTTTTGATACCAGGGAAAAGCCTTTTTGTTTTTCCAGCATTTTAACAATCTAACTTTTAAACTTTGCTTTTATATATTCAATTTTATTCTGTACCACACTATGCTTCTGTGCCAAATACTTGCAATTGCAATTTTGCTTCTGTTCTTTAATTTGTGTGTGTGTCTATTAAACTTTAATTTTTTTTACATAGTTCTTCAGAGGAAATATTTCTCATCATGCATAAAGTACTTGCTTACCATTGATATTTTTAAATTAGAATTAAAATGCAAGCAAGTTTATTATTACATTACATTTATGCTCAGTTATTTTTCCTCTTGCAAGAAACCCAAGGAATCTTGCAAGGTTCTCCTTCTCTTCATTTTATCCTAGCAAGAAACCTGTGAAGGAGGTTAGACTGGGAGCCTGTTTATCCCTCCTTCAATAGGGATCCTATAAAAACCTTCTTTCATGAAAAGTTACTTCAGCCCCTTGATCATTTTGGTTGTCTTTCTCTGTACCTTTCTCTAGCTTCACAATATTCTCTTTGAAGTGTGGAGACCAGAACTGCACACTGTACTCCCACTGCAGTTGTACCATAGATTTTTGATAAAGGCATTATTTATGATATTGGCAGTTTTATTTTCAATATTTCTTTTTTTATTAACCCTTCTGAATAACGAGGTGATATTAGCAAATTCAGCCACACATGTGATCGTCCATAAGCACACTAAGGATTTTCCCACAATCCACTTCCAATTTAAAGTCTTTCAGATACTCTGTGGTACTCTGAAACAGGAAGGAATTAAAACAAGAAAGCCTTCCTTGGCTGTCACATACTTTCTGCATGGTGATGTGTGGCTTGTGGCCTATGAGTTTAGATGTCCACTAAGATTATGACTTTGGTCAAGATATGAGATATAAAAAGACTAAAACAGAAATACATTCCATTATCAAGCTGTTAAAAATACTTAATTACATTAAAATAAATGACTATGCCAAGTTTCCTTGCATGTAGAAGAATGCTACATGCAAGGGAAGAATGAAAGTTCCCTTAACACTTGGTAGATTTTTGCAACTGTACTAGTTGTTAAAAGGAGTTTGCTGATTTTCATTTCAAGAGTATGGACGTACCTCGCTTTATATATGTGGTTGCTGTTTCCTCATAAGTATCAATTTCATCTATGCCTTTTGTTCTTCTATAGTATTGGTAATCTTGCACTATTCCTGTGCAATTGGAATCAGTTAAACAATCTAATATAGCATCAGAAAGGTAGGTGTAAAATATTGGTTCTAATGGCCCTGATAAGAATCGATCAACATAAGCATCGAAAAGATCATCCTCTGAAGGGAAAAAAAACAGAAACGCACACTTTTACTATATAAGCAGAAAGATTCCTCTCCCCAGGGATCCAAACTTGGAGAGAGTGAAAATGGCTCCCATACCCCTTCCACATGTGTCAAGTGCCATGGCATCTGGTCAACCCAAGAGCAAGATTCCCCTGTGTACCCCACTCTTCTTTCCATTTTCATCTGTCCCTGTACCACTACCATGACTCCTCCCATGAACATGTCCCCTGTCCTCATGACCATGCTTCTTTTATCTCTCACTTCTCAGCTAATACATGTCAGTCTGTCCAGGTGCTGATCATTCAGACTGGTGAGGGGAACTGACTGCATGCTCAGTAAGGGACAGACGCTAAACAAAAGGATTGGAATATGAAACTGATGCCCACCTAAATGATCTTGCTTAAGCCTCAAGAAAGTTCCAAACAGTATTCAGCTATATTTCGAATCATAAAATGTGTTAGGTATTTATAAACCTCACATTAATGTGAAATACGGCATCAATTCAGTGCATTTACAATTTAACACTTTATTTTATTTGAGAACAAAAGTATATTAGTGCCAACCCCCATTTGGATGTTTCATTCATATTTACTCTATTGTCACTATTTATTGATGTTTGTACAGTCTGAACAACAGTTTTGGCAAAGGACTGAACATTCCTATGTACCAGATACTGAATGATTCATCTAAACTAATTTTGTAGGTTCAGGATGTCCAAAAGCAATGCTTCTTACTGATCCCCATTCAATTATTGACAATCTAATGGAAAGCATACTTTCCAAAGCCTGCTTCCATAGATATGAGGTGTGAGATGAACAAATCTAGAATCTGAGACTTATGTGGCTATCTTACATAAGGCAGAGATTGATGGACTAGTACAGAAAGATGATGAAATCACAGTAGTACAAGAAGAATGAGGAGTGATGCACCCATAGACCTTAAATGCTGTGCAATCCTTGAAAAAATGATACAATATATAGGTCTTAATCTATGTAGAAAGACTGCCTTAGGATGCAGTCCTATATACACTTAAATAAAAGAAATCCTTGAACTCACAGAATGTTAGGCTTCTGCTATACTTCAGTACAGAAGGCAGTCTCTATGTCTTAACAGCTCTTTATATTACTGAATAAGGCTTCAGATAATTTGGGACCCCTGCAATTATTTAACACCACGTCCTTCAGATCTATGTTTAAGCCATACCCAACTGAATAAGAACACCTTATTTGAACTAATGTCTAGAGGCACAATCCTGTGCATGTTTAAAAAGAAAAAGTCCTGCAGTTCCCAGCATTCTCCCAGCAAGCTTGTCACCTGTTTTAAGTCATGTTGCAGAAGAACTGCTGCACAAATTGAGCATTGTGCATGTTCTAAACAACCTGCTTATTTCAATAGCCTTTCTACCCCATCTTTCTGAGATTTGCAAATGGTATTACACTGATAATCATAATTTGTACATCACACAATCCACAGATTGCTTCATAAAACTGATGAAGCCTGCACATGCATAATGAACAGTCTGAGGACTCATCTTATAATTCAAATCAAGAACAAAGACATTTAAAAAATAGTAATTTATCTTCATTTTCAAAAGCCCATTATATAATTTACCTTCTTTTCTTTTACAAATCCATTTGTATTTTTCCTCACACTTCAGCTTCAGAGCAATTTTATTAGTGGAAACAAGACCAACACATCTTCCAGATTGATTCCCTTCCAATTTTAACCTGGTTAAATACACAAAACCCCTAATGAATTATTATAGATACAATGATGTATATTTTATTTGATATACTCAAATTCTACCTCATAAAAAATGTTTGAACCAGCTTACAGATCATAAAAGCAATAAACAGAAAAACAGAAATCAAGCAAGATGCTTCTAGAACAACTCAAAAACAAATTCATAGCATAGCAACAGATAAAAGAGTCCAGCTAAAGGTTCAATGTGCTAAAATTCTAAAAGCATCGAACATATATTCCTAGCCATAGCTCTTCTAAGATTTTGTTTAAGTACTTATTTGCTACAGATGGGGCAAGCTTTCTGTGGATAAAGAAAAAATGCCCATGTTTCTAAATAAAATCTGAAAGCAATAGAGTATTGACACCTGCTATGCTAGTACATATTTATATTTTGCAGGACTGGGAGTAAGAAATAAAGTACAGATTCTTAAACATGCAGTGAAAGCAATTAAAAAGACATAGACATGCATGTCAGCAAAAGACAAGCAGGAGCTTCTCCTAAAGAAGGGTGAATGGGTGGTGCCACATATGAGAATATTCAAAATCAGGATCTCATTCTAAATAGCAATACTGAAATATACCTCTAAAAATGCTAAACACCTTTTGCTCTTTTTAGGAAAGAAAAAGTTTCTTTAGACCAATTTTAACCTTTCATTCACCTAAAATTGCCTGAAACATTAAGTCATATTACCAATGCAATTCTTTAGCTGCTGATTTCATATTTGCCCAAAACCATATATGAAGTTGCTTCCTGCTATTCAATCCAGTCCACAAAACTGAAGATGAATTTTCAGAGAATATCCAGTCCTGCCAAAATACAAGGAAGAGTGAAACAAATAGGAATGCAGCACCATTTTCCATTAGATTGCAATATTAATGTTTTATTTTAAAATAATTTTATGGGTAATGTTTATTTAAAGTATTTCTGGTGGTATACAACAATAAATAACATACAGTATGTCATGGCAAAAGTACAATAATAAGCAATCAGTGACTAAAAATCATAACAAGTTTCGTAAATTTTATGGCTGGCTGGATCTTCAGACCACTAAAACTTTCTGCATTTCAGCAATAAAGCTAATTTGCTTTCTCATAATTTCTGAGAAAGCTGAAAAAAGATCAAGCCTCCACATGGTGAAAATCAGCTCCTCTTGACAGCCCTCTCCTCCCAAACGATCTTAATTGTGTAAGAGCAACAACAGGGAAAGCAGTTTAATAGCAGATGATGCCTGATCCTCATTCCTTAAGGCCTTAGTACTCCTGGACATGTTCAGGAACATCCTTTCCTGCCAGGTGTGTCAACTGCATAATCTAATGCCTTCGTGTTCAATGAAAGGACAACTCAGGAACATGTTCAAACTTTCTAGCTATCTTGTCAGCATTTGCTCAGATGGATGGGCATTTACAGAGCAAACTGGCTAGCAGCAATATAAATCAGACTCAAATTCAGATGATTTGGGGTCAGATTTGTAATGGGGATGAGATTTCCAAACTAGAGAGTTGGGAGGACTTTGTTTCTGAACACCTCCAGTTCCAAAATCTGCTAGATTCACTCATTGTTAGTCAGTATGGGTTTCCAACACAAGAGGGCAGTATCCACCACAGCACAAACAAGTAAAAAATGTGAACATTATTTTTAAAAAGCAATTCAGTGCCCTCTAAGGTTTGTACAGCTCTTCATAGATAAAAAAATTCATTCAAATATTAGAATGCCTTATTCAATTTCCAAGAGGCAAAATATGTATTCAGTTGCAATTAGGTTCAACAAACTGAACCATAGAAAATCCACCTAACTGCAGAAAACTGTTCAGTTTATTTCAAGCCTGGTTATTATCAAAATCAAGCCCTGTCATGTCCATTAATTGTAAAGAATTTTCTGTTCGAACTATAAAACTATAATCCTGAAAAATACATTTCTTTTACTTCAATATTACAGGTAGTTCAAAATTGACAATAATTGCTTGTCAATTATTCATCTCATATAACTGGAAAGTCAAATTCCTGTAATGACTGTATTTTTAAATAAAACATCATGTAATTTAAAATGAGTCACCTGAAAAGTTCAAAACATTGCAGGTTATTCTGGAAATTCCTATGTTCACCTAACATGACTCATTAATAGAATTCTTTGTTATTTTTACTGCAACAGACTAACAAAATTGCTTCACTGGCAATTGAGAAACATCTCCCTCTCTCCCTCTCCCTCTCCAGCAAGCTGTTTAGGACATCAATAAAACCTCTGAAAGAAGCAAAACTAATCTGAAGAAATGGTATGAGTGCTGTCAGACCCAGCAAACAAAATTAAAGATGCTCCACTTTAGCCAGGGGAACCCAATAAAACAAGTCCCTTCCATTAATACATATTTAATATATAATATTATATTTAATATAAATTGCCCTAGGATTTCAGCAGTGAGGCTATGTCCTCTGTAGCTGCTGCTGAAGCATATAGCTTAAACTCATATTATTTTAAAAGCTCAGAACAGATTGGGCAGGTTCACACAGCACTTTAAAACATGGGAACGGCTTATAAGTTGTGGCACTAGATGGGGAAGTCAAAATGCACTGTATTTGGGCTCTTTTAGGGAAGAATGAGTATGGAATTCCCCCACCTACACAGCACAGCCTCTGCAACACTGGGAGAGACAATCCATGCCATGCTCAGCTTGCTCTAGAGTACACTGAGTACAACATAGCTCATTCTCACTGCTTGATGCACCCAGCCTGAAGCAGTGGGCAAACAGAAAAAGACGAGATGGCAACTCTCACAGCTGCTCTCAAGTGCTGTTTGAGAACTCTGCAACAGCGGTCATCAGCCTTTGCCCAAACCTACTTGGCAAGAGCAAGAAATCTTTTGGCCCTCTTGCGAAACAGTAGTGTTTGGACCACCCTTGGGCTTGTTGTGCTGACCAGGTTCAGACAACACAAGAAGCCTGGGATGATTTATAAATCCTACAACTAGCCACAACCTTGCAGTGTTTTATTATAAACCTTGCAACTAGACTTTTTAATCAACCTCCTTGAAGTACTCCTAGGTTCATACAATAAATTAAGCCTGGTCAGCTTACTGTGTTCTGTAAACCCACTCACTGGGGTTTTTGTCATGACAAGTGAAGATATTAAGAAGCCATTAACCTCATGGCCAACCCTAGTCTTAATATTCTCTTTTAAACAGATAAGTTATTATTTAAATACTTTGCTTTTTCAACAGATATTTCAAAGCAATTTGAGAGCCTGAGAGCTAATGTGGTGTAGTGGTTAAGAGCACAGGTCTGGGACTCAAGTGATCTGAGTTCTAGTCCCTGCTCAGCCACAGAGTCAACTGGATGACTTTGGGCCAGTCACAGGCTATCAGCCCAGGCTACTACACAGAGTTGTTGTGGGGATATGTTTGAGAGCAGTAGGAGGAGAGTAATGCAAGCCACTTTGAGTTTGTTAAAAGAAAAAGGATATCAGTCTAATAACTAAGAACAATAAAAAATAATGCCATGTAAAATCTATTTCCAATCTCAAGCCTCAATTTTTTGTCTTTCTGTATGAAAATGAATCAATACCATTTCATTTTTGCTTTCAATCCACAACAAGTCTGCGCTTCTGAATCTTCTGCACTGTTTCCGAGCATCCACCCAGCTGGCTTCTGCCTCAACACTAAAGTAGTAGCAGTTGTTTTCCCAATATTTCCAACCAGAAAATTGTGGGCACCATACACTAGTCAAAGCTAATCAAAGCAGAAGTAAAACAAATATTTTATTTGTTTTTGCAACATTTGTATTCTTTTCCACATCTAAACAGAACCCAGAGCAATGAACAATAAAAAGGTAAAAATAGTTAGCATTCAAGTATATATGCTGTCACAAAAATGCTTTCACAGACAAGTTATATAAACTTTTATATTATATTTATATTAGCAACCCTTTTAAAATCTATGCTTTAAATACGCAAGTCAGTTTTGAGATCTGTCACAAGCAGAGGTAACAATTCAGGCAACTAAAAAAAAATGATGCAACAACATGGCTGCATTGTGGCAAAAACAAATTGTTAAGTAACACTATCCATTTAAATTTCTCTCCAAATTGTAGAGTTCCAAATTACCTGACTTTATTTGCAGAGGACAGGTGTATTAACAATTCACCATTCACACATTTTTTATTTGTAGTTTTTATTCAGCCCACTGTGCCTACATACTCTGCCATTGTTTTCAGTTCTTTTTTTCTCTTTAATGGTCACCAGTGCCTATGTTCCTTGGTTAAAATGCTGTGAAAAAATTAATCCGATGCAATGCCAGAATCACATCAATTTTCATTTCTGCCAATGTGTTTTAAGCAATGCCCCGAGATAGAACATACAAATTAGCTTGCCAGGGATTAGGAACATCGAACTTGTAGTTCAGCACTCTGTGACAGACTCTCTTCACACTGCAGTTTGTAGAAAGGAAAAGCAGCAGGACCTTCTCTTGCTGTTTGTTCTTTCCTTTCTCTAAAATGCATTGTAAATAACAGAAAAAACCATCTTCCTTCCTACCATTCTGTATGTCTCCCACTTGCATGCAGGCCCCACAATAGAAAATACTCCATTGGTCCCTCACACACTCTTTCAAGCACAAACAGTTCAGAAGACAGGCGGGAACTGTTTTCAGTTGCACACTGTTTTAGGGAAGAAGGTTAGCAAGAATTTTTCCCACTGTTTATCTTACACAAACTTCTATACAAGTAAGACAGGACTGTACCTCTCTTCCAAGGCTACTTTTCTTGCCAAGGCCCTTGCATTTGTGATGTGTGCCAAGAGCTTAGAAAAATGCTATATAAATGCTTATTGCTATTACTGAAAGCATACACATTGTTGACATTTAGTTCTGAATTACAAAAAACGTTTTGTTTATTGTCTTAGGTTCTAGTAGTTATGAATGTATTAAGGCACCTCGTTCACAAACAGCAGGAGAGTCCTGAGCTCTGCATGTATGTAAATGATCACAAACTCCTGTATAAGGATTGCACAGTTCATCACCATAGCATCTACTGCAAACAGAGGAGCAGTCTCTTCCAAAGTAACCCAAGGAACAATCTATGAAAGAGAGTAAGACACTATGAATATTCACTACAAATAATTTGTACCAAAAGTGTGGCAGTGGTTAAGAACATGGGACTGGGACTCAGGCCATCAGGATTCTAGTCCCCACTCAGCCGTGAAGCCAACTGGATGACTTTGCGCGGTTACAGATCTCAGCCCAACAACAGGGTTGTTGTTGTGGGGATAGATTGAGAGCAGCAGGAGAATTATGCAAGCTGATTTGAGTTTGTTGTAAGAAAAAGTAGAATATAAATCTGATAAATAAGTCAATAGTTAATAATTATATTTTAAACAAAATAGAACAGCTTGGAAATATTTATGGAGAACAGGACTATGAAAGGCTACTGGTCATCAAGCGTTGATGACCGCACTCAGTACACTTTGAAAATACTACAAGCAAACACAGGAGGGCAGTCTCCTGCATGACGGCATACAAGTGTTTTAAATAAATAAATAAATAAATAAATAAATAAATAAATAAATAAATAAAATGTACTGTTTGTGAGCACCAGAGGCATCCAGCTGGCCATTAGGAAAACAAAGCACTGGACGAGATGCATTTTAGTCTGATCCAGCAAGGCAATTTTAATGTTGCTGTTGTTTCCATTTTTCCCTACAGCACACACTAAATACAGTGAAGGGAAAGGAAAGTAGGAGTCCTCAAACAATCAGGTAGACAGCTTCATGCAAGACTGAGGTAGCTACACATTTTCTGTTTCTCTGACATATGCCTCTAAGTTGTCACTTCAAGCTACACTGCTGTGTGCTTTTGTTTCAGTACCTTTTTGCCTGTATCCTTAATGAAAAAGTTACCCTGTTTTCCCCAACCCAGACTGTGTGCTTTGGAGTCAAAGTAGGAAGACTCAAAAGGCACACCTCATTATTGGTCATGCTTACACTAATTCAAGACCAGATTCCATGCAGTATGTTGAATAAACCCTGCAATCTAAGGTGTCCCCCTAGGGAACAAAGAACCCCATTCAAAAACCCCCATTGGGATCACTGGCCAATCATCTCCAAGGGGTTGACAGCACTTTGGGATTGAGGGGACTGGGCTGTTTTGATGGTAGTAGCTGGTACCAGTTGGCACCACCAAACCAAATTTGGCTGCCCACGGGTACCAGAAAGCCACAGTAACACAACTCAGTATGTAGCCTGTCAACTTAAGTGGAGTGAAAATGGCCTCTTAGCTGTCATGTCAATTATCTGTGCCTAAAAAAACTGGCAAAAGTGATAAAGACCCACCTATATCTATAAACAAAAGCATCTTTGCTATTCTCTTTGTTTTAAAAGGCAAGGACTAAAATTAGTAATATTTTCTCCACTCATCAGAAAATACTGTATCTTTAGGAAAAAATGAGTGACTCTGCCTAGTAATGGTGCACTATGCATTTATAACTGATGTGCAGGCAGAATCAAATAATAACAAGAGATATAAACGCAATAACCATTTAGTTTATTTATATATCTCCTTTATTCTTTTCAAAGAACTCAAGGTGGGTTGCACATTTCTCCTCCTCCTCCTCCTCTCATTCTTATCCTTACAACAAGAAACTTGTGAGGTAGGTTGAACTGAAAATCTGTTACTGGCCCAAAGTTACCTAGTTTGCTCTATGGCTGAGTGGGGACTAGAACACAGATCCCCTGAGACCCAGTCCTGCACTCTTAACCACTATACCATACTGGCTCTTTGTTTTTTGCAATTGCTCTTCATTGCCAAACATTTAAGCTAGTTTCTTCTATCCAGACCTCGTCAATCTTCTTTTCCACACTACAGAAACACTTCAGATCCAGAAATGAGAATAATAAACCATGTAAATTATCTAAACAAAATAGTATTTATTTAAAATGCAAATTTTAGTTTTGATTTTTTTTTTTTTTTTAGCAGAGAATCTACAGCAGTACCTTGGCTCACGAAGGTAATCTGTTCCACAACTCTGGTCATGACCCAAATGGGTTGTGAGCCAAGTCAAATTTCCCCATAAGTTTCAATGTAAATAAGGTTAATCCGTTCTGTAACAATTTTTTTTAATCACAAAAATTTGAAGTAAAGTGACAAAGAACAACATAGATCGCAGCCATCTCCGTCCCACCCGAGCACGAGCCCGGCCATCTCCCCACCCACCCAGCACGACTGCAATCTTGCCTGTCTTCCCTGCCTGAGCGCGACCACAATTGCGGCCATAGACGGGCGCAATCTTGGTCACCATTGGGCAGGGAACACGGGTGCGATCATGGCCATCTCCTCCCCTGAGCATGATCGCGCCCCCCCCCCCAAGTGCGATTGCAGTCATGCTCGTGTGGGGAAAACAAGTGCAACTGTCATCCGATGCGGAGCTTGTGACCTGAGGCAATTTTTTTCTGAAATTTTTGTTTGTGACCTGATTTGGTCATGAACTGAGGCGTTCGTGAGCTGAGGTACCACTGTATTTTCATTTTAGCTAAGAAGCATCCATATTCTTGTTACATCTTAAAATGCTCAGCCCTCCAAGCATTGCAAATAACATCAATTTTTCTTCTATATTATATAATGTACGAATATGATACTGTGAGCTAGAATCTGAAGAAATGATAAAATGCTCAGCCTACCTGATTTTATATAAGCTGCAGAATGGCTCTCCTCACTTTTTATCAATACAGTTCCTCTGGCAAGGGCATAGGAATTATTCCAAAAAGTGATCCCTGTGCATTGCTCTCTAAGTTCCAAGCATGCTGCTTTTGCAGAAACCAGATCTGAATGTACTTGGAAAGCAGAGTCTCGTGGTGACAAAAGCACCTTTCCTTTGTGTTCCTGATACCGATCAACAACTATAATAGGAAAAAAATGCATATAATGAAGCAAGAAACTGAAATAAGCTATAAATTGTAGTAGGATCAATTTCCAATAATTAAAAGCACGCAGATAAATGTGCTTTTTGAGTTTATTTTCTTGGAAGTAAACAAATGGCAATTAGTGTGATGTGATACTACAGGGCTTTTCCAGTGAAATTAACTGGTCAGAAGTAAAATAAGCAAGAAGAATTCAATTCTACTTCTTACAACAATTATTAACTCTAAATGTCTGAAGCCAACAGTATATTTCTCAAAACATACAACCAAAACCACAAGAATCAAACAGCTAAAGGGAACCACATACAATTTATTCTTACTCACTGCCTAAATTTATTCAGGATAGTCCAACCATACAGTATAATCTGCACTTAGATTGTATCATACCCCACTACAAGAGGTTGGAAGAAAGCCTCCTAGACAGAGATAGCCAAATGACTAGCTAAGTCAAATATGAATCTACCCTTATGATTCCAAATACATTAAGAAGATAATATAAGTGCAATATATTACAAATATGACCATGATTTAAAACTACATTTGTAAAGACAAAGATTTTTTTAAAAAAGTAAGATGCATTACATGCAATTATCTTAGATGTAACAATTATTGTGTACAAACACTCTCCCCCCCCCCCCCACTTAGTTGCACACTTTACCATAGCAAAGGGATCTGAATGTGTCAGAAAAGATAAGAGCAATGCCACCATGAAGCCAGACTATCTCACTTGTCCAGTCTTTTAGCAGGGTCACCAAAGATGATCAAAGTGGAGGCATCAGACTTAGATTTATTCAACCTCTTCAAGAGGTACAGTCACATCTGCAGGAAAGAATAGGTATCTCTAACAGTGATGGAGAAGAACTTCCTGAAGGGCAGCAATTGGACAACAGTGATAGTTGAAGGGAGCACTAGTGGAGGATTTTTCACAGATCATGGAAGTGAAGTTCAAGCTAATCAAGGTTAGTTGGTTAGGCAGGATATAAATCAACATAAATAAAAAAATAGTGCTGTATATAAAAAGGCAATGGTTAGTGGCTTCTGAATATGTTTTGCTTATAAACCCTATTATAGAACAATCCAAAATGAAACAAGAGATAGTGCCAGAAGATGATCTCCCAGGTAGGATGGCACTCAACAAGCTATTGTGGAAGAGCAAACGACAAGAATGAATAGTATTGTCTCTAATGACACAACTAGATCAAAGCCAAAAGGAAGTCTGGTGGCTGGCATGAACAGAGGTCAAATTCCAATGCTGCACAAGATTTATAACTGAAAGATGGAATGATAGAAGTCTGTATCAAACAAACTGGAAACTGTAATGCAAGAAATTAAATGCTTAAACATCACAGTACTTGGTGTGAGTGAACCCAAGTTGACTAGAATGGGGCATTTTCAGGCAGACACACACAAATTGTTTTACTCTAGATTCAGATTAGATACCAGGAAAAGTTTCCTAACTGTCAGAACAATACAACAGTGAAACCAGTTACCTAAAGAGGTTGTGGGCTCTCCCACACTTGACACATTCAAAAAGAAACTGGACAGTCATCTGAGAGGGATGGTATAAACTGGTGTCCTGCAGCAGCAGGGAGTTGAACCTGATGGCCTTCTTGGCCCCTTCCAGCTCTACTATTCTATGATGCCATAGATATGACAGGCTCAGAAGCATCAGAGTTGCTCTAATACTGTAGCACAGGCAATACAGAGCTACAAATCAGAAGTATGACCGAAACAAATCAATCATAATTCTTGGAAAACCTATCAACATAACCATCATTCTAGTCTACATTCCAATAACAGATGCTGAAGAATTGAAAAATTTAACAAGGTGTTCAGGAGGAAATGAGTAACACTCCAAAATAAGACATGCTCTTTATCACACGTGACTGGAACACAGAAGAAGGAAACAAACCACAATCAGATGTTGTGGAAGAATTTGGGCTAGGGTTCAAAAACAAAACAGGAGAATAACTCATAGAATTTTTGAAGCCAACCATTTGCTTAGTGAAAATACTGAACTTCAAGCAACTAAACAGATGACAGTATATATGAACATTACTGGATGGCAAACACAGAAATCAAATAATTACATGATTGGAAGTAGGAGATCAAGAAGCTACCAGGTTGCCTAAACAAGACTGGGAGAGGATTGCAGTAGTGATCATGAATGAATTGAATCAAAAATCAACAGAAAGATTAAAAAGATCACCAACAAAAGCATAGTGCCAAAATAAAATTTAAACAACATTCCTGAACAATTTAAAGTACACATACAGAACAGATTTGCATTATTGAACCCAAAAGACCATGATAGAGAATGGAGGACTGAAATTGGAAACTTTCTTAGGGAAGTATGCAGAAAGGCAATTTCTGTCCCAAAAGAAAGAAAAAAACCTAGATGGATTGCAGAACTCATAATTGCCAAGGACAAGCAAGAAGCAGACGCAAAAGCAAAAGGTGACAGAAATAGGTTCAGAAACTTGAATGCAACTTTTCAGCAACTATCATGAAGAGACAAGAGGAACTATTACAATGACCAATGCAAAAAATTAGAAAAGAATCACAAAAGAGAGACAATTTCCAAAAGGTCAAAGAAATCAAAGGGCAAAACAATAAGGTACTAACAGAACTATTCCAAACTGAACAGACTGAATCAATCCTAACAAGAATATGTCAACAAATATGGAAAACAAAACAATGTCTCATAGACTAGAAACATTCAAGAAAGGAGATGCAAAGGGCTGTAGTAACCGTAAGACTATTGCACTAATTAACCATGGAAGCAAAGTGACATTTGAAGTTCTACAACAAAGTACCCTATATGAGCAAGAAATGCCTGATGCTCAAGTTCGATTGCTCAGACATGGGCATGGGGTCTGTTCTGCTCAGCCTAGAGGAGGCCAGGAAAAGCATATGTCAGTTCCCAGATCTGGAGATGTCACCAAGTGATTATAGCACCTGATGGCAGGCCAAGACAGCTGCTGATATTGGCAGAAGTGGCCTGAGCAAGCTGCCTCTGTTGAGATTGACAACAGTACCCAACAGACCTCAACGTGGCTCATGAGGTCTACTTTCAAACTGGGATGAGGGTTCTCAGCAAACCCTGATCTAACCTTCCTGATGCTGTTGGCAAGCTGAGACAGAGAGGAGTAGGCACTGTGTAGGATGACTCATTACATGCTCATTACATACTGTGGGATGACTGGGAAGGGAGGCATTATGTCCCCTACCCACAATGTGCCCAATCACCTGTCAAGCACACGGTGAATAGGGTCACTCCATAGTCAGATTCAGCACTCTAACTTACTGTGGCAGGCAAATCTATCCTATCTTCTGCTGTTAGCACAGACCAGGGTTGGCCAAACCAAGGCATGGGAGCTGCATGCAACTTTTTGAGTTTAACTTTGCAGCTCATGGGCGCTAACTTGCCACTCATCGCACCCAGCCACCACCTGTGAGCACCCACTTGCTACTCACCACCCACAGAAGCCCCCTTGCTGCTCTCAAACATCTGACATTTACCATATAAGGCTGTTCACTGAGCAAGTCTGGCCAACCCTAGAAATACTCCATTCCTTGTCTACATGTCATGTATATTATAAGAAAAATAAAAAGTACCACACAAATGTTAACCTTAAAAAAATGGTATATTTTATATACTTTTGCAGTATTTTTGCAATAGGACTATGCCACCATATTTCAAGTTTATTTTGACATTTCCAATATTTAATATTAGAACATTAAGCAATTTTATACCATCTGATCATAAATAAGCTCTTGCACTAGATATTTCAAGCAGTTTTTCCCAGCAGATTCATTCTATAGAAATTTTGAATTATTGGAGAATTGCATCTCCATAACAGGTCACTCAACTCCACAGCCACTAAGGATTGGCCATCTCACTTTTTAAAGACCACATTCACATTTTATCCTTTCTCTAAGTTGCTCAATGTAGCATATATGGCAACTTTTATCTTCATGACAGGTAGTCTGTATTAACAAGTACTTATTTGTCCAAGCCCAGCTGTGCAAATGAGTGACTTTGAACTCCAGCCACTTCATTCCAAATTCAAAACTGTATATGCACAATTTTAAAAGGGAAATGGTCAGGGAAGGTAACAAAAAGTAAAGGCCCAGTTTGTTTAACATAAGAGTCATGCCACACCAGACCAGAAGTCTATCAAATCTAGCATTCTGGTCACACATTGAGCAACCATATGCCTGGGAAAAATGCACAACTTGGACATGAATGTGATAGCATCCTTCTGCTCCTGTCCAGATACTTCTGTAGTTTAGACACCTATAATATTCTATGTAATTCTGGTCCTGTTGGACTCTGAAAATCAATATAATATAGGCATAAATAAATGAACGGCAAATATAGAAACATACTCACATGCACTTCGTTTGCAGATCCAATGCGCCTTTGCATTACAATCCAAGGCAACCAACCTATGTTTGGAAACCTTAATACAATACACAGTATTTGGGCGGATTGGATGTGATAGCCGAAGCCTTTCCCATTAAATAATAAAAGGAAAAAAAAAAATGAAAACTCTGGGCACATTGTTACAAAAACAGCATAAACTTAATTGCAAAAATTAGTTCTATCAGAAGGCTGATGTCAAAGATCCTAGTCAAACAACACTTGTTCTAGTTTGTTCTCTTTCATCCTGGTAATCAAGAGCATCTTGTCTTGTCTGGAGATGGAAGTTCTTGAAGGATCTGGTTAGAAAATGCAAACAGAGCCAGAGGAAACTAGCCAAGTTTTTCCACTCCAGACACTTCCATGCTTCATTCAAAAAGCCAGTCATAAGTACATCCCAACACACTCTGACTTTTCCTATGCCATGGGGCACAGAATGGATCCATATCCTGAAGATTTAGAGTTTCTCTGCAGGAGACATACAACACAGCACTTTGTAAAGGTTTCTTTTTCCACTTTCTTTGACAGATGATTAGAGTATGCTTCATACAAGGTTTTCACTCTCGTGTTCCTCTTTGTCTTTTTATGTTCCTATATAATTCATTATACAAGGCAGAGCTGTGGTATACAGTGGAAAAGCAGGTTGTTTACTTATAACTGTAGTTCTTTGAGTGATCACCTGTGCATTCACACATATGGGCACTCCACCTGCATGAAGCCTAAATTCAGGCAGCTTTTACAGGTGAGGAACTGGGCGGAAACCTTCCCCATCTCCTTAGCAGGTTTCCACCTAATCCCTCAGTTTCCTGAGATCACTTAGAATCTCAGCACAATGGTTGGCATCCTCAACAAAATAAAATTAAAGAAGCAATATCAAATCTGAGATCTGACCATGTGGGAGAGGATGGATGGGTTGTATGAATGAACAGAACACCAACTGAAGAAATACAGTTTCAGATAAAGTATTTTTCCTCTTTATAGACTCTGTGCATTACACATATGGGTGACTGATAAGCTGTCTTACCAGAGGTGGGTCAGTGTCCTCAATGGAAGCTTGATGATAGGACTGCCTGACCAAAAGAACAGACTATTCACAAGTACTCCTTCATGGATCACTGCCTTGTCATGGCGAAGGGGCTTGCATAGCTCAATGATGCTATGAGCTATGCCGTGCAGGGCCACCCAAGATGAACAGGTCATAGCAGACAGCTCTGACAAAACGTGATCCACTGGAGAAAGAATGGCAACCGACTCCAGTATCTTTGCCATGAAACCCCATGGACAGTACCAAAAGGCAAAAAGATATGACGCCGGAAGATGAGCCCCTCAGATCAGAAGGTGTCCAATATGCTACTGGGGAAGAGCGGAGGGTTAGTACTAGTAGTGCCAGAAAGAATGAAGCAACTGGGTCAGAGCCGAAAGGACACTCAGTTGCCGATGTATCTGGAGGTGAAAGGACAGTCTGATGCTGTAAAGATCTATACTCCATAGGAACCTGGAATGTAAGATCCATGAATAAAGGCAAGCTGGATGTGGTCAAACAAGAGATGACAAGACTGAACATCGACATCTTAGGAATCAGTGAACTAAAATGGACAGGAATGGGAGAATTTAATTCAGATGAACATCAGGTTTACTACTGCGGGCAAAAATCCATCCTAAAAAATGGGGTAGCCTTCATAGTCAATAAAAGAGTAGGAAACGCAGTACTGGGATTCAATCTCCAAAATGACAGAATGATCTCAGTTCGTATCCAAGGCAAACCATTCATCATCACAGTACTACTACATCACAGGACTACTACATCACAGTAGTCCAAGTCTATGCCCCAACCACCGGTGCTGAAGAGGCTGAAGTTGACCGGTTCTATGAAGGCCTACAACACCTTCTAGAATTAATACCAAAAAATGACATCCTTATCATCATGGGGGATTGGAATGCTAAAGTAGGAAGCCAAAAGATAACCGGAATAACAGGCAAGTTTGGCCTTGGAGTACAAAATGAAGCAGGGCACAGGCTGGTAGAATTTTGTCAAGAGAATACGATGGTCATAGCAAACACTCTTTTCCAACAACCCAAGGGACGACTCTACACATGGACATCACCAGACGGTCAACACAGAAATCAGATTGACTATGTGCTCTGCAGCCAAAGATGGAGAAGTTCTATACAGTCAGTAAAAACAAGACCAGGAGCTGACTGTGGCTCAGATCATGAGCTTCTGGTTGCAAAATTTAGGCTTAAATTGAAGAAAGTAGGGAAAAGCACTAGGCCACTCAGGTATGACCTAAATCATACCCCTGATGAGTATACAGCAGTGGTGACAAATAGATTTAAGGAATTAGTTCTGATAGACAGAGTGCCTGAAGAACTATGGAAGGGAGTTCGCAACATTGCACAAGAGGTAGCAACTAAACCGTCCCAAAGAAAAAGAAATGCAGGAAAGCAAAATGGCTGTCTGAGGAAGCTTAACAAATAGCTGAGGAAAGAAGGGAAGTGAAAGGCAAGGGAGAAAGAGAAAGATACACCCAATTGAATGCAAAATTCAAGAGAATAGCTAGAAGAGGTAAGAATGCATTCTTAAATGAACAGTGCAAAGAAATAAAACAATAGAATAGGGAGGACCAGAGCTCTCTTCAAGAAAATTGGAAATATAAAGGGAACGTTTCATGCAAAGATGGGCATGATAAAGGACCAAAATGGCAGGAACCTAACAGAGGCAGAAGAGATTAAGAAAAGGTGGCAAGATGACACAGAGGAACTATACCAGAAAGAGCTTAACTTTTCTGATAACCACGATGGGGTGGTCACTGACCTCGAGCCAGACATCCTGGAATGTGAAGTCAAAGGGCCTTAGGAAGTATGAGCAACAACAAAGTTAGTGGAGGTGACAGTATTCCAGCTGAGCTATTCAAAATCTTAAAATATGATGCAGTAAAAGTGTTACACTCAATATGCCAGCAAACTTGGAAAACTCAGCAGTGGCCACAGAATTGGAAAAGGTCAGTTTACGATCCCAAAGAAGGGCAATGCCAAAGAAAGTTCAAACTACGGCACCATTGCACTCATTTCACATGCTAGCAAAGTTATGCTCAAAATACTACAAGCTAGGCTCCAGCAGTATGTGGACCGAGAACTACCAGAAGTACAGGCAGGATTTCGAAGAGGGAGAGGAACTAGAGATCAAATTGCCAACATACGCTAGGGAGTTCCAGAAAAACATCTACTTCTGCTTCATTGACTATGCTAAAGCCTTTGATTGGGTGAATCACAACAAATTGTGGCAAGTTCTTAAAGAGATGGGAGTACCAGACCATCTGATTGGTCTCTTGAGAAACCTATATGCGGATCAAGAAGCAACAGTGAAAACTGGACACGGAACCACTGAATGGTTCAAAATTGAGAAAGGAATTCGGCGAGGCTTTATACTGTCGCCCTGTCTATTTTACTTATATGCAGAGCACATCATGAGAAAGGCAGGGCTAGATGAATCACCAGTTGGAATTAAGATTGCTGGAAGAAATATCAACAATATCAACAACAAATTTATGTGTTGTAAGCCGCCCCAACGCTTCGGCGAATGGGGCGGCATAAAAATGTCTTAATAAATAAATAAATAAACCTCAGATATGCAGATGATACCACTCTCATGGCAGAAAGTAAAGAGGAACTAAAGAGCCTTTTGATGCAGATGAAGGAGGAGAGTGCAAAAGTTGGCTTGAAACTCAACATTAAGAAAACTAAGATCATGGCATCCAGTCCTCTCACTTCCTGGCAAATAGAGGGGAAAGAAATGGAGGTAGTGACAGATTTTATTTTCCTGGGCTCCAAGATCACAGATTTTATTTTCCTGGGCTCCAAGACGGGGACTGCAGCCAAGAAATTAAAAGACCCTTGCTCCTGGGGAGGAAAGCTATGGCAAATCTAAACAGCATACTAAAAAGCAGAGACATCACCCTGCCAACAAAAGTGCATATAGTCAAGGCTATGGTTTTCCCAGTTGCAATGTATGGCTGTGAAAGCTGGACCATAAGGAAGGCTGAGCGCAAAAGGATTGAGGCCTTTGAATTGTGGTGCTGGAGGAGACTCCTGCGAATCCCTTGGACCGCAAGGCGATCAAACCGGTCAGTCCTAGAGGAGAGCAACACTGACTGATCTTTAGAAGGCCAGATCCTGAAGATGAAACTCAAATACTTTGGCCACCTAATGAGAAGGAAGGACTCCCTGGAGAAGAGCCTAATGCTGGGAACAATAGATGGCAAAAGAAGAAGGGGACGGCAGAGGATGAGGTGGCTAGATGGAGTCACTGAAGCAGTTGGTGTGAGCTTAAGTGGACTCCGAGAGATGGTGGAGGACAGGAAGTCCTGAAGGAATGTTGTCCATGGGGTCGCGATGGGTCGGACATGAATCTGCGACTAACAACAGCATTCCTAAGTAATGTTTTATTAATAAGTTTTTATATACTGTTCGTTAGCAGCAAGCTCTCAGAACAGTGTGCACTAAAAGCCATATAAAAACACTACATAATATCAGATAGTTTTGGTGTCACTAAGACATCTACACAACCAACAAAATTAAAACAATAATTGACAATAAATAATAAAAATACTAACAATAATGCCAGATAAATAATAATAATATCCAACCAATAATGCCAGATAAAACTAGGGACAGTTCCATTAGCGACTCTCCTCAGCTAAATACAGCCATCACAGGCATCACATACATAGAGTGAACTCTGACTGAACTCTAATTCAAAATCAGCAAGCTGGTATGCCTTTCTGAATTATGGATAGCATCCAGGAATCTGTTCTTACTAAAGACCAAACAGGAAGAAAGGAAGAAAGTCTAGCTTCAAAACTGGAGGGACAGGCAAAAAGATGTACTAGAATGGGGAAATCAAGGCATTGTTGTTAGCAGGATTTCCCTTCTTACAATTTTAACAATACCTAGTATTGTTGCTTTGAAGAGGAAGGAGGGTGGGACTGATATGGTCAACCCTCTTGTTCTGGTGATTGGGCAAATGGAGGACAGTAAATAGGGCTAACCCTATTTTTCTCCCAGTGTTCTTCCCTTTATGAACCGAGGTGCCAGCTGAATAAACACAGTGGAGTCCCAGAGCTCAATGACACAGTGCAGTATGCTGGGGCTCTAGAACATGGGTCCTCAAACTACAGCCTGCGGGCTGGATCCGGCCCACCATGCCCATTTATCCGGCCCGCCATAGCTTGCCACGCGCTCGCAAGGAGATTGTCTTGGACGCGCTCAGAAAAAATTATTTCTGCGTGCGTGCGTGCCCCTGCCTTGCCACACATGCGCCCCCCACCCACACTGCCTTGGTGGCTCGCACCCATTGCCAGCACCTTTCAACTGGCCCCCTGTTCAAAAAGTTTGAAGACCCCTGATTTAAAGCATCATAACATGCTGAGGGACTGTCTATGCCAGGGATCCTCAAACTTTTTCAACAGGGGCCAGTTGAAAGGTGCCAATGGTGGTCACAGGCCAGCAAGGGGGTGCCGGCAGCATACATGGGCCAGCAAGGGGGTGGGGGTGGGGCACGCGGGGATAAGGCAGGGAGGAGGCGTGGTGAGGGGAGGCGAGGCGAGGCAAGGTGGGGGCGGGGGTGCACAGCAAGGGGAGGCGACACAGCGGCTTGCTCGCTCGGAGATTGTTTTCTCTGAGTCCAAAACGATCTCTGCATGAGCAACTCGCCGCCTCCCCGCGCGCACAGCGAGGCGGTGGTGGATGTGCACAGGGCGAGGTGGGCGGTGGCGGCAGGTGCATGCACGGCAAGTCCAAAACCTTAGGCGGGCCAGATAAATAGGCATGGTGGGTCAGATTCGGCCTGCAGGCCATAGCTTTAGGACCCATGTTTTAAATCATCTTTCTTCTGTTTCTTTTTCTTTAACAGATCTAAGGTTATGAGGTTACCTAGTGTTTTTGAGAGATTTTTCTTCTGTGAAACTGCCAGGAATTGGCCTAGTTTTGGGTAATCCATTCAGCCTGTAGAAAGAGCTGGAACACCTGGGACAGGGGATGGCAAAGGTCTTGCCTCCACAGATGCAGCTGTAGTGATTGGCAAAGAATATACAGGATGGAATGCATCCATCACAGGGGGAGAGGATTTCACTGTTTTGAACATTCATTTCCACAGAATTGCCTTCAATCGGTCTGACTGATTTCATCTGACCTGCTTGCTAAGGGTATGTCAATGTAGAAAGGATCAACAAAATGACCCTCTCCCAAACAAAAAAGACAGAGCAAGTGGTTCTTTCTTACCACAGCACAAACATTTCCAAAGAGGGGCTTGGAGACCATGAACCTCAAGAAGCAAATGAGTGATCAAAGACCACTATCAAATTATTATAATAATATAAATGAAACAAGATCAAACACATCATATAATGATGAAAAGAAAAACCATAGTTTTTCTACAACAATAGTGATTCAAAGAGGAACTGAGTCATGAGCTATAAACCCATGGTGAGCTGTTGCATTACATGAACACGAGACAGCATTCTTTTTCACCACTGAAATTATTTATGCAGTATAAATGACAGAAGAACAAGTAATTGCATGATGGATAAATAAAGGGGAGAAGAAACACAATCTGATTTGGGCCCTGATTAAAGCAGGTTGCTACCTGTAACTGATGTTCTTCGAGTGGCCATCTGTGCAGTCACACATATGGGTTCTGCGCCTGTGCAGTGCCTTTGGCCGGAAGATTGACAGCTAACGGTTTTTGGCAGAAAGCTCCGCTCCCCTCCCCCATAGCCTATAAAGAGTGGAGCGTCCGCCATTTGTTCAGTCTTTGACGACCAAATGTGCGCCCCCTTGTGGAAAAATTCTCAGTATGAGATAGGAAAAAAGGGATCAGTACCAAGAAAAAATGGGAAACTTTTGGTACCGATGAATGAGTCCACTCACTGACACCGAGCGGGGCCGGCGGGTGGGTTGTGTGACTGCACAGATGGCCACTCGAAGAACATCAGTTACAGGTAAGCAACCTGCTTTTCTTCGTTGTGGCCTCTGTGCATCACACATATGGGTAGATTAACAAGCTTACCCTCAAAGGAGGAGGGAAGGTGTCCTCATTGTAGGATGGAGGAGAGTACAGCTCTACCGAAGGAGCAGTCCCGTCGAGCCCGAACATCGAGATGGTAGTGCCTGGCGAAGGTGCAAGTGTTCGCCCAAGTAGCGGCTCAGCAGACGTCATCGATCGGAACTCTGGATGCGAACGCAGAAGACGTAGCGACAGCTCTAGTGGAATGGCCTTGGGGAACTGTAGGCAGTTAGAGCTTAGCTAACTGATAGCACAAGATAATAGTGTGGCCTATCCACTTAGAGAGCCTTTGTGGAGTGACTGGGTCGCCCTGATCTCTAGCCGAATATTTGATGAATAGTTCATTGGATCGCCAAATAGACTCCGTTCGCGATCGATAGAAGGCTAAGCAACGCCGAACGTCAAGGGAGTGCAAGGATCTTTCCAAGGGATTCGCTGGCGATGGAAAAAAGGCAGGCAGTACAATGTCTTGTCCTGTATGGAAAGGAAAGACCTTGGGCAAGAAAGACGGTTTGAGACGTAAAACGACCTTTTCTCTGTGGAAGTTTAGATAAGGAGGGTCGATGCGGAGGGCACAAAGTTCACTGGCCCTCCGGGCTGACGTGACAGCTACAAGGAACGCCGTCTTCCACGAAACTAATCGGAGATCCACAGTCGCCAAAGGTTCAAAGGGAGCCTTCATAAGGGCCTGTAGAACCACAGAAAGGCTCCACGTGGGCATAACCGGTCTAATCGATGGATTAAGATTATACAGTCCTTTCAAAAATCTTTTGAGGATAGAATGAGAAAATAGGGGTGATCCATCGACTAAGCCACGATAGTAGGCTATTGCTGCCGTATACACTTAAATAGAAGACGGCTTCAGTCCAGAGTGATGCAACTCCAGAAGGAACTGAAGAATTTGTTCGATTGATGAGACAAGTGGGGAGAACGAATGAGACTTGGCGAAGGTGGAAAAACGTTTCCATTTAGTCGTATATGACTTCCTTGTGGACGGTTTCAGGGCAGAGTCGATAATATGCTGAATCTCAGGGTGCAAGAGCGTTGGGTTTGAATTCGATGGGGTCTGTCTCGAACCAGATGGTACAGAGAGACTGTGGCAGTGAGAGGCACCCGCATGGTTGGATTCGAGAATTGGAACCGAAGCGGTCGAAGTAATCGTCAATACTGATGGATTAATAGAAGCTGTTGGATTCGAGGCTCTCGAATCCGTCATCGGCCCCAATGGAAGGTCAATCATCGAATCCGCCACACTGTCAGGTTCAATGAGAGCAAGTCCGGGTGACGAAGTGTGCCATCCATTTGCGTGATAAGGTATGGAAGCGCTGGAAGATGAAGAAACTCCCCGCGGGAGATGTCGAGCAGTTTCGCAAACCACGCTTGGCGTGGCCACCAGGGGGCAACTAGTATCCCCGATGCACGGTCGCTCACTATCTTTGCTACGACCTTCATCAAAAGACGGATCGGAGGGAAGGCGTAGAAGTTCATATTGTTCCAAGGGATCATGAATGCGTCCCCTAGGGATGCGTGTCCGATTCCCGCTCTCGAGCAGTAAGCCTCGCACACCCTGTTCTGTTGGGTAGCGAATAAGTCCACATCGGGGAACCCCCAGCGCCTGAACAGATGGTTGCGCGTGCGAGGGTCCAGTTCCCACTCGTGAGAAATGAAGATGTGCCTGCTGAGAAGATCCGCGTGCACATTGTCTGTGCCAGCCAGACGAACAGTCATCAGAGTGATGTGTCTCTGAATGCACCAGTCCCAAATTCTCATAGAAAGCCTGGCTAAGGTCGGTGACTTCGTCCCTCCCTGTTTGTTCAGATAAAAAACGGTCGCTATATTGTCCAAAGTTATCTGAACGATCTGATAATGAAGGAGGTCTTTGAAAGAACGAAGGGCCTTGAAGACTGCCAATAGCTCTAGGAAGTTGATATGATTCGTGGATTCTAGACGAGTCCACGTACCCTGGGTAGACAGGCCAGAGCATATCGCTCCCCATCCTAGGAGAGACGCATCGGTGCCAAGAGTTATCGTAGGAGGTCGTGCCCGGAAGGGGACTCCCATCACTAGATTGGTCGGCTTCAGCCACCAGGACAGGGAGTGGAGCATGGAAGACGGGATCCGAATCAGTTTCGATTGTGGGTCCCTTTGAGGATGATACATCTTGTTGAAAAATAATTGTAGTGGGCGGAGCCGAAGTCTGGCATGTGGAACTATGGCAAATGAGGAGGCCATATGCCCCAGGACCCTCTGGATGGATCTCGCCGTAACCATTCCCTGTCGATGGATTCGATGGATATGGTGAGCGAGGGTCTGCTGTCTGTCCCGAGGAAGGAAGGCTTTCTCCAACGTTGAATCAAAGTGGGCTCCAATGAAGGTGAGCGTCTGTGTCGGGAGAAGAGAAGATTTCTCTATATTAATACGGAGGCCCAGACTATCTAGTAAGGTACATGTTGAATGGATGGCATCCAAGAGTCCTTCTCTGGACTGCGAGACCAACAGCCAGTCATCGAGGTACGGGTAAATTTGTATACCCTGAAGGCGTAGGAAGGCACAGACAGGAGCCACGCATTTAGTAAAAGTTCTTGGAGCCGTAGCCAGTCCGAAAGGTAAAACTTTAAACTCATAAAGTTGGTTTTCAACAGCAAAACGAAGGAAACGCCTGTTAAGTTGGATGAATTGAAATATGAAAGTAGGCGTCCTTCAGGTCCAGTGAGGCGAACCAATCCCCTCTACTTAACAACGGCAAAATGTTTTGAAGAGTGGTCATACAAAACTTTCTCTGTATAATAAACTTATTCAAGTCCCGTAAATCCAAAATCGGACATAGACCACCGTCCCGCTTGGGGACCGTAAAGTATCTGGAATAGAATCCGTGGAGTCCGTCAGATGGGAATACTTGGCGAATTGCTCCTTTTCGGAGAAGTTGCTGTATTTCGTTGAGAAGTACCAGCGAACATGAAGTAAACCGGATCGGACTTGATGGGGGAACGATGTCGAATTCTATTCGATAGCCGTGTTGAATGATGGATAATACCCACCGGTCAGATGTGATGGACTCCCAAATGGGAAGTCGGCTCCGGAGCCGATCCCCAGATGAGAGAGGGGTGGGTATTTGAGGAGTGTGAGGAGTGGTTCGCCAATCATGTCAGCGCTGCCTCCGATCATCGAATCGGAGATGGCCCTGCTGGTATCTTTGTTGAGGTTGCTGACGGCAGCGTTGCTGTTGCTGCCTATGTTGAGGCTGTTGCCTGGGGTAATACTGCTGTCTGTAGGGCGGACGGTTCCATGGCCACTTACGTTTGGGCAGCGACTGAAGCTCCATTCGTCGGGCCGTCATCCGAGACTCATGGAGTTTCTTGAGCTTGTGGTCCGTCTTAGCGTGAAATAGCCCGGACCCATTAAAGGGCATTTCTTCGATGCACCGTTTGGTCTCCTAAGGGAAATTGGCGCTCTGTAGCCACGCATGTCTCCGAAGAGAGACAGCACCAACCAGTGCCCTCGAATTGGTATCCACATGGTGCCTGGCTGTGGACAATTGTTGCACTGCCACGTGCATCGCCTCTTTGATGAGGATCTTGGCCAATTCGCCCTGTTGATCCGGGAGGGCCGAGACGACGTTGTTGAGACGCTGCATTATGAAATACTGGTATCTCGCCAACGTCACCTCGTAATTAGAGATACGCAATCCCAAGCCTGAGGCTGCGTAAACCCTCCTGGCCAGTGCATCTATCTTACGGACCTCCTTGTCTCTCGGCGCGGTATGACCCCTTGCCTCTCTTCCCTGGGAGGACTCCACCACGACTGAGTTCGGCTTGGGGTGTCGGAGGAGGAATGGAATGTCCTCCTCCCGAACCCAGTACATGGCTTCGTACCTCCGGGATGTAGGTTGAGGATGGGATGGCAAGTCCCAGGGTTGGGTCATCGCCTGCCGCAAGGTGGTAATCAGTGGCAGGACGATGGAGGTGGACTGCTCCCCGCGGACGACGTCGTATATTTTGTCTGTAGACGGCCCTGGCCATTGGAGGGCGTCGATGTCCAAAGATTGGACAAGCCTGCCCATTAGCTCTGCAAAGGACACATGTGACTCGCCTGGTGATGCGGGGCCCTGGGAGGTAACTGCGGCATCAGGAGAGGTCGAATCCAAATCGGAGTCGACGGAATCCGCGCCGTAATAAGGAGGAGCCGAAGAGGAAGACTCTGCTGGCGAGACGGAGCGACTGCTATCATCCCGTGGTACCGGGGATGAGCGCCTTGGATCCGGATGGGGCGGGCGGTCAGGAAGGTGGAATTGTGGTTGATCCCTTGGAGCGGAATAGAATCTGGTCGAGTATGGCTCGTCCCAAGGTGGATAATAGGGACGACGCCAGTCCTCGACCCTCTCGGACCGCAGCTCCCTAGAATGGCTTCTGCGGGTCCTAGGCGGGGTGTCAACCACATCCGCCTCCAGCGTAGCCGCAGGCATAGGGGTTGGTGACCTAGACTTGGGGGGAGAGTCCTTGATCTCTCCATCCGAGATCGAACCCCATTGGACAGCTGGCGGCGGTTCAACCAGGGGATCAGCCACACGGCGAGGAGACCCTTGAGGGGTGACCCTCAGGGGCGACCCCTGGATCGCCGGCTCGGGTGGCGTCGGCACGGTAGGAGGCGCCGGTACCGACGCTACTGTCGAACCCGAGGTACGGTGTCGGGGTCGATCCGGATCCTTAGCCTTCGGGGTCAACTTAGAAGCCTTCTCCTTCCTGGCCTTTTTGGCAGGTTTTACAGCCTCGGCATGCTTGTGCTTCTCCCTTTTTTTCTTAGGGGAAGCCGGTGGGGCCCTCAAAGCAGAGGCACCTTCATCCGATGGACGGGAGGGCGGTACCACCGCAGCCAGGCAAGGCTTCTGAGCAGTGACCAATGGGTCGGACTGCATGAGAGCCCGATCCCACAGGAGTCTCCGGAGGCGGTTCTCCCGGTTTTTTCTGGCCTGTTTGGAGAAGGCCAGACAGTGGGAGCACCTGTCAGTCCTATGCCCCTCCCCCAAACAGAGGAGGCATAGATCGTGCGGGTCAGATGGAGACATTTTCGATCCGCACTCCGCACACTTGCGGAAGGCCGCTCGCTGCGCCATCGCAAGAAGAAGAAGAAAGGAAGACAGTGCAGAGGGTAAGAATATATTTTTGTTTTTTTGTTTTGTTTTTTTAGAAGGAGAGATGGAACACTAGAACGATAGAAGAAGAAACTAGAAGTAACAAGAGTTTTAGGGATATAAAACTGGGAATGAAAAGAAGACAATAGCTACGAGGAAACGGTCAAGCGAAAGACGAAAGTGGCACAAGGCACAGCGAACGGTGGTCACAAAGACTGAAAAAATGGCGGACGCTCCGCTCTTTATAGGCTATGGGGGAGGGGAGCAGAGCTTCCCGCCAAAAACCGTTAGCTGTCAATCTTCCGGCCAAAGGCACTGCACAGGCACAGAACCCATATGTGTGATGCACAGAGGCCACCACCAGTATGCTTTCTCCCAAGCAAAGGCCACTTTCAACTCCAAAGGGCTGCTCCCTCCTGACTGAGAATGCAGGAACAGGAAGCGTTGAAATGAGATGTTCCTTAATTGGGAATTCTGTATTAATGTACACCTGGATTCTCAATGTATTTTGTGACTACACAAAAAGAACAACTGCTAGAATTTGTATTCTCAATGCATTCTGAGAGTACATTTATCAAGAAAAATTATGTCTCTTTAAAAGTAATGAAAGTTTAGTGCATGTGTATCCCTGTGTAAGAACAGAACTGCCTATTTTTGTATTTAGAATTTGGATACTATGGGCTTAAATCTTGTGGACATGCACACAAGTGCATGCATTCATATGATGCTTTTTAAAAGTTTAATTGGATTATAAGAGCAAGTATGACTTCTCAGGTAACGAAAGGGTTGCAGGGAGCTCATGTCAAATGTTTTGATAGATATGGAGCCAGAGGAGGTGGAAGAGAATAGTTTGCAGAAAGTTTAACTTAATGTCAGAGGAAGGACTTAGAAAAGGGAATTTGGTGAAAAGTCAAACAAGAAACTACCTTCCTGGTAGTTGGAGCCAGGGAGAAGAAATAGCAGGTTTTTTAAAAATTACAAGAACAGGAAAAAAGCCCTAAGGCAGAGAAAGAAGAAGGGAAATGGAAAGAATCAGAGCTGCAGGAGATGATGAACTGGAAGAGATGGCCTTTTGACAAAAAATATTGCTTGGATAAGCAACCTGGGAAAACAGACACATTTTAGTCAGGATAGCTGGCTGTGCTTATCCTTGATTATTTTTTTTTACTCTATAGCTCATATCAGGTTGTGGGTGTATACATATTCGTTTTTTTCCTGCTAACATTTTTCTTCAGTAAATATTGCTGACTTTTTTCCTATATGCTTCAGTGGCTTTTTATTGCTATTTTGATTCTCTTTATTGTTTTCCAACATTTATTTATGTATACAATGCATTGCCTACTTTTCATTATAAAATAATTCCAAAGCTGACTGAAGCACAAATATAAGCACAATAAAATCATACAATTGTAAATGAGTAAAACAGGAGTGAAGGAAAGCACAAATAAATAACAGTCTACAGTTTGCAGCAACACAGATGGGATCAAAAACCCACAAAATTGCAACAAACAATCTTAACACTTAGCTGAGTGGAGGCGGAGGTATAAGAAACTAAGTCACTGAGACTGACTAATCCTATGGCCTCTGAATTTTGGATTCCCAATATTCCTGAGGTCAGAGACTGTGTTTAGACCTTGGAATTGGGAATCAAAGTTCTGATCCTCCTGCTTTCAACTGGAGCAGAAAGAACAATATCAGTTGCTTTCTGAGTTTGAGAATGTAAACTTAGGAAGGGGTGGGGATAGGAGAAGAGGGCAGCAGACTGCAATAATCAGGATATGAAATTTCTTGAAGCTGTTCTAGACTCCTTTCATTCCCCTCCTAAATGCAACAATTAGATGGGAAAAAAACCTGTTCAGTGAGAATTGCCTCTGTTGCTCTTCACATTCTGCACTGGGAGGAAGCTTAAGGGCATTCTGACATGATTGTACCCTAATCAACATATTTGACACAATAAATAAATCTTCAGTGAAATATAACAATATCCAGTCTTTACCAAGGGAGCTTCATATTTGCTCTTGTGCCTTCTGACCCTGAAAAGCTGCCACTTTCTTCCAAATTATTCAGCCCAGTCCAAAAATTATCCAAAGGGAAACTTATGATCCAGTTCTGCAGAAAAGAATAACACAGAATTTGTATAGATCAAGCCTTATCCATCTGGACCTCACATACCCAATATTTCCCTCCAGTCATGCTAGGCATTAAGTCTCTCAAATAATACTGATTCTACTTGTGTAGAATCCTGGACATTTTCAAAGACATAATTTGTCCAATGTTCCTGACAAATAATACTTTTGATGACTCTGAAGTTAAATTATGCTATATGAGAGAACTGAGAAAAAAGCTTGGGAAATTCAAGTTGCTTATCTGTATCACAGTGAAAACAAATGTGGTGTAAACAAATCGTTATCCTCCCAACTTAAGCTCAAGTCAGTTCAGATTTTATGATATTACATTATTGTAACTCAGGAATGCCATTTGGCTTAATATTACAACATTTCTAACAAAGAGTTCAATACTAAGCTTACTGTTAAAATCATATTATCAGGAACTTATTAGCTTCTTTGTATCATCATCCCAGTCAATGTAACATGATTGGTTGTGCCAGCAGTTATGAGCAGTGTAAGTACTCATAAAACAGCAGAATGAGAAAGATTTTAGGAGCCTTGCTTTAGCTAAAACCTGGGGCTGGGAAAGTACAGTTTCATTAAGCTATTCCCACATCACCTGTTTTATAGATGCTGCCTGTTCAATATAATCCTAGCAACAGCAGCAATCATGCTTACCAAAGCTGGTGGATGCTGTTTCTTCAATCCAGAAGATACCAGAATGAGTATTCCTTGCTCCTGCTTTTTATCTGAAGATTTATGATGATGCGATATAACAACTAGAAGAAATGAATGGCACTCTACAGCTGCTTTGTGGATGCTGCCAGGAGAATGTGGGCACAAATACCTGTAGAGTTCCCAAATTGCTAAAATGCCCCAAAATTATACTCTGTGACAAGGTAGTAAAGTTGTTGGAGTGAGGCAGAGATATTCAGTATTAGCAAAGGTACAAGATTCTGACATGTACCATCCACTCAATATATGGTAATATGGCACACTTACATAATAAGCATGCTATATGGATTGCATCATTTTTATTTCTTTTATGTTGTAAATTTAATTGCTCTAATGTTGCATTAGCACAGGGCCATCAGATAATGTTCGCTGTTGGGATTCTGACATATTTTCCCACTGTGCATGATTTTTGAATATCCTTTTTGTGCATCCAGTATCTCTACCAACCTTGGGATAAATATGTTCTCTACAATATTTCATTCACTTAGTTTCAGCTGATACTTTTAATGAGGCATGAGCAAGAAACCAATAAAGGGAAAATGTTTAAGAGCTTTAAAAACATATTCTGTGAATATAATATCTGTTTTGAGTAAGTGTGCTTTATGCATACATGGAAAAATGTAAGGCCTGTTGAACTTACTTTCTCCTCAGTGCTAACAAAGGTTATTAGTTCTGTAAATTTATATGCCTTGCAAAACTTTAATGCTTCAGACCAACTCCTCTTCTGATTTGTCTCCAGGCAATAACAATTTCCATTCCAATAGTGCCAGCAGGCGGCTTGAGGACAACTCAGTTTGAACCTGGCTTTAGATTAGAAAAAGAAAGTTTGCACAATGATAATATTCTAACTAAATTGAGGATCAATTTAATTTATGTCCTCCTTATTCATCTTAGAACTCCATGGTCCTTTACATTTTTTTAAATTACAATGAATTGCAGTGATAGGAAACTATATGTAATAACATTTGTATCAAGTAAAATATTTGCAGAAAGCAGAAATGCATTGAAATGAATCAGATAAAAGTAAAAGAAGAAAGTGCAGCTGAAAATTATGAAAACATTCACAGTTACATAAGAATTACAGAACTTTACATTCAATAATGAAGAAATTGAAATTGTGAAAGAATTTGCACACCTTGGTTAAGTCATCAATTCAAACAGAGTCTGTAGCCAAGAAATTAGAAAACTGAGACTTGGAAGGGCAGCAGTGAAGGAAGTAGAAAAAATCATCAAGAATAAAGACATTTCACTGGATCCCAAGGTGAAGATCATCCACACTATTGTATTTCCAATCACTATGTATGGGTGTGAAGTGAAGAAAGGTAACTGGAAGAAAACTGATACATTTGAAACAAGGTGTTGGAGGAATGCTTTGAGAATACACTGCACTGACAGGAAGAGTGGATTCTAAATCAAAGTAGAACTTTTCCAAAAATGATGATCTTGTACTTTAGGAGTATCATGAGAAGTCAAGACTCACTGACTTCTCAAGACAATCATGCTACAGAAATTCAAAAGCAAGTCCAAATTTGAGATGGACCAGTTCCAGAAAGGAAGGCACAGCCTTCAACTAAGGAATCTACTCCTCAGAGAGGTCCACCTGGCGCTGACATTATACTCTTTCTGGCGCCAGGTAAAGCCCTTTTTATTCAACCATTATTGTGATTACCGATGGTTTTAGATGTTTTAGGATGTTCCCTTCACAGTCACACTTTCTATTTTTTCCTCCTTTTTCTTAAGTTTGTGACGTGTTTCATATTGTTTTAATAATTAATGTTTATATTATATTTGTATATTTTACGTTGTACTTTTATATTTTGTAAGCCATCCTGAGCGCTTGGCGATAGGACGGGATATAAATGTCTGTAATAAATAAATATACAAAGGTAAGTAGGGCTGTGACGATCAGGACATTTTAGAGGGCATTGATTCATAGGTGCCATAGCTCTGAGACAATTTGACAGCACATAAGAACAGCAGCAAACAAAATCTATAAAAAATCCTTGGCAGTGGCATCTGCTTATTTGAGCAGAATAACACTTCCCTATCTCTAAATAATTACATTCATTAAAATTAGCTAAAATATCGGACCACATAAAAAGTTTGCATTTCCAATTCCATATTCAATAATGAGAATATTCTGGGTGGTTTCCTACTATAGAGAAGCAACCATTCATACAATATGGTTTTCACATTTCTAAAAATCACACAAGAGAAAGGTCTGTTGACATGTTCCAACCTGGAAACAAGTTTTCTAGGGTTATATTTAGAAGTAGGAATTCCTGACTGCACAATTGATTGCTCCCACAACCACAATCAAAATAATGGAGGTGGAGCTACTCAGTTGGATAATGCCCTCTTTATTTTCCAGCAGTAACCCTAACCCTGTGAGTCACTGAATAGGTTATTTCGCTTCCTAGTTCTGGAAGTTGCTCTTGCTTGGATCTGGCAAAGGAAAAAGCAATGAACAGTCATTACAGTCAGAAAGAGTCAGAAAGAAAACTTAAACAACTTCTGCGACAACTTTTTTTTAATCTTTGGCAAACAGAACCTGGATGTGTTTTAACAAGAGTGACTAACAGTGACAGAGGATCTTAGGGCATATGAAGGCTAAACTAAAGGCATAATCCTCAGTGCAAGACTAGAGGTACAATCCTGTGCAAGTTTAGACATAAAGATTTACAATTCCCATAATGTCCTAGCCAACTATATCCATATTTGCATAATATTGTGCCCTCAGTCTGCAATCCTATAACCATTTGCATGCTAGTAAACTCATTGATCTTACTTCTGAATGGATAAGTATATTGGGCTGAAAGTAAAACTGACAGATGCTTTTTGAGAGAGGTTTTAGCCTCAAAGATGATCTAAAGATCATTTTGAATAAATAAATGAAATGGCCAGTTTCAGAATCCAGTTTGCCATCATCACCCCCAAAAGCTTCCCTTTTGTTTCAGCATTTCTGTAGGAACCCTATATTATTATTAATTTTATGATTAATTTCATTTTTTCATTTTAATTTCAATTGCCCCATAGCCAAAGGTCTCTGAGTGGTTTACAGAAATCCTTATTAATCATTTTAACATAAAAACAATGCTGTGATTTTTTTTTCTAAAACTACATATAGATAAATATTACACAGCTTGAGTTTTGTCCATAGTGGTGGCAGGAGGAATGATCCACCAGAACCCAGTGGCCAACCCCTCCCCTTACTCATAGAATGTATACACAAGAGCACGTACCCGTACCAAGTTGTTACACTTGAATATCACATTTTCCAAATATAGCATACTCGAACAAACACACAGTTTGCTCTGTTACCAATTCATATGGCAGTATGCCCTCCAGATATTTATCTGTATCTGTATCAAGCGATTCGTGCGTTTTCCCACAGGAAAGATGGCATTTCAAGACTACTTCAAAGGGCTATCTATCTATCTATCTATCTATTTATTTAAAACTACCGAGGTCTCGGGATTCTACCCCTTCGGATGGAGAATGAGCCACCATTTCTATTTTTTGAAATGCTATCATATAAACCTTAGCACAGCCTCTTTTCCATTAGTGGAAAGAAAGTGTAACTAATTGCTAACAAGGCCACGCGGCTGTACTCAGAAACCGGTCTCGCTGTCTTCGGTGGCGTTTCCTCTCAGGAAAGTGGGCTTCGGATCCGAAATCCCGCCTTGGCCGCTGCTCCCACCAAAAGTCGCTGTTGGAGACTCGTTTTGAAAATGTCCACAGGAAAACAATCGCTCCTCCTGGCTGTTTACCTTCATCGACCCAAGCGTCAACCGGCGGCATTAGTAAGCAGAGGGCGAGGAGGAGGAGGAGGAGCGAGGCCATGGTGATTCCCACACGCGCGCCCACGGCCGCCGCCGCTGCTGCTCCGTCTAGCGCTCCCCGCGGCGGCCTGCGCCGGCGCAACGCCTCAGGGGCTCTTCCGTTGCTCCATTCCCGCCTTCAGAACCCCCCCCCCCCTTTTCCCAGTGCTGGCTTTATGGTGCTCTTCCCCTCACAAAATCTCCCGCCTCCGCCGTATGGGAAACCCTATCGCCAGCCGCCATGGCCTTCTTCCACCCAGCCACTATGAAAGCCCTGTTCTCCCCCTCTCAAAGCCCCTACTTGTTTTCCATGCTAGACGCACACGCGCCCCTCTCAGGAATCGCCACCAGTTCTCATCGTTTCTCAGGCAGCACCCTCACCCTATCTTCATTAAAACCATTGTTAAACCCTCACTGTTCCTCCAACCTCTCCCCACAGAAGTCCCCGTTTTCCAGTTGAAATACCCATCTGCGATCTCACAGGACAGCCCCCAGTGCCCAACAGCGTGAATATCCATTTTCTTTTCAGTTTCTTCCCATTCCCATTTAGGCGGTCTTCATCACCTTGCTTCATGAGCCTACACCTCCATCCCGATGTGCCATCTCTGTATAGAGTTCAGGAAATACAAAATGGGCTCGTTGGCAATCCCAGCATAAATATTTTTGGACTGCTAGAGTTCATTCTTCTGCAATCTTATCCTATTTATTTTTAAAGATTTGAGGTAGTCTGAAGCTTAATTATGTAGCAGCAACCTTTAAAGAAAACTTATTTCCTGCTCCTGATGTGCAATGCAATTCTATAGATTTATCCCCGCATTGCAGTATTTTCACTTAGGCTTTACTCCTAGGTAGATATAACTGTGATTGCTGTTATACAGTGTAATACTGTGCTTTATTTGGAAGTAAATCGTATTGCCTTTATTGGGCTCTGGTTGCAACTTGTATACGTGTACTTTATGTCTTCCAAAAATTGGAGTTCCTGTATTACATCCATATATAATATTTTTTAAGTGTGCAACATCACACACAAGCGTCTTTTTCCCTGGGTTTTCAAAAAGTTCCCTGACAAACATGGGTTTTCAGTATGTAGCAAAACAAGAATTTCCCTAGTCAGCACATGGAATGGAGAATATTTTTCCCCTTACAGTAGCTGTGTATGTGAAATATTAATGTGTGAAGTGGCCCTTAGCGCCTTCATCTTTAATAGATGTGTGCAAAAAGCCAATAGACAATCAGTAAAATTAAAAGAACCAGAGAGTAGTGTCAAAGCAATGAAGAACACTTAATGCAGATCAGTCAGTTCTTAGGGTTCAATCCACACCTTTTAAAAACTAGGAGATGTTAAGGTGGTTGAAAGAAGGATTAACCCATTCCTCCCCCTCTTTCCAGATCTAAAACACACCCACCCTTCCCCCTGAAGCTGCTAGTAGTTCTACAGGAAGCATGATAAGAGGGGTACAGATTGTTCTTATAACTTTTCTTTCATAAAGTACATTCACCCACGCACACTTTACAGTGTTCCTTTTTGGAGCACTTACTGATACACACTGACAGCTGATTTTTTTAGAAAATGCAAAAACATTTCTGTACATTTTTGGTGTCTTTCTTGTTTTTAAAGGTGATGAGCCAGTAATCACCGCTACTATGTGCTACTTGGAAACATTGTGGTCTGTCACTGCCTGTTACTGGGAGATACCATGAAAAGCTCCAAAGTGAGGAGAGATGGGTGGCAGTTACCAAATAGGGGTCATGATCTGAAAATGAAGAAAGGTGGAGATTGGTTCAGCCACTGAGCCCCTTGGGTCCTCCTGCAGAGGACCCAAGGGGCAAGGTGGGGGAACAAGCCACAGTGAGCTTGATTATCTGCTAGGTGTGCTGTGGATTTGCAGTGTGGGTTTACATATCATGCGAATTTGCCTATTCATACACATATCCAGAGTAATTCAAGTTTGGTAAAAGGATGTATTTTTTATCCTTTCCCCAACAACAACTCCTTAATACACATAAAATGCACATTAGGTCCATAGAACCCAACATCAACCTACAACTTCCCACCATTTGAGAACATTAGCAATTCCTCTGCATCTTAATTTGAGCTTCATTGGGTGCCCTTTATGTATACTAAGATCTATTAAATATGTTAATACTAATACTTCAAAATACTAATTATTAATTATATTAAATATACATATCAAATATATACTAAATGTACCTAAGATGTACTACTAAAAATATGTGTAATATATTTTGAAGTTTGGGCCTTATGTGTACCTACAGCATTCCTGAGTATACCAAAAGCACTACTTTTTTCTGTTTCTTTACAGGATTGTGCTTCTAAACTAATAGGCATAAGATGATCCAAGAGAGTTCCAGATGGAATTATATTGAAAATGAAGGGACACAATAAAATCTGGAAATTGTATTGAGAAAATTATTAGCATTTAAGGATTATTTAAGAGAATAAAAAGAACTTCAGATACTTTATCAAGCCAAGGACCAATGCATATCTTAATATTCTGGAGTGATATTTTCTACAGTGAACATAATGATGGCAGATTTCATATTTCATGTACTAGAACAATCTGTTATTTTAAATTCATTTGCCAATAACATCTGCCTATGGTTTCCTTAAATATTGGAAAATTAACAGATTAACAAGCAAGGGCATACTAGAAGGGCATATTGCTGTGTACCTCAAAGAAGGCATAGTGTCCAGCAGGCTCAGAAACCTAAAAAGGGACAGACTCCTCCACAGAACTGTGGGTGGTTCAAGAACTAATAAAGTACTAGGAACATACTGTCAAAATGTGCTCTTGAAAGCAGGGAGGCCTCCAGATGAAGAAGTGTTGTAATGAAGGGTGACTTCGTCACCTACCACATTGACTGGATAAATGGATGTTCTACCTATAATGAAGAGGTTTAATTTCTCAATGTGCTACATAACTGACCTAGAAAAGTTGGTCATGGACCTGACTAGAGAGAAGACAATCCTGGATTTTGTCTTAAATGGGGTTGCCAATAGTACAATACATAAATTTTGTTGAACCACTTGGAAACAATCTCCACAGTATCATCATGTGCATTATATATTTAAGTAAAAGATTGCCAAAGAAATGAGCATTCAACTGATTTTCAGAGTTATTCTTAGAACCATCAGTTCCCATTTGCACAACTTAACCATCAGAGGAGAAATGGCTCCTCTGGATATTGTCCAGAATAAAAGTAAATACTTTTAGTACACATTTAGTTAAAGTACCTTGGTTAATAGAAAGGCATTGAAGGGAACCTGTAGATCTGTATCTGAAACTGGAGGATGAAATGGAGGAATTATCAAACATATCACCAAAACAAAGGGACAAAGGGCATCAATTTGCATAAATATATTCTAATTCATATTCTAATATATTAGAATATATAAATATATGATAATTGTGTGTGGATGCAAATTTAGAAATTATTATATGTTTAATAGAAATATCTTACCATAGTTTGCAAGTCTTTGAGTTGTTGATGCATGTGCCTTGCTCAGGCTGTTGCCTAAGAACAGTTGATGGGCAATATCAAAGCCTAGCTCTTTGCTGGAACTGGAAAGGGCAGCCCTTTCCATAAAGGATGCTGCCAAAATAGAGGAGAGTCCTATGGCAGCCCTTCAAACAATCACTGTTGTTTGTTTTAAAAGAGAGAGAGGGAAAGATGCCACCCCACATATCCCTCCAAAGTCTTAAATTACTTTAAAAACTGGGATTTTGTGATTACTGCATGTTAGTTTATCTGGCCTTTTCCTAATAGTACTTCTTTACATCTCTACTAGGCAATGTGTGGTAAGTATAGGACTTCCATTGATAGCTGAGATGCACCCTTCCCAGGTACGGTGGTGCCACACAGTCAGGACTTTGGGTCAGAAGTCCAGAGCTCCACTTACCCAAATTAGCTGGAGAGGTCCTAAATGCAACAGGGCCGGTTTGCCAATTACAGAATAAATGAATGAAGGTATCTAAACATCTAAAGGGTGAGTATGTAGGGAACATCATTATGTCTGGTATGAAAATTAGTTACATTACCACATCACTGCCCATGTGAATGCCCCATAAATTTGGGCGTGTTAATGTGGGTGCCACATGCATAACAGCATATTTACTCTTTCCAGCCTCTGTATGTAAGGATGGGAATTTTCCTTTCATGCTACCATTCCTTTATATGGCCCTTCACTGAGCAACATGATACATCTTAACAGGCTGTTCAGGACGAATGGTGGAAAGAAAATTTAATAATAAAAACATCCCTTGCCCACAAAGTAACAATCTAAAATTTCCTCATATGTGCATGTATGTGTGTGTGTGTGCGTGCGCGCACACACACACACATGCACATGTATGCAAAGAGGGAAGATACAAGAGTCCTAAAACACAAATGCGGGGATGGATTCTTTAAAATCTGGCTTTAATTCTATAAAGATAATTCAGTGGTTAATTCAGTACAGAAGACTGTTATTTCATTGCACTTAAAAAAAGAAAAAGAACATGCATAAGATAGAACAGACATGACTGTGTGTGCATTAGTATTCTAATGAAGAGAGGCTGTGATAAAGAATGGGACTGCTGGCCTCCTGACTCCTCGATGATGTTGCCAATGATGTATTGGGAGCTGACTCCAATTGCACCATTTTCAAAATAGCCTCAGATGGCACAGAAAACAGACAGAGAAGCAATTCACAATGTGACCATAATGTTGCTACTTCCCTTGGGACTAGGTTATCACTGTGGATTGCAGAATGATTCCAGGTGAGTACATAGATTCCCTTTATTCTATTCAGAGTGCAGCAAAGACTGTACATGAAGATTTATTTTTGTTGATTTTTTAAAAGGAAAATTCTAAACCTCCTGCTTATTTTTTCTCTCTTTTGTGTGGTGTTCGGGCATCTGTCTACCTGCAGGATTTGAGAACTTCATGCAGGATATATTGTGGTGCTTCAGTCAAGTGAAAGGAACCATTGACATTGGTCTCACAGAAGGTGGGTTCGCTTTGCCTTTTGTTCTTGGAATGAAGAACTTGTTTCCTTGTACTAATTGCTCAGTCAATGATGGCTTTGTTTCTGTTGATTACATGGTGCTGATAACTTAGTCTGCAAACAGGTAGCATAAGTGTTTACTCTTTTAAGGTTTCATCTTTATATAAGGTGCATATAGCTTGTTAGTAAAATTTGAACACCACAAGACATTCTACATTCAAAGCTTGTGTGCACAATAATAATTCAATGCATTAATAATCAAGGCAGAAATTCTCTCTCCACCTTTATTGGTGCTGGGCATGCTTCTGTTTCTGCATGAAAATCATATTAACATATTTAGTGTTGCACTGTATACATCCCATTGCACTGCTTGCTCTAAGATACGGGCCAGTGAGAGTCTCAAAACGTGCTCAAGAGTTACAGGTTTGCAGAGCTCACTAAAATTCTTCTGTATCAGTGATCTGGGCTCAGTTAAATCATGTCCCAATCACCCTTTGGTTCAACGTGACTTCAACTCTTAATAGATGTGGGTACAAGCTGTGGAAAAGGAATAACTGTTGCTGCTTTTTGCCCACCCCTTTAAACAGCCAGGTGAATGTATCCTTTCAAACTGGAAAGAGTTTCTGCCTGCCAGAATGCACATTCCAATTCATTTTGGAGTATACCTTTTCAGGTTAAACTGCTCATTGTCACAAGTGTCTCATTTCCAAATATTGGGAAACATTACATAAAAAAATTCTCAACAAAGAAAATAACAAGGATTTTGTTAATTTCTCCCCTTTCCAAATTATCTATTTATTTATTTATTTATTTAAAACATTTCTATGCTGGCTCAGAATGTATTTAAATATTGCTGTTCCCAAATCCTTACTACTGAGCAGGATGGGATAGGTTCATGACTACAGACCTCTTAGCCCATGGATAATATTGACCTTGGCAGTTGACCAGACAACTCCCTTTATAACCCAGGTAACTCTATTTATAACCATATATGGTGTTAAGTTCATTGGAACAATTGTCTTCTCTGAGTTGCAGCTGTTAAGTACTGAAACTAGCCTGCTCATCTCAGACCTTGGAAACTGTTAACTTAGTCTGCGCAGAACCTGGGAAGCCTATGCAAATAGACAAAAGCACTCAGTATCAGAAAATCAGCTCTAAAATTTTAGGGTGGTTTAATCCCTAAAAGAGATTATGCGAAGTTTCAAAGCGATTTAAAGGGGGATTGGACAGATTCATAAGGGAGGTTGCTATCAGTGGCTACTAGTCTTGCTGGCTATGTACTACATCCTTCGCTGGGGGGAGGGGGGGCTGCCTGCATGCACCTGTTGCTGAGGAGCTTGGATGGGGGAGGTCTCGCTCCCATCCTGCTTGAGGGATCCAGTGGGCAGCTGGTTTGCCCCCATATGTACAGAATCCTGGATTAGATAGACCTTTGGTCTGATCCAGCATGACTTTTCTTATGTTCTTATGACTTTAGTCCATCCACCATCAATTCAAGTATCTATTGCAAAATTCTGCTTGAAGAGGTTATCGTTCAACCTCACATCCCAATCTGAAATGATTTCATGGACTACAGTATTGCCAGTGAATGAGCCATTGTCTTCCTGTTGTTCAGTCCTGCTGTTGATAAGACAGCAGGGCACTATAAAGCCATGTTGTACAGAAAGCTCTAAGTGAATAACCCATTCCCACAAAATTTAAGATTTTACTGAGAGCATTAATGCCTCCGAGTCCGGATTAAACCTCCCAGGCTCTGCCCCTGCCTGGAGGAGTGGCTGTCTCTGGTCTGGAGCCTAGAACTGCTAGTCATTTCTGACATACATATATTGCCAGGTTGATACAGGAAGGGAGGACCCAGGTATGAAAGGGATTAGTTCTTAGGGCTGTGTGTGTGTACAGATCACCTGGGCAAGAGATCATTATGCTGGGGCCTGGGTTGTTTCTAGCAACTCTGCCTCTGGTGCACTAAGGAAAGCATAGACAACGTGTGATGTTCAGATGTTTTGTGTTACCATTTCCCACAATCACTTAACATGGATTAAATTGTTCAGGGCTGATGGGAATTGTGAATCAAAGCATCTGGAGATCTACAAATCCCCCTTTTTAAAATAAGTTTTATTCTTAATAAACCTAACAAAAAGGAAACTAAAAAATCATCAATCATCAAAAACCTAAAACCTACTGGGTCAGCCCCCCACATTTTTTTCTTTTTATGTTAAACTGTAAACATATTTGACTCTATGCATAGTCCCATTTCTCTAGCCAATAATAAAAAGAGTCCCAGGTTTGATAGAAGTCTGTATCTTCTTTCTCCTTCAGAGACAAAGTCAATCTGTCCATTTCTGCACAGTCCAAGATCTTTTTTAGAATCAATTCGTCAGTAGGTGGCTCTTCAGTTTTCCAATGTTGGGCAAATGCAATCCTTGCCACAGTAGTTACATGTAGAATCAAATACATTGCTTGTTTACCAACATCATCAGGTACAATGCCTAATAAGAAAACCTCAGGTTTAAATGTTAGAGGTTTTTGCAACATTTCCTCAAGCCATTTGTGTATTTTAATCCAATATTTTTTTGCCTTATCACAGGTCCACCACATATGATAAAAAGTGTCCGGTTTGTGTTTACATTTCCAACATCCATTTTACATATTTGGAAACATCTTAGCTAACCCATTTAGCGACAAATACCATCAATAAAACATTTTATACAGGTTTTCTTTGTATGAGGTTGCTAATGTTACTTTAATATTTCTTTCCCACAGCTTTTGCCATTTCTCTAACTCAATATTATATCCAAAGTTTTGTGCCCACGTCATCATAGTTTCCTTAACCTATTCATCTTCCATTCTCCCATCCAGTAGGAAGTTACACAATCTTTTAATTATTTTCTCATCTGATTTAAGAATCACGTGGTCAAATGCTGTTAGTTGCTTAATAAGCCCCACATTCTATAGTCTTTAGCATATCTCGATTGTATTTGAACATGAGATCCACAAATCCCTTATCTAATGGATTTGGCCAATCCCTCCTCATCCTAGGAAGAACCCAGGCTACTCAGGATGTGATCCAAAAAGTTGGTCAGAGGGTGGAAGCCCCTCATGATTCTACTTTTCACCCTCCCTCATAGGGCTAGTTCCAGTACCACTTGACAGCAGATGAATTGAATTCAATACCACTTGAATTCTTTCTCCCTCTTTTAATAGTTCTGGAATTCTGAGGAACAATGTAGGGAGGTTCATTGGAGGGGTAATCAGGAAAGCTTAACAAATTATACAGTAGAAGAATACAGTCATTCTGTACTTCCATATAATATTGTAACATGCAATCCTAAGCATGTTCAGGCATTTGTAGCATTCCCAGAGAAAAGTGGATAAGGAGAGAAGTGAGGATCCCCAGTGTTCTGTGGCTTCTCTTAGCCCATTCCTCCCCCGCCCCCACCACCATTCCTGCCCCCACCTGCACTAGAGAAACTCAAAGTTCTATTCAGGGAAATCAAATTCTGATTTCTAGTTGGTATTCAGGCTACTATAACCTTCAGGATGCATGCATGCTGCAGATTTATAACTAATTTCTTCCCAAAGACTTCTTACACACTATAGTTGTGTGAGAAGAGCTAGGATCTCCACTAAGTTTCTTAATAACTTTATCAAACTACTGTGTATCTCCTAGGAGTCCTTGGGAGAAAGCGTAACAGTTAAAACTAGTATAAAACCAATATGAATCTATACTGTCAGTATGCCCCAAGATTGCCCGAAAAGAAACCTTTCCAATGCTATGCACCTGTTTTACAGATGGTGTCTGCCTCTAATCATCCTACCTCATGCACTGAGGGAGGCCAGATAACATCATCATCCACTTTTGACACTCCCTCATTTCCCCCATAGCTTTTGCCATTTTTTTCCTTATTGTGGAAAATCCATTAAGGAATCAAAGACAGAAAATGCCTTTTGATTGTTAGCTCTAGCACCCCATCTGCCTGGAAGTATCCACTGAGGCCTTGTGGTTTAAGCAGCAACATCTTATTTTATGTCATAAAAAAATCTGAATCTTGAAGATATTTTTCACTATGCTTTCTTGTACTTTACCTCCTCTACCATTCTTTTTTCAAAGTAACATTTCAAAGCAATTTCCTCCAAACAATGGCATTAATAATGTGCCAGGAAAGTCTTTCTAAGCATTTTCTGTTGATCAAATAATACCATAGGTAATTTCAGAGCTGACAATGCTAAACAAATGAGATTCAAGCAGTGCTAATTCCCTTGAATTGATATTACACATTTATTTGTCAGGAAAACTGGAGGCAAAGTTGTGTACTAGAAAGAGAAGAAAAAGAGATTGAATGTCATCATTCTATATAATCTCTTACCTAGGTTTATATAAAATATTTCAGACATTCTGTGTGAAGCACAGTGTGCCAATTCAAGGAGAATTAATTGCAAGTTGGTCTTTTACATGCTACATACTAAACACATTGTGTGGTTATAGCTTTGTTATATTCCAGATTGTGACAGGTTAACCCAGAAAAGTGTCAACATATTCTGAATCATTTTAAAAAGGAGAGTGGAAAATGAAGAGAAAGAACTTAAAATGGAAAAACTGTGGAGGGGGGAGGGTTGATTCTGCAACACAGAATCATAGAATCTTTCAGATTAACTTATCTAGCCATCTTGTTGTAATCAGAGTTATTAGACTCTTTTTCAAGCATCATTGGATCCCACCTCTTAATTATCTCCATCAGAGAGGTGAGAATTCTCTCACAGATGTTTTATAGACATCTAAGCAAATTAAGGTAGCGGAGTACTTTAAAATGCTACTGAACGGGTTGCCATTCCTTTGGAAGTCCCCATGAATTATTTGTTTCAAAGGGAGATGAATGCCTTAGGGAATACTAGATGTAAAAGTATTTTCTTGTAAGCTATTAACATGTACCATTAAAAAATAATTATGTCATGGGTGGTGGGGGTGGTGGTGGGGTGGGGGTGGGGTGGGCGGGGAATGGGAGCTAATCCTTTCTCCACTATCATGGTCCTGGCCAAAAATATAAAAATAAAATATCACCTCCAAAGCTGCTACAAGCTCTGGAAAGGATCTAACTAGGACTTGAAGATAGCTTTCCTAATATACAAATCAGTTCTAAACCTAACATTATCCTGTGTGAATCAGGCTAATAATACATCATACCCCTAAATTACAAATAGTGACAGGCTCAGCATCCAATGATCCTGGTTTCTCAGCTAGCAAGTAAGTTGTTATATCTTTGGAATCTGATAGTCTATTTTGTTTGCACAGGGCTGTTTTTCTTAGATTTAGGATGGACTATGGATTTCTGATACTGTATCCATATTCTGCTATATTCAGAAATGTTAGGAACTATATTTGAGGGTACCTTCAAAAAATATATCCAGATCCTTTGGATGACTGAAATTCATGTTTTCATTAAGTATATTAAAAGGAGTAATTTCTGTACCAAAATGTGAACCATTGAAACTGGTGGTACTTACATCCACATGGACATTATTAGGATAGGGCTTCTTGGTGGAACTTTGTAACAGAACTTCAAAACATGTATCTAGAATAGACTTTAGCACATGTTACTCCCATTGTATTAAATTTCCATAAAATATTTTCAAGGTGTGCTTTTAATGGTTTTTAAAGTCAGGCTTATGATGTGAGCCGAGATCCCTTGTTCAAACTCTCCTCTTGCCAGTCAGCTGGTGTGTTACATGTCACCCATAGCCATGTATTATAGCTTAATAAGCCATAATTGACTAAGCTCATGAAGCCTGTTTGCCCCTGCCTTGCCCCTCCAGGAAAGTTCTCATTTGCTTTAAGTTCAATATGTTTTATTTATTTATTTCATTTTTATACTGCCCAAAGTACTCTCAGGTAAGTGAATGACATCTAAACACAAGGTAATGGTTTGTTGTGCTTAACAAGCAGCATTTGGAAGACAACAACAAATCCTGGTTTAAAGCTAGTTTATAATCCTGCCACAGACACAATAAAATATTATCACAGATTCTGACATTACACAGAAGTCTCTCTTTTCGTGGGCAGGAGTTGATGAGCTACATGTACTAGCATTTTGCTCTTCCACATTCTGGTTTATTAAATTATAATTTAAATGTTAAAGTGATGTGTTAAGGAAGCCACTATCAGCTTTAGTGCTCCATCCTGGAAATAATGCTGACCCACTGTATTTGGCTGTTGTAAGATTACTGATAAAATGTTTGTGGAACAGTTTGAATATGACACAAGTGTTACCATAAATGTAATTATTTCTTCTCCGTATATATAAAAGCTCCTATATCCAAATATGTAATGTTAAAACAAACTAGGATTGCAATCTTCTACGCACTCATCTGATAGTAAGACCTATCAAACTTAAATTAGGTAGACATGTGCTGTAAGCCACACTGAAGGCAGTACGGCTGTTGGGTAAGCTATGAATCGTCAGATTGCACTCACATGAACCTTATCTGTAAATCTCACTGAATGCAGTGGAACTGACTGAACATGTATCCTACGTACACATACTTTGAAGCAGGCCCTAGCTAACAAGCTCTTACCAGAGGTGATGCGATGGAAAGCACTTTGCACTACTGGGTTCAGAGGACATGACAAACCACACTCAAGGGTTGTGTGTGGGCCACTGTTGAAACAGGGTTATTGTGTGGCCAGAACCCAGCTGTACTAACAAGCCATGTTTTGTTAACCCCATACAACCCATGAGGGGAATCCATGGTTTGTTGCTGGGTTGTGAACTGTGGATTGTTCACCATGATGGTTCTCTCAGCTTGCTTCACACTGCACTATTACCCACATTTCAAGAGCATGCCGCACCCTCCTCATACTCCACCCTTGAGGGTGGGGTATTGAGTTGTCTGAACCCAGTCTCTGAAATCGAAGTATGCATAGCCAAATCTCTTTTCTGTTATTAAAAATTCCACATAAGACTTAAAGCAGTAAGTAGCACTGACACTCCTCTTACATATAGTAAGAGAGCCACTTTTAGTTCAGCTCCATCGCAATGCTATGCACTCGTCTACACTACGGGGCTCACTCCCAGCTGAGAGCGTATGGTGCTGCATCCTTAAGAGCCTTTTAACACGGAGGTCGGCGCTCGCAGAGCTCTCCTTTCCAGCGTCGTAGCAGCTTTTGTGCTCACCGAATCACCCGGGCGAGTGGGGGTGGATGCCTCCTGCAACGCAAGCCTCGGCACGGTGACTCCGAAGTGCGTCCCCGCGTTATCCACGCCACGGCAAGCGCGCGTGGGCTTTCGGCCTCGAGCTGGGACTGCGGCTGGGCTCCGGCAGGTCCACACGCAGCCCCGCCGCGTGCGTGCGTGTGTGTTTACAGGCGGGAGGGACTTAGTCAGCAAATCCTGCTGTGATGAGCGGCAGCCAATGAGGAGCTGCGCCCCGCTTGCCTGGGGGCTTTAGAGTTGGAGCTGCATGCATGCAGAAATGCGAGGCGGTTCTTGCTGGTGCTGATGGCAAAATGGGGTCCGGCTACAGAGGTTACTTGGCTCTCCCAGCTCGGCAGCTCATGGAGGGATTCTGTCATGCACCCATCATGTAGCCTGCCTTGCAAGCCTGAGGATTCCTCATGGATTGAGGAGACTGGTTATCCCTCATTTATATATAGACATATTTTGCTGGAAGATGAAATGCTTTTCTCGTTACCTGCCTTACCTCTTCAGACCTCCGAACACCATCCTCTCTTCCAGCTGCCACACTGAAGGTACAGATCAGAGAGGAGAGGGCAGGATGATGGGTGGTACACCAGGTGCAGATCAGAGCCGAGAGGAGGGGAAAGATGAGAAGTGGGAGGAGAACGTGCCCCCCTCCCAGTCGCTGCTGACACTGCCTTTTGCAGCCAGTGGGCGAACGGCGGGGCGATAGCAAAGGGCTGGTCTTGTGACAAGGTTTGAGGAATCCGTGTGGCCTTGCAGAAAACCCGTCATTACGGGAGAGTCAAGTTACTGGTGAAGGTGAATGGTGCAAAACGCGACAGCGTTAGGAAGGTCTTCTGAGCCCTTCAAAGGCTCTAGGTGGTTTTTATGAAGCTGTGCACAAATGTTGCTTTAGGCATAGGTTTCGTGTTTCATCAAGAAGCGAGAGGAGTAACTAGAACTAATTTTTAAAAACGTACTATAAATGTGAATGTATATAAATATGAATGACAGTTCTAGGGGTTTCTTTAAATTCTCCTATGTAAACACACACACACACGTTTTCATGTTTTCATTCATCCATACAAGTATCTTTTCTGATCGCGAATGGGAGTGGGGGTGGGGCAGAACAGCTGTGCAAATAATAGATACAATATATTTTACTAAGGCTTAAACTTGATGGGCTGGAGGGAAAAGCTATACGTTTTAAGATTTAAGGTCTGGGGGAATACTTTAAAGTTCTGACTTTCTTGGGCAAGTTTCTCTACTGCTGATTTGTGTGATGTCAGGTAGTTTATGAATCACCACTGATGCCACATTCTAACAATTGGTGGAGCTTTCAGGAAACATTATTGAAACGTTTATCATACAGTATAAAATGGGAGGAAGCTCATTTTCAAAAGCCATCAATAGAACAAGGCTGTAAGAATAATTTAAGCCCTGCGGTTACGGAATTGTTCGAGTATGTTGCAGAATTATTTCTAAAGTGTGTATTTTGTTTACTTCTGCAAACTGAGAACAGCATCCATCTCTGTGGAAATTTTGAATAAATGGTTAAATACTTCTGTGATTAGTGTTGTCCAAATGTAGTTGCAGAGTTATGGGAAGCCATGCAGGTACATCATTCAGTATATCATTAGTGCTAATTAAATGTTTAAGCAGCAGTAGTAGTACTGAGAGCAGAATCCAATACTGAGTTATTTTTTTAGATCTTTGTCTTCTAGATATAAAGCCATTTCATTTTAGCTAGGTAATTTATGATTGAAACATGGGAGTAAATGGTAGCAGGTAATAGATTGGTCTCAGCATATGCCCCTAGTTGTTATAGCATTCAAAAATGTGTCTGAAACAGGTCTCCAGGATCATGTAGGGAACACAGGTTTAAGTTTTACTATTTCATAGGAACCAAGGGACTGGAATGTATTTTCATGAACTGGTCTTAGTTCTTAATTTGTCAGAATGCTTTACACAAGCAGAATATTTATGCAGTAAAATATCGCACTAAAAACTAAACATTGTACCAACTTTTTCTTGCACAGGATCATTTCCTTTTCTTTTAGTATTAGTTTCTGAGTCATTTGTCTGAAAATATGTATTGCATATGATTGAAGTTTCCTTGTAACCCAGACATTTCCTAGGGAGTTCACTAATCCTCAGTTCCTCTTCCATCCCCACCTTTCGTCTTCCTTCCCAAGAAATTTCGATTGCACACTCCTCAGGACCACGACTTTTCTACTTATGTTATTCTACAAAATGCCATGCAGATTGATATAACTGAATATTATTTATCTTTTACTATCTGCTTTTCAGCCACACTGTCTCCCCAAGGGTACACAAGGTTAACATCAATGCATACAGAATAACAATTTAAATATCATTTTCAAAATATTGAATACCTTTCCTGGTGTTACACATTAAACAGAAGCATTTCAGGGGGTTGTCAGTTTGTACCTGAAAATGTCATACATAAGGGAAACAGTAGTAGCAGATCCTGGGATTCATGCTTGCCTCTGGTTTGCCAAAAGGTAAAGGCTAGAAAGAGCTAGCTGATTAGATGTTTGCACACCTGAAGCATAAAAGTCAATTTACATTTCTCCTGTGTTCATTGTTAAATAACAGATGCTGAAGGGAAGAAAAGGTTGTTCCTTTAGAATCTGGAATATGCAGCAAGTAAATTATATTGGTTCATGGGGGGAGTTAGATGTTGCATGAGCACCTCCAAAGTTACGACTAAGACTGCAACAAAGTGGAGGCACTGAGTGTATTTGGCTCCCACTTCTTGGTCTAATGGATCAAGAAGAAAGTCGTAACAGAAGTTTATTTATTTTATTTATTTATTTAGACAGCTTATATGCAGCCCCCTTCGCATAAGTCTTGAGGCGGCTTCCAATCATTAAAATCCTGCCTATAAATACAAAAAAAAATACAGAGAATAAATAAAATACATAAAATAGTGGAAACGGCCTGGTCAGTTTAAAATCAATAAATAAACCTTAACAATTAAAATAGCGTTTAAATAAAAAGGTCTTCGCCTGGCGCCGAAAAGCAAATAACGACGGCGCCAGGCGGACCTCTCTGGGGAGCGCATTCCATAGGTTGGGCGCCACGGCAGAGAAGGCCCTCCTCCGAGTACTCACCCTCCTAATATCCTTCACGGAGGGTTCCCGGAGAAGGTCCTCTGCCGCCGATCTCAAGGGGCGGGAGGGCATATATGGACACAGGCGCTCCTTTAGGTATTTATTTATTTATTTGTTTGTTTAGGAGACTGCTATGCCACCCCTTTCGCCGAAGCCTCGGGGCGGCTCACAACCATAAATAAACTTCAAAATAGAATAATATAAATTAACAATATAAATTAACCATATAAATTAAGTCGCCCTGGCCAAAGAATAAAATGAATAAATAATATTAACAATTAAAATAACATTTGAATAAAAAGGTCTCTGCCTGGCACCGAAAAACAAATAATGACGGCGCCAGGCGGACCTCTCTGGGGAGCGCATTCCATAGATTGGGCGCCACCGCAGAGAAAGCCCTCCTCCGAGTACCTACCCTCCTAATTTCCTTCACGGAGGGTTCCCAGAGAAGGGCCTCTCCCACAGATCTCAAGAGGCGGGGGGGCATATATGGACGTAAGCGCTCCTTCAGGTAACCAGGACCCAAGCCATTAAGGGCTTTATAGGTCATCACCAACACCTTGAATTGGCCCTGGACTTCAATGGGAAGCCAGTGAAGCTGACGGAGGACTGGAGTCATGTGAACATAACATCCAGTCCCCGTCAGCAGCCTGGCAGCTCTATTTTGAACCAATTGAAGTATCCGGACCATCTTCAAGGGTAGCCCCACGTAGAGCGCGTTACAGAAGTCAAGACGGGAAGTCACCAGCGCATGTGTCACTGTTGCCAGGCAGTCGTACTCCAGGTAGGGGCGCAGCTGATGGATCAGCCGAAGGTGAAGGAAAGCGCTCCTCACCACTGCTGCCACCTGAGCTTCCAGTGAAAGCTCCGGGTCAAGGAGCACTCCCAAGCTGCGAACCTTGTCCCTAAGAGGGAGTGCAACCCCATTCAGGATAGGTTCAATTCACCCTTCCCGAAGCCCGATCCGCCAACCAACAGGACCTCCAGGCCTTGTACGTCCTTTTCCCTGCACAGGTCATCATACAGGGCGACCAAGGCAGATTCAATACCATACCCAGGTCTGAAACTAGACTAAAAGTTTAAAATATCTGTAATAATTAATAGGTTTCATTTGTAAGTATAAAAACCAACCAAGCCCCATGATAACCCCACATTCATGGTTAAATGATACCTTGATTAGCAACAACTGAAATTCCATATGAAGTGCAAGTTTTATTTTCTGCAGAACCCTTAATAAGGATAGGAGATGGGAAAAGTAGGAACAAATAGTAGAGTCCCAACATTGTGGCCAGATACTGTGGTCATGAGGTCTGCAGTTTTTGCCCCAATCTCAAAACAGCTTTGCAGATTAAATGAATTCATCATTGGATAGGGTAGCAGGTATCAGATTACACCTAGCAATGCATTCTGGGAGAGAGCAACAACAGCTCTTGTTTATTAGGAATTATCTTATGCTTAATTAAAACAAGTTACCTTTTTCTTCAGAATTATCAAAATGGCATCTTCATCGAGATTCTGCAATATATAAATTAATTATAACTGACCAATCACTGTATTTGCAAAAAGCCAAAAAGGGAATCAATTAAGCAATCTTTCACTGTATGGAAGTCCAACAGGGAAAAAAATAATCTTAGAATATAGTAGGCTTATTTCAAGTATTTCCCTCATAGGGCACATCATGTTCCATTTCTAAGCCATATTTTAGACTCTCAACTATATTTGACTGAGATATCTTACACTTCTATCCATATCTACTCAGAAGTAAGTCGCATTATGTTCAGTGGGGCATACTCCCAAAAAGTGTGCATCCAATTTTATTCTTAAGGTTCAGTGCTGTTTAAACAGAAAAAAAATCTGACCATTCGCCTGAAATCCTAATGTGCTTTTACATTGAGGTATTTTTCTTCTGTACTGAAATAAATTCTGCTTAAATAAATTTTAAAATAGGCTGGTACATATCTAGATGGTTCAGGTTTGATCTGAGGCACTGAATGTTTGACTTGCTTCAGATGACATGAAGACCCACCCTTTTTTGTTATTATAGGGGTTGTCATGCTGTGTGAGCTCAGCCTTTCTGTGAGTGAGCCTCAGCTTTCTATTATTTTTCTTGTTTGTCAAATAATCTTTAGAAGCCAATGAAATCCTATTAGTTTAAAAAGTTCAGGAAGTCTGTTGAATCTTTTGTAGGGCAGCCATCAAGGTCATTTGCTGTCACTCATGTATAGAATGACTCATATAATGTCTTTACACAAAGGGAATTTGTGTATGCCATAGCTGAGGACAAAGAGAGAAAGGTTTCAAATTGATATATTAGGTGATGCATTTTGCATGGGAATCCAAGAGAATTCTGGAAGAAATGCATAGCTATCGGAAAGTTTCTTAATACGGAAAAAGATCTTTTGTCAAATTCTTTCACTGAGTTACTATTCGTGAGCATGGTTATCATAAGCACAATGATGCTAGACCAAACAATGAAGTAACATGTTTGCATGGCTTTGATAGAGACAGCTTTGTTCTTACCAATCTCTGTAGACCTAATTAAAGGCATAGCATGATGATTTCCTGCCTGCCCCACAAAGCTATGGATGAATGAACCAGTGGAAAATGTCGTCTTTCAAAATATGTTATCTGAACAGGTTAGAGGAGGCCTCATATTCAGGTAAATGTGGAGAACATAGTGATACCCCACTACTTTCCTTATTTGTCCTTTGTCCTATAATGCCAAAGAAATCCACAATGTTCCCTAAAGATTGTCAAGAGGATTGTTGTATTTTTTTTTTTAGAAATAATAGATCTTGTTACTGGCATTTAGTGGCAGACCATTTGTTAATTGACTCCGGAATTGCAGGGATGAGTACAGTATGTGAGACACTTCCAGTTTCCAGCCACAAGCTACACATATGAATAACTGCATTCATAAGGTATTATCATGATGTCTGAACCTGGCACTTAATTGTTCATCGGTTAAGCAACCCAAGATTAACCCATGGTTTGCTCTTGGGTTAACTCTGAGTTGTTTTGCCAATGAACAATCAAAGGACCCAGGTTGAGATGTCAAGGTAGCAACCAACAAATGCTACATATGTACATTGTGGCTGAAAAAATAGTAGTGACGTGTACACAGATTATATCCCCACAAGTAACAGATTAATTAACCCACACTTTGAACTCAGCCATTACATGCCAATAGCCATCTAGTTTGTTTCCAACATCTCAACAAATTTCATTCTTTTTTCTCAAAAGGAAAATGCCACAGTTGTACTTCTATTCAATTAGCTTGATTCTTGCTGGCACATGCTAGCTGAATATGCCTGCAGAAGAATGTTCAGATTTTCCTGTATTATTCATTTCAATGGTGTTTGTACAGGAGATAATTAATATCCTGTGTGTAGACATTGATGAATTCTGTAATATGGAAAAAAGAGAGTGAAAGGGATTCCCCGACATTTATTTGCATCTGCCTTACCACAGAAGTTTGGATTTGGAATTATGCTGTCTGTTCTTACCACATTTTGGGTTGCAATCCTATGTACATATATTTGATTATAAGTGTTCTTGAGCTTTTTGGGACTTAATTCTGGATAAAGATGCAAAAGATCAGGTGCATGTAACCTAAAGGAATGGAAGAGTTATGTTCAGTTCTGAAGCTGTTATAATTATAACTTAAAATAACTTCTGGGTTGTCCTTGAATGTCCCTCTTTGCCTTGTGTGTACTAAATATAAAGACACAAAGGTGAGAAACAAAAATGTGATGCATGGGATTTTATATTCTTCTGGGACTAGATTAGGGCTCCAATCCTATAAATAGTGTAACATTTATGTGAGAATAAGCACCATTTGACTCAGTGGGACACGCTTCTGAGTAGACATGCATATGGTAGCACTATAAACCACAATAAATACAGGGTTACCTCTGAGTTAACATATTTAGGGTCAGGCAGTTAAATACCTTTCTCATAAATACTGAACGTGATTTACAAGTAGCATGCAAAATATATTTAAAAAAAAGATAAAAAGCAACAACCAGTAGCTATGATGCGGTAAAAGAGTAAGCTCATTCAAATCCCAAATCTCCAATTCTCCTATTGATTTTAATGCAATTTAAAATGCCTTATATTTGCCAGGTTCATGCCCATTAATAACACCAAATTGCTTTTCATGTGCAGGCTTTATCAACAGCAATAATTCCTTGCTGATTTTCTGTAACATGTCTTGAACAAGTACATCAGAATGAATGGCAAGCATGAATCTATTTAGTGTCAGACTAAACTTGGGAATTAGACATTTCAATCCTATTAAAAAAATACAGCAAGAAGCTGACCTCTCTAAGGGAAAAATCACACTGGGAATACGAACCCGAATAGAAGTTAAAGGTATAAAATGTATTATTATTATTATTATTATTATTATTATTATTATTAACATTTCTATGCCGCCCCTTGCCGAAACCTCGGGGCGGCTTACAACATGATAAAATACATTGAAATACAATAGTACATAATAAATTACCATTAAATACAAAAATACAAAAAATACATTGATTTACAAATATAAAATTAAAATTATCAGTATAAAATAAAAATATAGGAGGAGAAAGAGAAGGAAGAAGAAGTTGCCCTGGCCAGATCATATGTTTTAACAATTGAAATGATGTTTAAATAAAAAGGTCTTTACCTGGCGCCGAAGAACCAGTAACGACGGTGCCAGGCGGACCTCTTTGGGGAGTGAATTCCATAGGTTGGGCGCCACCGCAGAGAAAGCCCTCCTCCGGGTACTTGTCCAGAGTTCTGCTTTGAAATGAGAATTGATGAGATTTATTCTATGGAAATGTGTCAGCATATGTTCCATTTATTTCAATGTAAGTGATTTACAATAGAATCCTATACATGTATACTCTGAAGTAAGACCCATTGAGTGCAGTGGTTCTTACTCTCAAGTAAGGGCATACAGGGTTGCAACATTAAGTATGTACTTAATTCTCAATTAGAATTGAGAATTAAATTAGGGGAACAAAGGTTATTAACCTTACCTGTAAAATATGTATTTAGTAGATGTATAGCCCGTGTTTGATTCCTACAAGCAGCTCATATCTGAGAAAGTGGCTGCTTGCCACTTAAGGGCAACCGATCGCATGATTTACCATGATGGGTTGCCATCACTATGAGTCTGCCCTTAGGGTGATGGACAACTATGATAATTCATAATGGTCTGTCACCACAACAGGGCTTGGACAACATGAAAAGCACAAGTGTTGTTTTTTTATCATAATTTGCTCATTGTGGCTTGTAAACCCTATCAAAATCAATAGTGCAGGCTAGAGGTATCTCAGCCTGAACTGGAAATATAACTGAGAAATTAAGCCAGCACTTGAATATTTCTTTCAGTAAAAACTATGGTGTTTCGTTTTGCTGCTAATCATTAGCATGTGAATCAGTGGCTAAGGGAGAGTGAGCACACACATTTTTTGAGTGCAATCCAGGAGAGGAAAGACATGCATGGCAGGCAGGGAAATAACAGAATTCAGGTCCAAGCCTTGTGGTGAGAGGGGGGTGTCCTGGGCACATGCTGGTGTGTCCCCAAGGGAGTGGGAACAGGGGGCCTAAGTGAGAGAGGCTGAGTCTCTTCTATGAATCCCAGGATGAGGCAGCGAGTAGCCCTGAGAAGGATACAGTGAGTCACACAAACAGAAGACCTATCTAAAACTAAAGATTAGCATGGCTAAAGCACCCAAAAGCCTGCTATTGAGGCCCCGCAAGAGTGGGGCCACAACAGGTGTGTTCCAGTATAATGTGCTGACAATAGTTAGCAAGGAGGTTGTGGTTGGTATTGCCTTCACAACTTGCATTGGCAAAGATGACTTTGTAGTGGCTAAGCCCTTAAGTTGTATTTGTTCCCTGAAAAGAATCCAATATCCCCTCAGAATGTTCCAACTAAAGCTAAAATTCAACTCTGCTTAGGTAGGAGTTAAGTACTATTAACAAATGATCCCATTTCCACATGAGGCTTTTATGCTAACCCTCTTGTGTTTTTCCACTGCCGCTTCTGTTTCTTACAGCAGAAATTCTATTCAGGGGGTGGGGTGGGGGACACAAATGAAAGAGCCCCACAGTGCCTGCTGCTAGTTGCTGCTCCCGCTTTCTGTCTGGAAGCACTCTTCGTCTTACAAGTGTTTATCTTCAATTGTGTCCATTATTTTTTGTTTATAAGAGGCAATTTTAGTTTGCCCTTTGCAACCATATACAGATAAAGCAAACCAAAACACATTTCATAAAACCTATGCATGTTGATCCTTGGGACTGGTTTTTCTCAAACGTATCAGCTTTAACTCTGTTGTATAAAGGTTTCCATTTTTTTGAAAAGGTCAGTCTAAAAATAGGATTTTCCTACAGGTTGCTTGTAGTTTTATTTAAAACCAAGTTAACTATTGTTACCATACAATTGTAGGAAGTGTCTTCTAAATGCCACAAAAGACAGGACATTTTATAAATACATAAAATACGGTTTTCATCTAGTCAGGGTGGAATCAACCATCAGTAGAAGTTAATTTTTTATGAACTGAACAAGAATTTTGCATTTTGACAGCTTCATTCCTTCTAACCACAAGGTAATGGGACAGGTGTTCTTCAAATGATTTTTTTTGCTCAGTGTACCACCTAAAATTAATCTTTGACATTGTTAATATAAAGAATATCACATTTGTCTCTAGCTGTTCAGCTTTCTGTCTACCTAGAAACCTGTTTACTTCACTAAGGCATGGACAGAGTCAGCGAGAAATAGATCTGAATACATATCCATTAGCATGTGGATGGTGCCTCATTCCAGATGCCCTAATGACTTCATTTAGAAGCTTCATATATATGCTAAAGAGCATGGGAAAGAAGATGGACTGTTGTAGGACCTCACAGCTCAAATGCCATGCGTTGAGCTTCCCATGATGCCACTTTCTGAAAGTGACCATGCAAGAAGGAGCAGAACTACCCTATCACTGTGCCTCCCACATTCAAACTGCAGAGCTAATAGAATAAGGCAGCAGTCATGCCCCAGAGATCTTAGGGTTATTTGTATTCCCCCCCTCTGAGGCTGTAAACATTCCTAAAATTTGTGGAAAGGGTACTCTGGTGCCCAGTCCCTTCTCCTGCCCCTGTTCCCATGCAGCAAAAGAGGCTTCAGAGAGAAGGAAAGATGCTTTCTGGTGGGGAAGAAGAAGCCAGGACATAAGCAATCCTGTGGCCTCTCCAGCCTGAGTCCCACACTTGCCAGCTGTGCTGTCTCGATGAAATCAAAGGCCATCTAGAGAAACATGCACAAACTAACATGGAGGATGAAGAGGCAAACATTGCCTGTCTTTCTCCTGCCATCAACAGAAACTCAACAGGGCACTGGGTACATGGAAGCCTCCGAGTTTAGAAGCTTCTGTCTCAAGAGGGGGTGAATCTTAGCAATTTCAGGATTATCAAAAGCTGCTGAGAAGTCAAGGAGTATTCACAGGACATCACTGCATGCCCACTCAGGATAAAAAGGCAAGACATACATTTCCAAGTAAACTAGACTCTATTCATTTAACTATTTACAAGCAAAATGCAGAGTCTACAAAACTTGCCGTCTACAAACTTTGTGGAAATACTGTGAAGCAGGTTTCCCTAAAGAACCTGCTCCTGAGTTCTGATAAGTGATGAGTCACCCATTTCCTGTGCACTAGTCATAATTTTGCCAACCACCTCCTCCCGCAGGAGGGCCTTCCATTTCACACTGCCCCAGGACAGTGGGCAGCCTCAAAAACAGTGCCTGTCTCATGCCCAAGAACCACAACCCAAAGGGCAAGTCAAAACAACATTCCTTCATCATAGAGTGCTCACCAGAAATGCCCTCTTGAACTCTTCTTGTGCAAAGCTGATGTGGTAAACAGCTTAGCCCCCTTACCCACCAGGCTAGTCAAAACAAGTTATGTACACACACCTGCCTATCTGGTTCATCTGGGATGGGAAAGATGCATTTCTACTGTCTTTCTGCTGACAGCAGTCATTCATCAGGACAAAGGTGCCGCAAAACTCTTTGTTCCTAAAATAATCTTCTGTATTTTGATCGTGGACGCTGAGCTTTGACACATTTCTCTCACATCAAGTCGAGTAGGTCAATGCTACAGGAAAACAATAACCAGAAACTTGTAATTCAGTACAGCTTTGTGCCTCCTCTCTCACGTGAAATGAGTCTAAACCCTGTTCCAGAGTAACAGCAATCAATAATGGCATGGAATAAAGAGGACTATGAGACAGGGAAGAAATGAAAAGCTTCCAAATGAGATTTGAAATCAGATGAAGAGCTGATAAGGAAGAGGAAAGATATCAGTTTCAGAATGCAGTTTTTGAAAACATTTTAAAAAGTGGGGAAGGAAGGGAACAGGACAAATAAGACAAGGCGACGGAGAAGAAAAGGTATAAACAAGACCCAGGGGGACACTTAGCAACAGAGGTAGTGAGCCAGAATATAGTTTGCTGCTAGATATCAAAATGACTTGTGAATGAATACAAAATGGAATTAATGATCACATATGCATTGCCAAACAAAAAAGGGAATCCATTGTTGTAACAGAGGACAAATTATCCCACAAAACTGCCTAATATCAATCCAAATCTAGACATATCTTTTCTGCTTACATTTGCATTCTATTTTTATGATTTCTTGTAGACACTAAAAGGAACTAGCAACTTTTATTATCGCTGCATTGCTCTTTTAGTATGTCAGCCATTGCCAGCCTATTGTTGGACCACAATGGGGGCAGTGTCAAATACTGTCGGAGGGCACCCAGTCTGGGAAGGCTTGTGAAGGTTACTATACATTTTCTCCAAAAAGATTCCTTTCACAGATGTACATTTAGGGTAGCCATATGCCCAACTTTAGCTGGAGGGCTGTCCAGTCCAAGTCCAGTGTCAGGATGCATAACCATAAGAAGTGGGGAGCAGGGGCCCTGAAGTTGCCCATTGACAGCTGGCACCTGGACAGCAAACTGGGCAGGTACACAGGCCACCTTGTCACAGACTTCTCCACTGGGGTGAGAAGCATTTCTATTTAAATGTTAGTGCAACTTCAGAGCTGGCATGGAGAAGGGAGCGGAGAGGAGTGAGGTTCCGGCTGGCTATGAGGACTCCCAGCAGCTCTCAGCCCTTCCTGCCTGCAAGCAGGGGTGAAACTCTTAGGTGGCCTCTGGGGAGGGGGAGGGAATCCTTGCTCCTTTGCTCCCATGCCCAGCCCTCTATCATAGAAACATAGAAAACGAGCAAGTCAGAAGGGGCCTATGTGTATGTCCTGCCTATCCTTAAACACCCTCACCACTGGGGCTTCAGGCACCTCCCGTGGAAGCCGATTCCACACCCTCGGGGTCCTAACTGTCAGGAAGTACTTCCTGCCATCCAAATGGAACCTTGGCTCCCTGAACTTGGCTCCGTTGGAGCACATTCTGCCTTCCTCGGCAGAGGAGAACAGGTCTCTACCCACCTCCGTGTGACACCCCCTCACATACCTGTATGTCACCAACACATCCCCTCGGATTCTTCTCTTCTTCAGGCTGAAAAGACCCAGTTCCCTCAATCTCGCCTCATACGGGTTTCCCTGCAGTCTGGCCACCATCCTTGTGGCCCTTTGCTGCACTGACTCTAACCTGGCTATATCCTTCCTGTAATGTGGAGCCCAGAACTGAACGCAATACTCCAGTTGCAGGTGCACCAAAGTCGTATAGAGTGGCAGTGATACCTCTCTCGACCTAGAAGCCACGCGTCTGATTATGCAACCAAGGGTGACATTCGCCCTCTTGAGCAGCACGTCACACTGCTGACTCATCATCTTGGGTGTTTGGAGGATTATGGGCAGCCATGTTGGATGGAGCCCTAAAACTGCGACGTTAACATGAATAGGGCATCTTCCTTTTGAAACATGGTAGACACAGTGCCAATCTCTTTTGCCCTTATTTTTTTGTTCAGAATACTTTCTGCTTCGAGGCTGTGATGTAGCCATAGCATAGGGACAGAGCATGTATTTTGCACACAGATGCATGTATTTTTGCACACAGGTGCAGTTTCTGCCATCTCCTGCTGAGGCTCCTTCCTGACACTCTGGTAAGCTGCTGCCAGGCATTGGAACAGGCAATATTGAACTAGATAGACCAACAAGCTACGTTGCAGTAGGGCAGCTTGCTAAATATCTTTTTTTAAAAATGTGGCTACTATGACTTGTATCTTCCAAGATACCCCGGCATGGTTAGGAACAATTCTCTGAATGCTCTGATACCAGTTGACCTAATCCACATTTAAAGATTTTCTAGGATAGCGCAAGGACTACTGATGAATTAGGTACATATAGCCTTTCTTGGAATGGTCATGTAATCCTAGCTGAAGCCGAGCAGACAAGGTGCCTAGAGTCAGCTGTAAGAATGTTTGTGGATATAAAGCACAGCCACCCAGGTTCACTGGTGTCTCATTTGCAAATTTAAGCACAACTTCGCTTGCGGATCTTAAAGATAATCTGCACATTCAGATTAATTCAACTTTGATGAATCTTTAGACCTATGGCTGGTTACCTACATTTTGTGATTGGGCTCTAGCCATTTTAACAGAAGTATTTTTTTCTCCTTTTTGGATAAACTTAACACCACTTCCAACCCTGTGTGTTGTGCATAAATATGTTCTGTCTGGTCAGGCTATGTTGGCAGCCCTTCTAGCAACTGCAAAGAATGCTCTCTTACAGAAGAGATCTCAGCTTTCCTGTATCCAATGCCAAATGGAGAAATATAATAAAGATATAATTAATGGGCCCACTCTTTGCAAGAAAAGAAAATGGGCAATAGTGAATTTTAACCCTCTCTGCTCCTTGGTGAAGAGGGACAGTGTGTGTAAATGATTAATGAGAAGGGAAAGAGATGCAGCAAGGAAGCCTTGAATTACAGTTGAGGGATAGAAAGCAGAAAGTTTTACTAGATATTTACTAGACAAAATATTTGGAGATGTCTCATTAGCTCACCCCAGCTTCTTTATTAGGTCATTATTATCCTGCCTTGATCAGATTGTATGTTTAACTATGTTTTTATCAAATGTTTGGGGAGAAGTGATAATTGACACATAATTTATCCATCGAAAGGTTAAGGTGGTCAAATAGCCAACTAAATAGCCCCAAACTAGACAAACTAGATAAGAATATATGATTGTTTTCCACTTAAATACTAGCAGTGATTTAATGCAACTGCTGTAATATTTATTTAGGAACTTCCCCCCTTTAAAAAGACTTTAATAATTATGTTTTGCTTTTTACTGGGGCTTCTCTTCAATGTTGCATTTCCTGCTGCTTCTCTCTGCAAGTACGAGCACAATACAGTGGTACCTTGGCTCACGGATTTTCATGCATACCCATTGGCATTTGTGTGGAGCACATTGTCAGGCATGCCGCATCCCATGCAGCATCATGACCCCTCACTCTTTCTGCAAACATTGGGATGGGTGGCAGTTTGAATCCCTGCAGCCATACTCCTCTGCTGAATGTGCCCCACTCTTGTTGGTCAAGGGAGCTGACTGGTGGGTCTTTCGCCCAAGTGCCTCCCTCATCCTCAGAAACACCAGTAGCACCTAAAGGCTAGGTGGTAAGTGGTAAAATGTGTGATTAGAAAGCAGCCCTGTCACATGCTGAGAGAAACTGCTGGTGGAGTAGCATCCTAACCTGTTGTGAACGTGATGCGCTTGTGTCCACCTCAGAGCATGCTTTTGGGTAGAGCTAGAGCTGACTTCTGCAGCAAGTGCCCTCGGCCGATCATCATTTGTCTCCATAAAATCATCACTCTTGTGAATGACTTTGATCGTGGCGCAGCAGTTATTTAAATATTTATGGCCACTTTGCTCCAGTATTGAGTGAAAAACACTAGAGGGAAGTTTAATAAATGGATGGAGGCCAGTTAGCTGAATATAGATTTGTGTGTGTGTGTGTGTGTGTGTGTGCGCACGCGCACGTGTGTGTGCATGCATGTTCTTTCAAGGGTTTCAAACAATCATAGGCATTGGCACCTTGGATTCATTTCTCTTGCAGGAAAAATAGCCTTCCAATGGAAACAGGAAATTGAGTTATCTGAATAATATTGGAGAGTTGGCATTTTCAGAATTCAATGCTGAGTGGTACAGCTTCACAGAGTACTGGGAAGAGTCCTCTGTTTGAAGGGCTGCCAGAGGACTGTCCTCTGTCTCGAGGAGCTGTTTAGTTCAAGTTCAGTTTAAAAATAAGAAGGGCCTTGAACTTGCCCATCAATCGTACCTGGGCAGCAAACTGAGTAAGGCACTCAGGTCACTTGGTCACAGCATTCTATACTATGGAGATATTTACTGTATTTCTCTTCAATTTGCAGTATTTATTTCTAAATTTGTCATTGTTCATATTAATGAGCCTATGCACAGTTGGTGCCCTATTTTGCCATCTTTTTTTGGTGATTCACAAGTTGCTGGGAAATGACTGACAGAGCTAACATGTACTCTCACACTAATTTAATGTCCTTTACTAGATGGGGGAAATATTAGCTACAGCTAATACTAGGGACTCTATTGAGATCCTTTACATTTGAAGAGGAGAATAAACAAAACAGATAACTACCTTGATTAAGCTTAGGCAATATACCATTCTACTGACTTCTCTCTCTAGATAGAGTTAGATTTAGACGATTTAGATGTAGATCACAAACACTTTCTGTTCCTTCCTTCTCAAAATAATTCTCAATTATAAACCCCACATAATAAAAAAAAACTTAAAGGTAACATACCAGTCTAAAACATCCTCTATATAAAAAATCCCCTAAATGTGTCTTTTAAATTAATGTACTGGTTTTAAGCATTTTTACTGTACTTTTCAAGCAAAAGATTCTCAGGCTGGCATATATAATAGTAATAACCTATTGGGCCAACTTCCACAACAGTGCAGCCTATATAGTGCAGTTAATATACCTTTGGGAAAGTGCAGTGAGTGCTGGCTTCTCTCATGAAAATGCAACACCCACCTGTGAACCTGGTCAGAAGGGGCCTCCGAAGGCTATAAACAACCCTCATATAACCCAAGGCCTCTTTCCATATACTCTGAAGTTCTGGTGTTTGCACATGTGCATGCGTGTGCTATGATAATTGTGTGCCATTGGGATAAACTTCCCTAGTATGTTCTGTTGAAGGGCTCAGTATCAGTTATTAAATGCATAAATAAAACTGAGCAGCTGAGCTGTTCAGGCCTATATAGAGGTATATGGTTTGGGCACATGGGATACTTCATTTGAACTTGTGGTATTCACTAGAAGCAATAACCACCAAAGCCTGTTTTGAATCTCAGCTGGTCATAGCCTTCTTATTCTAGTTGATAAAAAGCTTTCTGTAGTTTGAAAAAGTTGCAGATATCTGGCTACCAAAATTGATATAGTAAAAGTTTTTACTTAAAATGTTTTAAGTGTAATTAAGGATGCTATTCATGCAATCCTATGTCCTATTACCTACCTTTTATTTAACTTTTATTACAGTTCCAGCAAGGCATCAGAGCCAATCATGTGATCCTTTCTGCTCCTATTAAAATCAACATTAAGGAGTTTTTTCCAGAGAGTAGCCTTAAACCTATGCTCCTGGGATCTCCACTATCGTTCCCATGAGCCTTAATATATCCAGACAGATCTAGCATTCATGGTTTTGTTTACAGTTTAAGGATTTTATTTCGTTCTTTATTTTAAGCTGGGACACTTGTGTGTGCTCCAGAGGTGTTCTTAGACAATTAAAAGGATGCTACAGAAGCCCAGCACCTCATCTTGGAGCATTTGCAGATAAGCAGAAAAATGAGAATAGTGGGTTGAAATTGACAAGGAGTATCCTGGAAGCCTACTGGGATGGGGCAGTATTTTGGACGATGAAGGTGAACAGTTGGGGTGGGAGGGTATTTTGTGTTTGGTCTGGGTATGTATGTGTGCTTTGTCTGTTTTGGGATAGTGATGGTATTTTGTGTGTTAGCTGACTTGTTTGCTTTCTTTGAGCATCACCAATTTATCATCTGTAAAATGGGGGTATTGCTCCCTGCAGAGAAAAGACATGATTTGGCATATGGAGTTCAGACACCATTTCTGCTTGTACTCAGATTCTTTGTTAAACTATTTATCTCTAAGCACCATCAGCTCATCTCCTGTAAAATAGACACTGAAGCAGAAAACTGTATTCAGAGAAGCGTTTTTGTCATTTAGAGATCAGACCATACCTCTGCCTTGAGCTTAGTCTCTCGGGCACATTCTTTGGCATTTAGCCTCACCAGTTCTCCTTTGAAAATGGAGAAAGAATAACCCTCTAGCCAATGTGAGGCAGGTCAGATATATATTCTCAGATAATTCACTAATATTTAAGACTGGAAAGGTGAGGTGCTTCTGGTTTGCGTGATTGCAGGGTGGCTTGTTATCCGTGCCGTGCATACTGGCGGCACGCTGGGAGATTAGCATAATTACTCTCAGCGATGTGGCTTGTCATACTGTGTGGACCTGGATGTCTTGTTGTCATGGTTAACAAGCCACCCAGAACCCACTGCTGTAGGGTGCTGGAGTCGCTTTTTAACCATGGCAACTGGTCTCCGTAGTCAGGTTTGCGTGGCTGAAGAAACTAAATAATTATGTTAATTTCCCCGGTATGCATGGGGAAGGGAAAACTCAGTTGAACTATTCATTGCAAATTGCACAAACAATATTGCAGAGGCTTGATCTTTAGCCTAGTTCTTCTAGTCTTTCCCTGTTTTTTATGTGTTACTGTTCTTCCAGGCGTTTAAATTTTTTTAACTATTTGACACATGGCTTTTGTGCTCACCCTCCATGCTGCTGTTTTACATCCTTTGAAAATGAATTTGTTTGTGTGTATTTTACTTTACTATTGGAAGAAGGCAGTATAAGCATATTCTGTATAGCTCTATTAAATAAATGAAAAATACCATTAGGTTGTATCAAAAATTGGAGAGTGAGAGCTTCAGGGCAGATCTACAGTGAAGTTTTTTTTTGGGGGGGGAGGGGGGTAGATGGTGCTGGACTAAGCCCAAATCAAAAACATTTTCACCATTTGCCCATTTCGCTTAAGAGTATGTGATTAGGCTTCGGCGAATGGGGCAGCATAGAAATTTTTAATAAATAAATAAATAAAATTATTGATCTTTTTAAAAAAGCAGCTTACATTTCAATCCTACTCAGAAGTATACTGAATGCAGTATATTCATAATCTGCACAAAACACATAGTCCAATTGTGATTTCAGTGGTGTAAGGAAAGGATAGACAGCACCCCTCCGTTGCGTTTCACCACTCAGTCGGCCATAGCTGAGTTTGCCACGTTTATGGCAATCCAACAAAACCTAATACTGTACCCTCCTACTTGGAAGTAAGTCTTAGTGAGCTCATTAAAGTATGCATGTTATGAATATGCTGCATTTTAGGGAGTAGGAAAGTACTGCTTGGGCTCACCCCATAACTCAAAGGAGAGCGGGGCATTTTAAAAGACCCTGCCAAGGACAATTGGTCCAGAAACTCCTATGGCCTGCCCTGCATCACAGACTCACCCACTGCATGCAGTTGGCTCTAGGGAAGCTGGGTACGGAAATTCGGCTGGAAGCAGGGCAGCAGCAATATTTCCCCACTCCAATCACTTTCAGATATCTTCCACTGTGTAGTTTGGGCTTGCTACTCACATGTTAAATATTGCTGCTTCAAAAAATAGATGAGTGATTCTTCTTTTGATGGCAGAGGCAATAGGTTTGATCCACTACTAGGGCCAGAAGTGAGGAATATGTGACCATGCAAACTGCATTTCCCATCATGCTTCAGCACTGACTGTGCTGCCTGGGGGCAGATGGGGTTGCAGTCCAGCAGCATTGGGACGGGTGGGGGGGATGCATGAAATCCAGGAAACTGCTGAATACCTGGATGTTGAAGAAAAGGGGGTGGCCTTCTGCCGCCCCACTCCCTCATGGGTGAGATTTGCCTCCTCAAGCTCTGCACATCCTTATACTTAATTTAACTTCCCTGCACTGCTACTAATATTTGTGCATTCCTTGTTCATATGCAGGCTTGGTTTTTAATCTTTCTCTCTTAATTAATACTTTATATGCACAGTTGTGCCTGTGCAAATGGGGTACAGTAGAACAACGGAGAGTAGAAAGGACTACACTCAACTTCTGCCTGAGCTAATCATTAGAAGGTTTTATCTTTTTAACAATACACATGATTTTATTAAATAATTCTTAACTGGAAGGGTACTGAGCCTTTAATGCTACTGTGCTGTCCATGCTACTTCTGTGATGCAGAAGATCCTGCAAAATAACAACAGCAGCCAAACTAAAACTGCCAGTCTGCATGCACCCTCAGGGCCTATTTAGGCTGATTAAGGATTCCAAGTGAGAACACAACTCTTTTGTGAAATAATTAAAGCCCTGACATTTTATGAAGTCTTCTCATCTGATTGCAGCACAGGGGAACTTGCTTTGCTGGAGATTATTGACTGTAAATTAAGGGGCAGTGACGGACTGGGCTTCAGAAATAAAAATGGCTGGAAAAGAGCCAAGTTTGGAAGCTGAGCTTAGATGTGGAGCTCTTTGGGGCATTGGCTCGTTCTGCCTAGACGAAGAATGCAAAAGCTCCAGTGTGAAAATCTCATATTTGAAAGCTGACATCTGGATCTGAAAAGAGACCCTTGTTTGTTTCCTCACAAGTGCTGTCTCCCCGTTTCCATCGGTTTGGCCTGATTCAGCACTACCAGTTTCAGGGAAAAAGGTCACGTTGCAGAGGAGGTGCTTGGTTTTGGCTCGTTGTTTCCTTCCCCATAATGTAGTAACTTGGATAACAGAAATGCATAGCCCTGTGAGATATTATTCAACTATGAAAATGTAAAAAGTTGGCAACATAGCCACTCCGAATCAAAATTCCAGCGCCTCAAAGGCTATTATATTTGCTTATACTATGTTTTACTTCATAGACTATTTTTTAAAAAAATACATGTACGATTATTACTTTGAGGGCACAGATTGGAATAGTTCACATTCCTTTTTATGCTGTTTTCAGTACAACTACAGTATTGATCATGTATGTTCACAAGAACATAGCATATGAATTAAAAATGTCACAACAGATGCTGAATAGTGACGGTGCACTATTTTGCAGTAAGCACTGAAAATGGAAATTAAGAGGGTAAGGGCTAAGACTTTCTTCAGCTGATCCTGTTCATTGTGTAGGTGATGGAAGTGACCATTGTGTACACAGTCAAGTGTTTCTTGTGATCTGTAATACAGTCCTTTGAATCCAGTTTATACAGTGAAGCAGTGAAGTGTTGATTGCATTGTAACACTGAGAGAAGACAAAAGTACAAATTAAGCAGACAGATCTCTGCCATCCCTAATTCCTAGGCTGCTACAGAAACATGATTATGGAGCTAACCTGACTTGTATGCGTCTCTATTCAGGTCTTTCATACAAGAAGGCAGAACTTACTATCAAATAGTTGCCACTATTTCAGCTTCCTTAATCAGTCCAGCAGTCAGATCATCAGATCAAAAAATACTGCCAACGTATGGAGATCACTGGTCAGGAAGGGACACTCAACACCATATTGCAAATATATGTTGGCTGCTGGAGCACACTGCAGAGTTTCAGAAGAACAGTTTATGCTTTACAGAGTACAGCAAAGTCTTTGACTGTGTGGCTCATGAGAAGATATGGATGGTCCTGAAAGAAATGAGTATGCTCAGCACTCGATAGTACTGATGCATAACCTACATTGTGGACAAGCAGATGCTGCTAGGACAAAATATGCAGTAACAGGATGGTTTCCTATAGGTAAAGGATCAGACAAAGGTGTACTTTCGCTATCTTTTCAATCTGTGCACTGCAGAACATATCTAGGGAGAGCGTAGGACCAGAGAAAGGAATAAAAACTGGCCGAAGAGACAATAATTTAAAACATGCAGATGATACCATTTGACTAGCAGAAAGCAGCAGTGATTTGAAATGACTCCTGATGAAAATCAAAGAACAGAGTGCAAAAGCAGGCCTGCAGCTGAACATTAAGAAAACAAAAATCACGACTACGGAAGAATGATAGAATTGCAGAACTTTACTGTCAGCAATGAAGAAAGTGAAATTGTGGAAGATTTTGCATACCTTGGCTCAGTCATTGATTCAAAGGAAGATCGTAGCCAAGAAATTTGAAGAAGACTGAGAGTTGGAAGGGCAGCAGTGAAGGAACTAGAAAGGATCAAGTGCAAAGTGTTTCACTGGAGGCCATGAACTCTGTCACTCTGTATAGGTGTGAAAACTGACAGGAAGAAAATGGAAGCATTCAAAACATGGTGCTGGAAGAAAGCTTTGTGAGTATATTTGATCAACAAAAAGAGAAACAAATGGATTCCAGGTAAAATCAAGTCACAGCTTTCCCTGGAAACAAAAATTACAAAATGAAGGTGTCATACTTTGGATACATCATGAGAAGGCATGACTTACTGGAGAAGACGATCATGCTAGAGAAAGTCAATGGTAGAAGAAGAGAAGGAAGGCCAGATATGAGATTGATTGACTCATAAAGGAAGTTACAGCCATGAGTTTAGAAGGGCTGAGCAGGGTTGCCATAGACAGGGCATTTTAGAGGCCATTCATTCATAAGGTCGCCGTAAGTCAGGGGTGAGTTGATGGTATGTAATAACAGTGATCTTCATGACTGAACAATTCTCAACCATTATGTGCCAAATTCAAACCTAACCCTAGTCTGACCCGCAGCTTCAGCCAGCTCTGCTCACGACATGCCCACCATGTGCATGTCCAGCCTATCCTTGAACACCCGCACCAATGGGGCCTCAACGACCTCTCGTGGAAGCCCATTCCACACCCTCGGGGTCCTGACTGTCAGGAAGTGCTTCCTGGCATCCAAATGGAACCTTGGCTCCCTGAGCTTCGCTCCGTTGGAGCGCCTCCTGCCTTCCTCTGCAGGGGAGAACAGGTCTCTACCCACCTCTGTGTGACACCCAGGGCTTTTTTTTGTCATAGAACGCACCGGAACGGTGTTCCGGCACCTTTTTCCCCAATGGATTTTACGAAGTAATTTTGAATCGTAGCAGATCAGCAGCAAACTTCATTAACATAGTGCCTACAGGCTGCTTTTGTGTCTGCTGTCTGCTATCTGATAGTGAGATAGCGAGGGCTTGGGACACTGTTCAGCTGCTCGGCTTGGGATTGGTGTGTGTGGTTGCGCGCTTACTGCCGGCGCCGTGAGTTCTGGCGCTTTTTTTTTTTTTTTTACAAAAAAAGCACTGGTGACACCCCTTCACGTACCTATATGTGGCCAACAGATCCCCTCGGAGTTCCCTCTTTTCCAGGCAAGGAAGGAAGTAGACTTTCACTAGCCAACAATTACCAATGGTATGGAATGAGGAATGAAGTAAAGAGAGTCGATCCTTTTTGCTATTAACAAGTTCAATGATAGCTGTGTTTACATTTGAATATTTATGTGTGCTGAGTCTTAGAATTCCTTTTTCTGGCTTTATGAAATGGTAAGACTTAGTTGTAGCAAAAAAATAGTGTCCTAGAAAGAGTTGATGAATGTTACATTATCATTTCTGTAGAACAAAACAAAATGGAGTCTGCAGAATAGAAGGAAGTACTTCATATTTTTTTTGTCTTGTTATCATACGAGAGTATTACTTGACAGGATTGGTTTGCCCGTGGTACCTAAGACATCCACAGGGTGGTGGTGTTCATTAACATTCAGTGATCATGCTGAAGCCTGTCCTTGCCATTTTACAAATGCCTCATTTGTTCTTTGTTAGCAACATTCTGCCAAAAGGAAAGAAAGGCATTCCACAGATTTTGTGTTCAGAAAAAAAGAAAGACTGTATATTTCATGCTGGTATGTGGTGTAGAGTTCTGACTTTTTAGCAAGGAAAAGATTTTAAAAGAAAGGATGATCTGTTATGCCCAAAATGAATTGACCAATTTGTAAACAAGACATTTCCGGCTTCTTCATCTTTAAAACATTAGCCTGTGGGGCAAATGATTAGCATTTTCCCTTGACACTGGCACTGATACCTTCGCTGACTTGGCTGAGCCAGTAAATGCCTTGGCTGTTGCAGGAAGTTTGTTTTTTAGTCCTGCTAGAAAGGACTTTTACTGCTGAGGGAAGCCAAAAGTATGGAGAGAGCATTAACGTGTATAATATATTGGCAGTGTTTATAATAAGGCAAACAAACAAGGCTACCTTAACCGTGGGAGCTGGCCCAGGGAAGCTTCAGCAAGCTTGCAATGCACCCTGCTGGGAAAATGTTTTCAGAAAAGTGCTCTGAACAGAAACATTATGATGACTTGTCAATATTGCTCTTTCAGGGAAAATAACAGCATTCATGCATTTTGTATAAGGGAGTCAGATCAAACAGATGATCAAAGTCATTTTATTATGTATAAGCTCTCCTCCTGTGTTGTTTTTAATGTCAGATCCTCAGGCATTTGAGAATGGGCTCATTTGTCCACAGTTACGATTGGTGTTCCCCTTTTATGCTGCCAAGGAAACTTTAGAGCCCTTTAAGTCCATATTCTATCCATTACTGCCCCATCCATCCAAAGAAGGGTGGATCTTTTCTAGTGACTATGGTAGGGTGTTCTTAAAACAAGACTGTGTTCATGGAAAGGCTTGATCTTTCAGCACAATCCTATCAATGTCAGTTCAGAAGAAAGTTTCATTGAGCTTGGTAGATCTTTGAGGCAAACCTCTGCAGAATTGCAGTTTAGTTATTATCTGCACCTGTTGATATTATGTAATCAGAATGCGCAGCTGATGGCCCTCCAGAACTACAACTCCCATCAGGCCTTGTGAGCATAGTCAGTGGTGAAGGATGATGGGTGACAAAACATTTGGAGGCCCACGAATTGCTCACCGCTGTCCTGAGCTAGTGATGTCTTAAGCTTATGCTGTTTTCTCATATAGGAGACGATCTTGGAAGAAGGAGCTGCTTGACTGTTTTATAACCGGCACAAAGACTGCTCATTTTAAAAGGTCCTCACGTAGATGAGAAAGACCTAGAGGCGCAGTTCCCAAATGATGCAGTGCTGAAATCTGGAGCGGTCCCAGTGCCCTCTGCTGTACACACTCAGCGGCACACACTCAGCAATATAATATACCAGCGCTTATTTGCAGCACAAGCATGTGCTTACTCAGCGCTCCATCTGGCCTACCGCAAGTGACTGGCTAAAACAGAAAAGCCTCGCCTCCCTTCTAAAGCTCAGCAGTTCTCACGGTTGTTAAAAGTTGCATTCACACGGCAGCGGGTGCTAGGGCATTTTTCCGTGTGCGTCCCCGGTGCGCTGGCCTTGTCTGCTCTCTCGGTGTATTTGGAAGAGCAGCACAGGAGTCCCCAGCAAGTCTACAGTCCGCCCACCGGCGGGGCAGGCTCTACAGTAGCGTGCTGGGCCGTTTCTGCATATGTTGCAGTCATCATTTAGACATGGCACTCTCGGCTCGCGCTGCTGCCTTGAAGGGCGCTCCCTTTACATTAAAGGCAAGTGAAGGCTGAGCCAGCTAGGCTCAATTTAACTGTTGTGCTTTCCTTGCATAATCCATTCGGGCCTTCAGTGAAAGGTGGCAAGGGGAGACCTCTCTCTTTGTCAGGTTGCCGTTCTGAACCCCACTGGACAATCTGCAGTGCAGCAGTCAGAAATCAGTCACATTTTTTCTTGCTAAAAGCCTCTGCGGAGCAAGAACAACAAGAAAGCGGTGGCAGTTTCATAATGTGGGCGTGCATCCGAAGGCTCTGCGAGGGGGGTGGGGAAATGCTGTTGGGCTACAACAGGTTCTCCAACTTCTCTGGACCCAGGGATCACATGGGGGAATTTGCAGAAAGTGCTGTGGGCACAGCCACTGTGGGTCCTAGTGAGCGACGATTGCTTTGGCGTCATCTTGCCACTTGTATGGCTCTTAGGCTGAATTCATCTGTTTTAATTTTAATTTTGCATCTGTTGGACACGGCAACATGTTTTTATTAAAGGATTGTCCATTCAGCTAATTGCTGGCCGTATAATATAAGTAATGCATCTTTTAAATATATGTTTTGCTAATTTCCTAGTTACTTCTTTTTAAGACGTTATTACAGAGATAAATTTGGTATGGCAACAGTTTTTAATATTCAGTGATGTACATGCTCTTTTAAATTATTTATCAGTTTCATGGAAGGGGAAATGGATTATCCAGATCCTTGTAACAGCTAAAGGGTTGATATGCCAACACTGGAAGGTTAAACACTCACCACCCATAATGCAATGGGTGAGGACCTGACAGCACTTTACTTCTAGGAACAGATGGGTTGTAGAAGTCATCTTCAAATGGATATTTATTAGGTCTGAATTTGTTGAAGCCTGTGTACAATTGCTAGAAAGTAACATGCATTTTCCATAAATCTCTGAGTGTATTTTTAAATAAAATGATAATATTAATGGGTTCTTTGCATGCACCCAGGCTCCATGTTGAAGACCCCTTCATGGGAGCTTCTGGAGGTTCTTTTGGGTGCTTCACCAGGAATCCCTAGTATACAACTCCATCATTCCTCACTGTTGCCTGTGTTGTCTAAGAATGATGGCAGTTGCAGTCAAACAACTTGTGGATGGTCTCACATTATCCATCCCTGCCCACAGAAATCAAGACAAAGTGTGTCCCTTCATTTTTCTTCTTTTTCTTTAGTGGCTTCAGTGCTACATGCCTATATCACATGACAATCTGTATGATCAACCAAGAGAACAACCATATATTTTTATGATATATCAGCATGTTACATTTGTAGAACAGTGGGTTGTGGAGAGACTTTGCCTCCAAGATCTGAAACATTTTGAGGGAAAATAGTAAGACATTATTTTCTAGCCTAGCATATAGTACCTGGGAAAAGCATACGTTATGCACGGAGGGAGTGTTTGGGCTAAAATAGTTCTTTTTGCAGTTTTTATTTTACTTTCTGAAATATGGGAGGAAAGAAAGTCAATTAAAACAATTAAAATTAAACACATTTTTGCAACTATTCATGAGAATTCCATAATGTAAGCCGTATAATGCAGCAAGAGTTGTAATTAGCTTCTGGCTATAAACAAACACCTATGAATGTCATCACAATGTGCCATTGGAGACTGAAATCCAACCCCTGCCGTTGGCAGAAGTTCCTGTCCTTTGAGATGAAACTGATTCTACACTGGATGCAGAATTGTACAGTTTAGATTCTCTCCAACAGGGTGCAAGAACACCGATGTACTCTAATCAGATTGTGATGTTGTCATATTTTCCATTTGTACAGCACATTTAATTTGTATACTGGAGCACATATTTGTGATACAAGTGATGTGCATGTTGTAGTAACTAAGTGGAGAGGTGGCAGGGTAATTTTGAGATCTACTTATCACCAGTATCACCAACATAGAACTACCTACGGAGGATAAATAACCAGCCCCAGGCTGTAATAAGGATTTGATTGGTCAGGGTTTTCCTAATCTCTGCTTATCCTGTAAACAGTCCAGAAATCATGGTGTGATTTTCAGCTTGGAACTGTTGGTGCAACGAGGGGCAAAACTGTATTCCAGAAATGGTACCTGGAGATACTGATACAATTTCACAGACATGTTCCCTTGCTGGAAAAAACCTTAAGGGTAGTTTGCTTAGACATTTATAAGAAGACTTTCAGGTTGTCTAATGGATGAAACTTGTCCTTTAGCATGTGCGGGAGGGGGCCATGTATCAGTCAAATCTCATTTGTTATTGTTGTGGCACTAATCATTATACATTGCATTTCACAGAGGGACATAAACAATAGACAGGCCCTGCCCTAAGGAGCTAATGAAATCTAAATTTAGGCCGAGGAGGAGAAAAAAAAGCATCCTGGGGAGAGGAGAGAGAAGCAAAGCTGATGAGCTGACGTTTCATTTTCTCTGCATTTTATTTCTATTTTTACTCTGCATTTCAATCCAGAGTGCATATTAATCCTGACAGAGACCACTCACTAATACACTAAGAAATATGTCCCTGTTGCTTTCCTAAAGTTTAGAATTGGTGAGCATTTGCAGCTGCTGTTTTTAGAGTCACTTGTGAAAGTGCTTGGAATTCTGCATCTTCCCCCTTAGATGCCTGCACCCCTTGGTTTCATCTCCTCCTCCTAAAACAAGGGCAAATAAGAATAAAGGAACAGTGGAAGAGTGACTCAGGTCCGGCTAGCAGCACCCCGATTGCCCTGCACAAATGCATATGGCCTCTTTCAGCTTTCCAGTTGTAGCATCGACTGCTTGATGTCTATCTAACACATGGCTCTCTCCTTCTGCACTTTGAATGATTTTCTAATTTGGATTAGAATGAGAAACAGACTGCCATAGGCTAATCTAGCTCTTTTTGGGAAGCAAATGTATTATCGGCTTTATAAAAATCCATGGCAGGTTTATTTGTAATCAGCCATTCCATTCAAATGCAAGTTCACGGCTCTTGGTAATAAATTTTCCAGTACGCAACTCAGCATGCTATTCCCTCCTCACGTGACTCAGCAGGGCTCTGCATGGTGTAATTTTTTACACTGACCATTGTTTGCACAGTGCATGGACTGAAATATTGCTTATCATTTACATTAGTGGTTCCCTAGTGACTGCTGCCTGCTTTATCTGTAATTTTTGATGCCACAGAAATCCATCACCGTAGGTGCTTCCCTGCCTGTCTGCCCCTTGCACAGCCTGTGTGGGTTTAAGTTGCCTGGTTGCATTCAGATTTGATCCTAATTTCCTATCTGATTGGTGAGCCTTACTTGACTGTATGCTGCTGCTGGTGCAGGGGTTTCTCTTCTCTGAACTCGCCAGTTGATGTGCTTGTGTCAGGAAGGGGAGCAAGCAGTTATGGCAGAGGGCAAATGGCCAGGGAGTGAATTGTTGAGCTTTGCAGGCCTCTCTGGAGGGGGAAGAACTTTGAAAATTTAATGAAGAATCTGCAAGGGACAGTTCATGCTCCTCATCACCTTCATGTTTTTGTTATGCATGCAAGTGCATAACCAGAAGAAGAAAGGACTGCATAAGCCAGGCTGTAAATGCAGTGACTCTGTGATCACAGCTGCACCTTTCCCCAGTCATGACAATCATGGAGTTTTATTACATTTATACCCACCCATTTTTTCTTTTGCAAAGAACCCGAGGTGGCTTCCATGGCCTTCCTCCCCTTCATTTTATCCTCGTAGCGATGCCGTGAGGTAAATTAGACTGAGAATCGGGGACTGGCCCAAAGTCATGCTGTGACTTTCACAGCCAAGTGAGGGCAAGAATGCAGATCACTTGAGACCCCATCCTACACCCTAACCGGTGCACCACACTGCCTCTCAACTTGTCACTTGGCCCACTATGTGCGTCATTTGGTTCACACTAGCTTTCTGCATGCAGTTGTGCTTCTGTATGCCTGGTTTCCGAGGTGCATTTAACACCCTGAAGAGGTATGAAGACTGACATTGTTGTAACACCGTAAGCAACTTACCATTACAGTGATCCTGCCTATGTCCTGAAATCTCAGTTAATGGTTTATAGGGTCAGTTTGGTACACATGTCGTGTGCCTGACACCTGTTCCTTGCAGAATTTTTGAATGTGAGGAAGAAGCTTCACTCCTCTGCCACAAACTCTTCTGAAAGTAGCCCTACTAGGGCATTTTCCATCTGAGCAGTTTAAATAGGTGAGGACAGAAGGTCCATTAGGCCCACCCACTCCTCACGTATTTCCATCCGCTTGCACCTGTGGAAGGTGGCATTCAGAAGAGGAGAGACTCGGTGTCCCTGGGGACTGTCCATGGGATGGCCAGCACTGATTTCTCCATCGTGCTCTATTAGCCTACGCGGATCGAGTGCACTTGAATAGGCCTTGAAAGTTGAGCAGCTGTGGGATAAAGTGAGCATCCAGATACAGCAGAGAAGAGGGCTTCTGAAGCTTTCAGTAGTGGCACAGAGGAGGGAACTTGGGCAGCTTTGCTATGCTGGGTTGGAAAAAGTCCATACACACTGGAATTCATTCTGTTACAGAGCTAGTAAACGCACAGGAGCTCTGCCCAGCCCTGTTTCACAACCTGGGCATTAAATAATGCGTACACATTTGGAAATTGTAACCATGTACCATGAAGGAATTGTACTGTGTAACCATGTGTACACATGAATCCTTGATCGATGTGACTCCACATTCGGTGACATTTTGTAACAGAGATTTGAAATATATGGTTAATATACGGCCGGCGTCTTGTCTTGGTTAGCTGCATCGGCCTGTATGCCCACTCAACCATGGAGCCCACTGAGTGATTTTGGGGCCGAGTCACAGGCTCTCAGCCCAGCCTACCTCTCACAGTTGTTGTGGGGATAAGACAGAGAACAGCAGGAGAATGATGTAGGCTGCCTTTTAAAAAAGAAAAAAAGGGGGAATACAAATCCAATGTGAATGTGCAAGTATATATTAATTAGAGCTCAGATCTCAGTTTTATTCCCCCAGTTTTATTCCCCCAGTTTTATTTCCAGTCAAAACATAAATAGTGATAAACAGGCTACTGTGTGTTTGGAAGAAGCTGCCTGCCAATTGAAGTTCACAGGGTGCCCTGCCACCAGGGCTGATCAATATCTTTGAGATGGAGCTAATCCAATGAAGAATGGTAAGCAACCTTTGTTGCTATTTTTAGGCTGAAAGGTGAATAAGGCTTTTTCCAAGGTAAAGTACATTTTAAGTAAATAGTCACTTTTTAAAAAATCCCTCTAGCAGATGACTTGCAAAATTGCCAGCCAAAGCAACAAACGTATATATTTTCCCTAAGAGACTCCTTTTCAGCTGTCAATACGCCCATCATATGCATGATTTCTTCCTATTTCTTCCCCTCCCACCACAATATGGCAAACATATCTTTCCAGACAGCAATTACCTCCATGCTAAAGGCCATATGCTAAGGAGCCTTGAGTTCTTGCATTGAGTCACTGGGAGCTCATTATCTCTCAGTATTTGATCCGACATTCCTCCAGGGCATTCTGCAGCAACTCACTTCCTGGTTTTCTGCTAAGTTATAATAGGGGGAATATCTGAAATCTTGCTTGACAGTGGTTTGGCAATACTGGCCACTCCATGGGTGTGTGTCTGTACAAGCCACCAGCCCTCAATGTGGTTTGACGATGTGACGTGGTATTTTTCATTTTCTGATCATCTCCATGCCTCTGTGGTACCACACGGCACCGAATTCCACCGAATTAGCAGTGGCGAGTGCATTTGAGCCTGATTAGCTGAGCAAGGTATTTGGCCATGACTTGCTTACTTACGTAGCATTATGTTCCCAAACGGAGAGCGGCCAAGTCGTGCCTCAGAATCGCAGTTTAAAAGGAAGGCCTGGGGATGTGCATCTTTTGCAAGACAATCTTGCCTGAGAAAAGCAGGATCCTGGAGGATGGTGTGGGACAACCTGCTGAATGGCGCACTGGATCGCTCCTCTGAGCTGCAGCAACCTCCATGTCCCTGCCAGGCCATCTGCATGCAGGGCAGCATGTGTGCCAGGAGGAAGAGCTGGGGAAGGAAGGAAGGAGGAGGGGCCAAGGATGGCACTTCTTGTGCAGAGCCCATTTCCGTGGGGAGCACGGTGAGTGATTAGCTAGGCATGGCTGTGGGGAGTGATGGAAGGCAGGCCTTCCTGGAAACACTTTGCCTACGGGGATTCTAGCTGCCTTGTGCATGTGCGCGTGCACGCACTGTCTCATGAGTAGGGACCTCCCCCAGTGGTCAGGGAAGCAGCAGGGACAATTAAATAGTGCCTGGAGATGGCCCATCAGAAATTTGGTAATGAAGGACTATGTAGGTCCACAAGAGTTTCCCTGCTTCTGGTTAGATCGAACAAAATTCCAGAAATTTTGCAAACCCAAGGAATTTGTTTATACTTTGCGGGATCTTAGATCAGACACTCCCTGACATCTCAATTTTAGCTAATAATAAAGGTGGGTGAGCTCAGCTGGTTGGTTTTACTGTTGAGCAGTTCTAAATTTTTGCCCCTCCCCTCTCTCTTTCTTTCTTTCTTTCTTTTTTTTTTTTTTTTTTTTTGTATTACCGTGTCAGATTCTTATGGAGCCGGGTCATTCAAGGGCTATTTTATGCATGTTGGTCTGTCAGACTATCTGCAGATTTCACAATCTCTGTTCCAGGGCCACATCATGGCCCTGGAACAGAGGAGGAGATTGTTAATTTTATTTCTGTTCTGCCCAACAGCCAAAGCTCTCTTGACTGGCTGAGCTGTTCAGATGATCAGTGGGAAAACCTTCCTTATGAGCAGGTTGTGTGCCGTGTGACTTGCCTAATTTCCCTGACAGCACGTGGCTTTGTGCGTCATCTAAAGCTGGTGAAGTGTGTAGAGGGGTGTCTTCAAGCCATCCCAGAACCCATGGTTTCTTGTATACCTCACTGGATTCAGGCCATGAGAAACTGTGTTCAGCAACGGTAATTAAGTAAATTGCAAAGTGTACGACCAGCATGTGGTGCTGGCAGGGGAAGGTACCATGACAACCATCACCCCTGCGATTGTATGAATTTGGTCAATAGGGCTGTGCAACACAAAGGTGGTTGATAAGCCGTGGTGCTTGTTAACCACCTTGAAAAACAAACAAACAAACACTAACTAACTCTGACTGGGTGCAAGTCATTGTGAAGGTGAATGGTTGGTGTAGTTTACAAACCATCTAGCCATTGTACAAGAAAGCATGGCTTTAGACTAGTTTGTTAGTGACCCCAGCCACCCACCTTCGCTGGGTTTGCACGTCACAAATCCCATGCCTGGTCAGGGTACTTAGGAAAATGATCTGCTATATGACCGGCATCTGCAGGGCTGGTTAACAAGCCACCGGGTCTTCCTGAGCACCCTTGTGTTGTGCAATCCAGCCCAGTGCGCGTGGAGTTGTTGCCTACGCCCCCATTTCATGAGGCTCCTACTGTATAATGAGCAAAATTGGTCCTATTAAAGTCAATTTTTGCTCCTTCAAGGATTACATTGTTGCCTCCATTTCTGTCCTATTTTATGTTAAAATATTTCTAGGTAAATAAAGTCAATGTACTGTGTTTAAAGTTGCCAGTTTTCCACTGAGAGATTGTACTTTTTAACAACTGATATGCCATGGAAGGGGTTGCTACCACAACTACACCTCCCACCCTATTAATGTCCAGACTCCATTGTTGACTGTCTTTCTCCATTTCATCTGGACAAAATTAAAGTCTTACTTTCTTCAGCAAACAGGGAAAGGGTACAGACAAGCACCAGGATGCAAAAGGGAAGTGATGGGAAGGTTCAACATCAGCTTCTCTCCTCTGTATGATGGTACCATTTGGTGAATTTAGATACCAGTTCATTGGTATAGATTGAGGGTGTGATGATCACATCTGCCTCCCTGCTACTGACCCATACATTGAGATAAAAGAGACAGAAGCAGAGGCTCGGCCTAGTCATAACGCACCACAGCCTAGCCCTGGGAGGAGCAAGATACATACAATCAGGCACAGAAACTCAGACCCCCCGGGCAGGCTGTCAGAACCTTGCCCAGAGGAATTGTGGGCATTGGGAGGTCTGCAAGGGAATTACAGAGCACGGGATGAATGCTCACATCCAGGCTAGAATGTAGCACCTGTACTCCGGGCTTGGTTTAGACATAGGCTGCATCTCCTCGTGCAACTCATGATGTCTGTACCAAATTCAATGTACTCTCCTGATATTTCCAAGTTCTGAGGTTGGTGGTGGTGGTGTTTTTTCTATCACCAGGTTCATCGGGATGGCAGGATGGTGGAGGTGGGGCAGTGCCAGGGGCAATGGGGTAAATGCAGCCTGTGCTTACATGTATGGCTGATCCCAGGGAGCTATGGCTTGTTTTCCCAGGTAAATTTGCCCACTGTCTTTCTGCCTGTGACTCTGGCCTGTCCGTAGTGAACCTCAGCCTGCTCCTGAAGGCTCACTCGGCAGAGGACAGGCCTGCTCAGTCTGCATTGTTAAAGACCTGGTCTCTACTGCATGTTACAAAAGACAGAAATGGGGATGTTGACTTTATGTGCAAAACCAGGATGAGTCCTCCTGCTGTTATGCTTCCTTTCTCAACCTGAAGGATCTACATGTTTGGTTTTAAGATCAGTCTAGCATTAGCTGCATTAGATGACAGCTATTAGTGGAGACAGACATGCACAATTAATTCTCATGCGATCGATCCCCTACATCTATAGAACTACAGCAACGTTTAATCCCCAGTTTGATGAGACAGAAAGTATAGACCAGGCTCAATGATGCAGACTTTAGGGCAGGGGTCTCAAACTCGCAGCCCGCGGGCCCATTGCCGGGAGGGGCAGGGCCCGGGGGAGCGGCCCTGCGGCCTTCAAAGCGCCGGTGGCGCCCGGGCCGGCCTCCGGGAGTGACGCGGGATGAGCGGCCCACCACCACCGCGGGGGTGGAATACTTGATGCGGCCCAGCCTCACCCAGACTCTGCTTCCAGCGGCCCCCAGGTCAGTTGAGTTTGAGACCCCTGCTTTAGGACAATGAACTAAGTAATCCACCAGAAGTCATGGATGCACATCAGATGTTCAACCAGAACATAAATTGATGGCAAGTGCATGTGAAGGATGGATTCAGGAAGTATTGGTAGAATGAATATATAACCCAGGATTTGTGGAAGAAAACTTTCAAGGGTATGCGTATTCAGGAATGATGAATCATCTTTATTCTTTATGATGTGTGCTTATGGTTCACCAGGCATTGCGTAACAGGTGATGCAGCTGCCGATGCTTATAAACACCTCTTCTGGTTATGATGATGGTGCTGGTGATATGTTTCTCTTCTGCAAATTTCCATGGTTTACATTCAACTTGCAAATTTGCAAAAGGTAAAAAAATCAGTTTCACTGAAACTGAAACAAAGGAAGCAAGCTTTCATAATCTTGCCTATCCAGACTTAGAGGAAAGAGATCATGGACTTCTTATTCATATCCTATTTCTCATTTCTGACTTAATTTAAATGGGAAGGCAGCAACCTAGTAGCTTGTGCGTGTGTGTGCTTGTTCTTGACCAGTAGCAAAGAAAGTTCTCATCAATTCCCTTCCTTCTCAACCAGTTAAAGAAATCGGGCTATTTTCTTCTTCTCCCCCTGCCTCCCCGCCACCCCCAGCCTGGGGACATCATCACCATGGTTACATAGATACCTGTTTAGAGGAGGATGTGCTGTAGCAATTTAGCTATTGAAACATCTTGTCATTTTGTCTTTAAATAGAAATTTGTCAATACCACCATGAGTTTAAATGAATGGCTGCCTAAGCAATGTTTGTACTAAACCACAATATATTCATATCAAGAACTATTAAAACTAGAATGAGTTTGGATCATTACTCCTCATTGATTAACTAGCCTTTTCAGTGGCACAGAGAGGTGGAAAAATTGTAAGGTTAACATTATGGATAATGCCATGGACAATTATGTGGAGCCAACTCAGGCAGGTGCTAATGAAGTAGCTTTCTTTTGTTATTACACTGTCTTTTTTGTTTCACACTAAAACAAACAAACAAACTCAGATATGTCTGTTTTACGCATCATGGCACGTTTATGGGAAAGGCAAACAAAAAACAGCTTTAAAATACTCTAAGGATCAACATTTTAGCATTTCTCATTATCTAAAACACAGAAAAGCAAATTATTTTCTTTTGTAAATGCATTTTGTATATTCCCTATAAAGTGAAAGTTATCTTTTTTCCGCAGTCCCTTCTTCTTCCCATAGCCTTCAAGCTAATTTTGAACATAGGCAAATGCTTAACCATTTGTTTATGGGTCAGGCTGTAGTGGTTCCTGAAAACTGGAAAGTGATCTAGGTGGTATAAGAACTAGGATGAGTGAATTATTGAGAGGTTCTGTGTTATCTCTGTTAATATCACTCAGTGAAGGAAATTAGGAGGGTGGTTACTCGGAGGAGGGCTTTCTCAGCGGTGGCGCCTAAGTTATGGAATGCGCTCCCCAGAGAGGTCCGCCTGGCGCCGTCGTTATTTGTTTTTCGGCGCCAGGCGAAGACCTTTTTATTTAAGCAGCATTTTAAATGTTAATACTATTGAATTTTATTTGGCCAGGGCGGCTTATTTTATTCTAATGTATATATTTTAATTGTTACTGTCTTAGTTTATTGTTGTGAGCCACCCCGAGGCTTCGGCGAATGGGGCGGCATAAAAATGTTTTAATAAATAAAAAATAAATAAAAATCACAACTCTTCCATGTAAGAGATTTAAATGGCTATTTTGGCAGCAGACTAAAGCCGCAAACCAGCTGAAGTGAAGCACTTAAGTTCTGTTTCTTTCAGTTGGATGCTTGCTCAGTACTGTTGTTGAAATCAGTACTGAGCACTGTGCTTAATATGACTGGTTGCTGAGCGTTTTCTCTGCTTTCAGCAACAAAGTTTGCAAAATTCTGTATCTCAGTGCTCAGACTGCACAGCTGCACAGTCCCCCTTTCAGTTTGCCCCCTTGGCTCCTGTTTTTACAAGAAAGAGCAAGGTTTCCAGGCCCATTTTGTGTTAGAGCTTTAACATTATTATTATTTCATTAAGGGATTTTTTCTTGTTCCACCCATAATTCAAACACTATTATATTTCTTTCTAAATATCATGTTAAATTCCTGAACAGGTGCAAATTGCTATTTTGTGTGCAAGTATGCTGCTTACATGCCATTTCAAACATACACAGAAGTGTATGGTATTTCAGAAGTATATGCCCCACACCTTTCAACCTTTTCATAGCAAAAAGAAAGGAAAGGAAAAGGTAGCACTGAAGGTACATACATGAGTCTGACTTTGCTGAATACTGAGGAGTTACAATGGGTAGTGGGTCAACCTCTGTTTGGGGTCAATTCTAGGCAAGGATTGAAGCACCTTTTCAAGTTTGGTCTTTTGTTGCTCTTCTGATTATTGTTTGCATTTCGAGCCTCCTCCCCTCTCAGAGTTTGTCTAGATAGCTCCATGTAAGGCAGTTTCTTGTGCTGATATGAAACCTGGAGTGCTGGCTCATACCATATGTTAACCAGGCTCCTCCTTTTTGCACTCGCAAGCACCTTTCGGCATTTGAGGAGGTGCTGTGGCCGCCAGCGCAAAGGCTGAATTAGTGGACAGTCACTCTGGGGTCTGCCTGTCACGTCTGTGGATCACAGGGTGCAATTGATGGGATCCTATTACAAAGGTGTCCTCGATGCTCATAAGTCCTTGTACTTAGAGGCTTTCAAGCATCCAGTGCAAAGCAGGAGCGATGGGATTGTGCCCTGGCACCTCTCATTCTGCATTTTAGCTGAATGTCCTTTTTGGCCATTTGAATGAGGCAATTTGGAGAGAGGGGAAGCAGACTGGAAGAACATCAGATTCCTCACACCCTGGTGGCCCCAGTCTCCTCCCATCCGTACCTCCAGAATGCCCAGTTACCCTCTCCCTGAAATCAAGAGGTTCTTTCTGCACCAGCTGCAAGGGAGGAGATGGTTGGGAACACAGATTGTAACTGCAGGGACAGAGTTCTGAATCTGAGCTATGTTCCGGGAATCTGAAATATCCTATTCGCCTCACCCCAACCACCTTTAGGGACAGGAGGATTGCTCTCTTAGGCTGTGTCTTATTCAGCAAATACTTTTGGTTCGTTTCAGTTGGGCACCCCAAAGTCTCTTTAATCAGAGATTGTCTGATTCCACTAATTGCTGGTGGTGCGATGCAGCAGATGCTCTTTAAAACATTTTTGGCAATGTGCAGTGGTTGCTTCTTTTTGGGGACAAACTATATGGATACATTTTGTACTACAACATACTTTAACATTCAGTGATGGACGTGCTGTTCTAAATTATTTACCTGCTTCATGGAAATTAACATGGAAATGGACTCTCTGTGCCCTTTAGACAGATATTACAATATTGGAAAGATAAACACTCATATCCTATCATACAAGCAATTGAGAACCTTTGGTAGCCACAAGCAATACACGAACACAAAAGCTAATTTTAAATGGATCCTTATTTGAATATCTGGCATGTTTTTGTGGAAGTCTATGTGCAGTTGTTAGAAAGTGGTATACTTTCTATTTAAATCCATGTGTACCTACCTTTTAAAAGAGGAAAAATATTTTTCAGCTGTCCACATGGACTCCTTCATAGGTACCACTGGAAAAGCCTACAGATCCCACATTAGGGACCCATGTATTATGTATTAGGTTGAGGTTATTTGTTCTACTAGTCCTAATGTGTATGATTGATTGTATGAGATTGAGGAACTGGGTCTTTTCAGCCTGGAGAAGAGGAGACTCCAAGGGGGCCTTTTAGTGACTTACAGGTATGTGAGGGGAGGTCATGTAGAGGAGGGCTGTGACGTGTACTTCCCTGCAGTGGAGGGCAGGACACGTTCCAGTGGACCAAGTGCAGGTTGGATGTCAGGAACTACTTCCTGATGGTTAGGACTCCTAGGATATGGAATAGGCTTCCAATAAAGACTAAAGACCCTTTAGTGTAGGGAATCATTTTCCTTGCTTGCTACACTGTAGAATAGGTTGACATAAGTTATTGTTGTCTTCCATGAAAATGGTGAAATGGTTACCAAAGGCAGTTGGATCCTCAATCTAATTTCAGAGATCTTCCAGGAGAAATTTATAGTAATAGACCACCAAAAAGGGTGGTTGAGGCCCCATCGATTAGGGTGTTCAAGGAAAGATTGGACAACCACATGTTGGGAATTACATGAGCGAGCCGGCTGGAGCCAGGGATCAGACTAGATGGCTTGGGAGCCCCCTTCTGATTCACTTTGTTTCTGTGTTTCTATTGTGTAGACCACTGAGAGCCAGTGTGATATAATGGCTAGAGAGCTGGATGGGTTCTAATCTGTACTTGGCCATGATGGCCATTGGATGACTCTGGGCCAGTCACTGACTCTCAGCCTAATCTACCTCACAGGGTTGTTGCGTGAATAAAATAGAGAGGAAGAGGAAGTAGTTATAAGTTTCCTTGTGCTCCTTGGAAAAACAAGGCAGTGTATCAGTATAATAAATTAAAATGTAGTGGCAACAAGTGTTTCTGTCATCTTGGATTCATTTTCTTGCTCCCTTGTTTTGCCTTTCACAATTGTCTAGGAAGCATTCTGTACCCCTTTAGCATATATGAGCACTGGGGATTGGCAAGATCCTATTTCAGAGCTGTTCATGTGGAAACTCTTTGCAGATATTCCTGCAACTTTGAAGAACTTAACTAGAGAGTACTGTAAGTATTAAAGGAAGGTGATTTTTTTTACAACATATTCATTTGTATCTATCTTTGCAATCCTACTTTGTCCCCTTATCTTCAGTATGAAAGGCACAAGAACGCAGATCCATTGCATTGTTTGATGGCACTTTGAAAAAGTCCAGCATTGACTACTTGTGTCTGAAGCCTCTTATTAAATATAATTCTAACAACAGCTGAAAGGAAAATTAAGTCTCCTGAATATTGGCATCCCCTCAGCACCAAAGGTCAGCTATATACCAATGAGCCAGAAAGCAGTGTGTGATCAAACATATGTTTGCTCATTTTTGCCATTCATTTTTGAGTCAAAGGAGGCAGGGTGGTGTCAATCTTCATTTTCCCTTGAGAGGACCACTTTCAACTCCTTATGAAGTGAGGAAATTATTCTTCCCAATGCTTGCTCCAAGTCTTGTATTCATGAAAGAGGTAGAAATACAAAGTTTTTGTCAATTTTTCCAGCCATTTTGCTTTAAGAAATATTTCTGTGCAAAGAAGCTTGCCCATTATGGTTCTGGTGTTTGTTATTCGTATTTTCTCCTGCAGCAAATGTGAACTATTTTGTATGGAAAGGGAATTTCCATTCTCCCTCACTGCATCCTAAATTTGTCAAGGAGAATGAAACTTGGACACAGGATTGTTATTTTTGGCAGCAATCCCCAGTCAGCATCATTTCCACTTCTGCTCTTACTAGTTATGTGCAATGATAGAATTTCCTTCCTTCCCTTGCCCAACCAGTCTGCAGCATAACTTAGCAAAGAGACTGAGTCGACGTGGATGCCAGCTTACTACATGGAACTTGAATTTTTTATCCATTCTTTGCTCTGAAGTGGCAAGATCATGAAGAATGTGAGGACATTCCCATGGGCATGAGGGAGGGAAAATTACTTCGCTTCTCTTTTCTGCCTTACACTATTTCCATTCGCCACAGAGACTACTCGAATGCCCAAGAGCATAAGACCATAAGAAAAATTGTGCTGGATCAGATCCATGATCTGTCCAGTCCACTGCCTTCACATGGTGGCAAATCTGTTGCCCACAGGATTGCTCAAACAGGATGGGTGCAAGATTTCCACCTGCCCAAGCTCCTGAGCAACTGGTGTATGCTACCATGCTGCCTCTGGTAACAGAGGTAATACGTAGCCAGCAGGGCTTAGTAACCACTGACAACCTCCTTTTCCATAGTCAGGTTAGAGGTGACCCCTCCTCCCAGTACATATTTAATCCTTCCAGTTAGATGTTGGCAACCATAATAGGCCATTGCTTGACCTTCCAAGGCAACATGCATTCTTAAAAATCATTTCTACCTCAGTTCTCAAATTCTGAGGATGCTACTGCAGTCATTAAATCTATAGGCATAATTATTCAGGCTGCTGACATCCAGGAAATGGTGTCATAAGTCATGTTATGATGAATCCTCTTTGGAGTGGCTGGATGAGGTCATCTGGAGCTTTGGAGCCGGGGCATTACCATGCAGATGACATCTAGCATTACATTTCATTTCATTGAGGGCTGAGAATAGTTGGGGCTTCAGACTCCCAGTTTGGTTCTGCTCATAGGAAGTTGCCTTAGGCTGAGTGTCAGACCACTGGCCTATCTTGTCCAGTACTGTCGACACTGACTGGCAGCTACTCTCCTGAGTTTCCAACAGGACTTAATAGCCAGTCCTACTTGGAGTTGCCAGGGATTGAAGCTGTGACTTTACCATGGCATCTGCTGTGTCACTGAACTATGGCCCCTCACTTTAACCCTCTATCTCAAAATAATTGAGCAGTTTTCCTGCCCATCACTGTTCCTTTGTGATGTTATGACCATGAATTCCCTGCTTTTTTCCTATAAGTTCTTTTTTCATGGCAACACCCCAGATAGGGAACTGCCTCCTTAAGAGGTCAAATGGACCCCATCTTTGCTGGTTTTAGATGGGGCTTCATTTAAACAGTCTTTAGATGAGTGTTTGCATTTTATTCCATTGCTTTAAAGATGGCCTGCTATGTTATTAACTGTTCTGTTTTGAAAGCTGTATATCATCAGGGGAAAGAATGCCTGGATGGAAAGATGATTTATAAATATTTTAATGGATAAACAGAAACAAAATGTTCCAAAAGCAAACTGGAATTACTGGGGATGGGGAAAAGAGGTTTTAGCCCACGTATGTGTTATTTTTCTGCAAACCTGTGATATCCAAGTGTCCAAAGAATTTGGCAGGTGCCTCCTAATGGCATCCACACTGTGAAATCAGATCGGAAATACAATGGAGGTTGGGATTATTACACAGCTTATACAGAAAGCTCTGCATGTCCCCCCAGCAGTGTGGCTTGGCTTGTGCATGTGGATCCCCCCCCCCCCCGGTATCTTTATTTCTTTTTATTAATCTGGTTTCTTAGTAACATTCCTGAAGTGGAAATTTCAGAACAAAACTAAGTGGCCATTAATAGCTTCAAGAAGAAAGGTTGCTAAGAAGGGGTTTTCCTTTCAATTTTCAAATGAATCCAGCCAGTGAATAAGGGAATTTGGAAGCAGTAATGAAGCAGTAAGCCCTGATTACAAAGCCATCAAGGTATATTTTTACCTCCTGCCTGATAATTAAAATGAGTTTGTTCCTCTGAAAGAGATTAATTGGTGTGCTTTAATCACAGTTTAAGTTCCTGACCAGAGTCCAATATTTTAATCAGAAATCTTACAGTATTAGAAAGATGGGTTGAGAAACAATGCACATGCAAAAATCAGGATTATTTCTTTTTAGTGTTTAGGAACTGTTTAAAACAGAAGGCATAGCATTGCAGCAAGCCAGCTTCCCTGGAAGAAGCTGAAAGAAGGGAAGGGGAAAGCCCTGACAATGCAGTAGCTTTTCCTTGCTGCTGCCTTTCTTTAGCAGTAGATTCACCCACTGATTCACAAATTCAGAGTTAAAATAAATGCAGGACCCATTGCTTTAGTAAACAGAATCTCATTAGGGTGGTCATATCATCTGCTTGAGAGATGATAACAGAGACCCTGAAGTCTGCCCCAGAGTCAGCAGCTGGACAGCAGCCTAAGCAGGCACATGGGTCACCTGGTCACAATTTTACCCAATAGAATGAGGTGTATTCCATTTCTACTTACATTAGTAATTATTTCTTAGTTGGCCTTTATATATTAGAAAAGGCAAATGTTAAGCAAGTATCTACCAATTGTTTTGGTCATGAAGAAATGTCTGCCCTAAAATTCCTACATTCATTTATTTAGGGAAGTGGGGAACCATTTTGTCCCAAGATCTGAATTCCAATTTGGGAAAGCTCTTGGGGTGCTGTGGTGGCTGTTGCTATTAGAAAGGATGGATGCACATTTCAAGATCTGAATAAACTGGGCAGGATAAATTCTGCGCACATTTAAACACACTTCACTAGCTGCCGCTTCATCGAGGGCTTTTGCTGACCTTGGCAGGATTCACTTACAGATGCAAAAGTCAGCCTTCATTTCTAGAAAATACACCTATTTTTTTCTTATAGCATGCACAAATGTATAGAAAACCTCCCCAAGTATGCAAGCTTATGTCTCCTTCCTACTAGACCCCATTTAGGTCCTTTTGCTTGGGCAGTTGTCCTTGTGAGTGAAAGCAGTGCAGGTTATCAAACAGACCACTTCAGCTTCCGTGTTACCTAAACATAAAAGCCATAATTATTGCAATCATTTTAGATCATGTGTGCAAGGCAGAGTATGGAGACTGTTTTTGTGGCTTGTATGTGCCATATTTCTGAAAAGCTAGAGAGAAGAATAAGTTAAATAAAAATATGTTTGGTGTGCGTATGTGTAATGAATGGGTTAAAAACACCAGCATTGTTTTTGCAGGGTGTTTAAATGACAAACCAACTCAAAGAAATCTGGAATTTCTATCAATTCTATTTCACGGATCTTCCTGAGTGTATACTGTGCTAGTTTTAGATTTGTTTCAAATGATGAGCAGCATATAAATGTTACAAATAAATAAATATTATAGAAGTCTCTGTAATACGTTTGCTAACCTACTGCAACCTTTTTAATCTCTATATTTATATCTTTCTACATATGCATCTTTTTTTGCGCAAGAACAAGGTAGATGTATACATACCTCTTCCTCTGCCATATCACACCCTTTGAGACTGACTAACAGCATTGTCCTAGGCAAGTTTAGACCAGATTTCTTCTGTCTAAACTTGTATAGCATTGTGTCCTAGCCAGGGTCAAACAGCAAAGGTATGTAAACCTCCCAGAGCCTATGGGAATAGGACAATATATAAATATTAAGATAAATGCATTAATAAAATATCTGGGGAGTTATCCTTAGTAGCTGTTCCACAGTAGTTATAATAAGAACAGACATGATGACTAGATTACACAGTCGGTGAAAGCAATTTTGATGTTCGGTACATTTTACATTTTAAGAGCTATGGCGTGGGGTTGTCTCCAAAAGAATATGTTCTGTGTGAGGCAGTGCTTAGGGTGCTGGACCAGGTCGATGGAGCATTGGGTTCTAGGTCCCACTTAGCCAAGAAGCTCAGTGGGCGGCTCTGGGCCAATCGCTGCTTTTTCAGCCTATAGTACCTCACAAGGTTGCCGTGTGGATAAACAGGAGCAGGACCATGTTAGCCAATCTGTGCTCCTTGTAAGTGCAAAAGACAGCCTGTAAATGCACTATACATACATAGGCTCTTGCGCGCGCGCGCGCGCGCACACACACACACACACACACACACACTCTCTTTCTCCCTCTCTCTTTCTGATCAGGGTACTTTTCCTTGGCAAGAATGCCATCTTCAAAGTGGGAACCCACTCGGGGACTGGGAAAAAAGAAGGTGCAGCAATGTTAGGCAGAGGCTGAACTTTCCTGCAAACCAGTTTTCTTCAACAGAAGAGAACAGATGTATGAATTGTATGTTTAAGACCCTTTCCCACACTTGGAGGCAGGCAAAATATAGTAAATATACTGTATAGAAAACGAATGGTGAAAGTCCAAATGCATATTAATATTTTCTGTGATAGAGAAACCTCCCTATGCCTGTTGCAACAAGCACACACATTTCGATTTGCGTCATGACCAGACGCCATTACAAACTGCCAGTTTTTAAAAACCTATTTTTTTCTTCCCCCACTCTCTTTTTTTACTTCCTCAAACTTTATGCCAGATTTCTACAACCATCATAAATTTCATGGAAGATAATCAAATGAAAGGGCGCATTATGAACACATTTTATTTACTCAGTACATGCAGTTAACTTGATTTGATTAACATGTAATGGGAATTATGCATGTTGTGTGGACGTATGTTACAGCATGTGGCATGACCGAAAATCTAGTTTTTTAAAGTAGATATAGAGACATCTTTGCAAATGTGAATATGTAATCATTTTACACATATTTAAAGTATTTGAGAAGGTTCATTCGTATTTAAAATTGCTGCTCACCAGCCTGGGTGGAGGCTAATAAACCGAAGCTCAGTCCGTACAAGAGTGAGATTTTGTGTGTGGGTGAATCCTCAGACCGGATGGAAGGCGTTCACCCTGTTCTGGGTGGGGCTGCCCTCCTGCAGCAGCAGCAAGGCCATCGCTTGGAGACCCTCCCGGAGCTGCCTTCGTCACTGCCATCTCAAGTGGCCTTGGAGGTGTGCCTTCCATCAGCTTTGGTTGTTGACCCAGATTTGTCTCTCCCTCGGCAGGGAAAACCCAGGCTTAGTGATCTGCACTCTGGTAACCCCTAATTGCAGGGTGCTCTTGTGGGGTTGCCTCCGAGGATGGTGCCAGAGCTGCCACTTGTGCAAAATGGGACAGCCAAATTGATCGTGCTAACCAAAAGGTTTGAAAACATACGATAACCATTTTGGCTGCTTTCCCCGACTGCCCTGGCATTTCAAGATGGCATTTTTGAAATCTGTAATGCCTCAAATGCCCTGGAACAAAAACACTGGATGGAGTAGTACCTTTCCTTACAATGGTCACCTGAGACCTCCTCCTGTGGAGGTTCAGTGAATGGCCACAAGGAAGAGGGCCTTGTGGTGGCCCCCAGGGTGTGGGGCCTGCTCCCCAAGGCAACCTGGCACCAACATGGACACCATTCTGCAACAGGTACTGGCCTTACTCCCAGGCACTGGACAGCATTTGACCAGGCCTTGACCAGTTCTTACCATGTTATTTTAATTCTGGTTGTTTTGCATTGTTTTTGTCAATAATTGTTTATGTATTAGATTGTATTTTTACTTTTTAACTTTTCAAACTGCCCAGAGAGCTTTGGCTATTGGGTGGTACAGAAATTAAATAACAACAGCAACAACAAAAGTTGAGGTTAATGTTGTTTGTCAGATTGGATTAAACAAACCAGATTACCATCTGTGCAAAGAAAATGAGATTTAATGCTGTTTAACTGTGATGTGTTTTGTTATGTCACTTCAGGGAAGAGAAAAAACGCATTGGGTATAAAGAGTTAAAAAGGTTAGATAAAATGTTAGTGATTTCATAATTTGCATTGACTGTTAGCTTCCCATGACCTGACGCCCATATGTGAAATACAGTTGTATTTTATAGTAATATAAAATGATTTGACAATGATGGTGTATGTAATCAGAATATATGTGTGGATATATATGTGTGTGTGGATATACAAATTATGAGATAAAAGGGATTGTTGCTTGATTCTCAATTTAGCTGGGGCTCTTAGATTGTCTTCCCTGAGGCATTTGATAATCGGTTTAACAGAACATAGTCATTTGTCTTGTTTGCTGACTACATAACAGATGGATTTGTGATTTTAGTAATTATGATATGAACGTTAATAAGACGTGATATCTTTTATTAATTAACACTTTTCAACATTTGGGTTCTTCCCAAATGATAAAGCTGCACACAAATACTGATAGCATATGAATATTAGGTTTATAAATTACAATTTAGAAAAGGCCTGTGCATAAAAAGAAAAAAAAAATAAAATAAAAAGCACAGTTCAGAATATCACAATACAATCTTATTGACACTGTAATGCATCCCTCATTTTCCAAGGCTTAGGTTCCAGAGACTTCTGGTTATCTGAATTCACAGAGCTGAATTCACTTGCCCCAAAGGAATAATGTTTGGGGTTTACTATACCCTTATGCAAGGTAGCCATTTCACTTGATTAATATCACTTGTCAGAACATGATGAGTCAAGTTCAGGTTTACCACTCTTGTTGTTCACTAACAATATCCCCAAAGAATGAGGTACTTCACCGCACAGCCAGCTTTAATAAGAATCTGGTCAACCCATGTCTGGGTGCAGGCAGAAGGTCATGTGAATTGCCCCGAGTGTCTCCCTTGTCAGTGTACGGCCATGTAAATAGCCCTCCTTTCTATTCAGGCTGTGATTACCCAGGATGAGCAGCTTTGTTACCTTGCTGCAGGAACCTTCAAATGCCAGTTGATTGAAATTGATTTTAATAAGTGTGCGCATGTTTTCATTACAGTCACATAGATCACCGTGCCATAGTAGAGAATCAACCAAAGCTCAAATTCTACAAATCTGTGTGCACAAGAAGGGAGAATGAATTTTTTGGTGAATCTTCAGGTGTCCTCCAAGTTCTGCTGCAGCTGCTTGCCTGTCTAGATCAGCCAGTCATCCTTCAGCAAGACAAGCACACGGGGTTTAGCCATGGGCGCAGCTTGATTAGGAACTTCAGAGGCTGCTGGAGTAAGTTCAAAGGCATCTCTGCCCATACACATAGGTAACTGCTACAGGCACAGTACAGAACTGTAACCCCGCCCCCCCACCCAAAGTTTTCATGGTGAGTAATAAAGGTAATAGGAGAACAATATGGCAACTGGCCGTAAAACAGGAAGAAATAAATAATATGATCAGCATTTATTGGTGCCTCAGCACATGACTGCGGACCTGGCACCAAGACCCATCATGTTGGGGCATTTGCCTCTCCCGCACCTCACACTTATTGCCACAGGGGCCCCTAGCAGCCACCAGCTTCCCCCCACCCGCCCCCGCCCAAGAGTAATGCCTGAACTGTTCAGTGCCTGAACTGAGTTGATGGATCAGAGAGGGGGCTCAGTCACAGAAAGCCACTGCAAGTGCTCTCCCTCCTTAGGCCTAGTTCTCCAGGAGGGCCCCTGGAGCAGCAGCCCTGTGTCCAGAGGAGGTGATATTGCAGTCTCTGGTTCCTGTGAGCCCACGAGTCCCACAACGGAGGGGTGCATGTTTGCAGCTGTGTCCCTGGCCAAGTGATGGCCAGTGTTGGTAGCAGGTTCAGATGGGGGCTCAGTCAGGGGTGGGGGGTGCTCTAAGGGTAACCTGTCCAGCCCCCCCATACCTGGAGCCAGGCCATGTGCCCAAGTTTCCTAAAATTGGAAGACTAGCCACCTGCATGAATACAATTGTAGTAACAGAATGTCAACTAGTTATCCCACCAGTTTTTATACATACCATATGCTAACTATCGTCTTATCTTGTTGCATGAATGCACAATAAATGTAATGTGCACGAATCATCCTGACCCCCCCCCACACACACACACGCCAATCCATGGAAAAATTGTCTTCCATGAAACTGGTCCCTGGTGCTGAAAAGGTTGGGGACTACTATTAGTGTAGTGTGTGTTGTTTTTCTATTTTTGCATTCTGAGCTGTGTAGGACATACATTATGTGAAAAAATAGCTTACAAATCAAATTACAAGGTATTCCTCGGGTTGTGAATGCGTTCTGTTCCTGAGAAAATCGAAATTTATCTTTCAGTCAAATTTGTATAGTTGGCCCTCCACACTCACAGGGGTTAGGGGAGCAGGACCCCATGAAAGTGGGAAAATTGCATTACCATATCTCTCTGTACCCCCCACTCCCAGCCCAACATCACCAATGTCTCCTCTTTGCAGCCTGGAAATGCTGGAGGGATTTCCTTTTATGGATGGGTGGGGCAGGAAGGCCTACTTTGGAGGGTTCCCCCCCCCCCTCTCTCTCTCTCTCTCTCTCTCTCTCTCGTGTAATGCTTTGGAGGCCCTTTCTCTCTCCCCTTTCGCTTCTACTTTCTCTATGGTAATAAGGATTTTCCACAATGTTTTTTTTTATTAATAGACTCTATGGCAGTTGCTTGTAACTCAGATGTTCATAATGCTGGGACTGCCTGTGACCACATAAGGTATAATCCTCCCCTACAGTTTCATCTAATTTCTAACAGTTTGACACAACCCAGCCAGTCTTTGTACAGTGCCAAATTCTGATCCTTCACAGTGTGAAGTAAGCACCTGGAATGCAGTCTCCCAGCACATGGAACTGTGTGTGTGTGTTGGCCTGTACGTTGCCCCATTGCTAACTCATTCACAGTCATTATTATTATTGTTAGGCCGCTTTTCCTTGCTGGCTACATGAAGCAACCAATCAAGTATGATGACATGACTGAGGCATCATATAGCCAATTTTACAAAGCCCATTAAAAGTGAGTACCAGAAGACGTGCAGGGAAGCTCATGCTTTCTCCCTTCTGCAGAGGAAACCAAATCACTTGCTCTATGTTGCAGCAGAGATGTTTGTATTCATGCCTACCAGCAATGTGTCCCTTTCTCCTTCCTTTTCTCTCCATGGAATTTTTCTAAGGCAGGTGCTTTGGTGTAGGTCTCCATATTTATTCCTTATTGCAACCTCAGATCCAACCGGGCCCAGGTGTTTGCATCTGAAATGAGCAGCCTCTCATGTCCACAGCCAAGATGCGTACTTGTGTATGGTTTGCTGTACTGTTTCTGTGTTTGTGGGACCAGACAAGGAGCGGGGGGGGGGGGGGGGTGAGGGAGGGAGAAGGAAGCCACAGGAACTGCAACCACATGTATTGCTTGTTTAATTTGTAAGTTTCAGTTGTGTGTATGGAAAGAGGTCGGGGACTAAGAGCCCTTATATGTAAACTGGAGACCTCTTTCTCTCTTATGTTTTCTTCTTTTTTGAAATGTTGGCCTAGGAAGGTGGAAGCAATTGCGTGTGTGCACATGCTGCCATAAGAGCCCCTACTTTCTTGGTTTCCCACATTTCCTTATTTACAATAATTTTTAAAAACTCGTTTCTCCCCTGTATTTCACTCTGCTTTGTGCTCATGTTCCTGAAGTTACTCGCCTTAGGTTGCCGTTTTCTCTGCAATGGGCTGCCAGTGGAGCAGAAGCATGTGGATTCAAAGGAATACTTTATTGTGTTGCTCTTTTGGTCTCTCCCGCCTTCTGTGTTTGTTGCATGATCTTGAAATTACTTGATTCACTTGGCCTTTTTTCTGAGCAGTGGCTTTCTGGTGAAGAAAACAAAAACAGCTCAGGCTCTTCTGTCTTATGCATCAGAGACTTCTCCCCCACCCCCTGCCCTGCAACCTTGGAACCGTTGTTTGGAGTTAACTTGCATGTCCCACTTTGTCCTTTCAGTGTAATGGGTTCTAGTTGTGGACCAGGCACCTTGGCTGCTAGTACTGCCTACGGTTAGCTGTCCTGCCCCGCTAGTCCCAATGGACACCAACTGCCTCAGTGTGAGGAACAAATACCTCCAACTCGGTTTCTTTGTCTCCTGAAAATTTTCCAAAAGGAAGAGGTTCTTTCACAAAAAGCGAAGCGGCCTCCCTGCTTCAGCTCAAGCCACAGTGTAAGAAGCCCTGCATCTCACTCACAGGGGATGGGCCTTCGTTGCCCAGCATTACAGTCCCTCTTCCAGGTTCCAAATGAGTGGCAGCTGGCCTCTTTTTGCAGCAGAATCCACATGGGTGCCCAGGGATGGCTATTCACCTACCCAGAAAGCTTATTTCCGATTTTGTAGGTGATGCATGACCTTGCACTAGGCTGTAATCCATTCAGCTTTATTAAATTTGGCTACATTAAGGGCACTGCTGCTGGAATCAGATTGGCTGATCAGCACTCCAGGTTGTTTTGTGCATCTTCTCTGACCTCATCACTGTTGGCTCTGCCAGCAATTTTATGCCATCCACAAAAAAGTTTCAACAATTCACCTTCTCTCCAGGAACATTTTCAGAAAACTTTGTACTTCCTAATGTTACTGTGGAGCTACCACCACTGTTACAATTCTAGCAACGAGAAGAGCTCCTTGAAGAATGTGGGGCAGGTTGCCCCTCTGTGTATGTGTGTGGACAGGGAATGAGAAGCGATGCTGCTGCTGCCTTGGTCATTTTGCTGGATGGTAGCGGAAAATCCAGAGGTTCAGTCATGACTGCCCCTGTGTTTCCTGTGGAGAGGAAATGGAACCTTAGTAGGCCAGTGTAAGGCTAACCCAGCAAAGGCCAATCAAGACTGCAGACTGAGAGCAAAGGCAGATATTGTAGGCTCCGATTCCCTTCCTGAGTGTCACTATAGGCAGCAGTGCAAATGTTCCATTAGAAAGGTAAACTAGGCTGCACCCTATTGGATACATATATATTGCCGTAATATATATCGAATACATAGATATTCAGATACATATCCAAATCCAGGATATTGCCGGGGACTCTCATTCCCTAAAGGTTTGAACTGAGACTCTAAGATAACAGAATTAACCAGGGATTATTTAATAAACTTACCTGAATAAGATTAAAAACCAGAAATAGTTCAAAAAGAAATTCAAACTTAAATTTCTGTTTATAGTAACCATGGATTCTGAAGCAGCATTAACACCACAATGGTAGAAAATGTTGAGTTCAAAAATGGTTTAACAAGGGGCACATTAAAAAGAGTAAATTTAAGGTAGACCAATGCAGACAGCTATTGAGGTATTTTACATGAGATGAAAAAAAAAAAGAAATGCTTTGAAATCAGCTGACCAAGAGTAAGATAAAATTAGATCCTTGCCAAGCTAGTCGTATTCCATTTCTTCAGAAGATCAGAGAGCATCTTAGAGCTGATTAAAATGTATTGGGAAATCATGTGGTACATTCCTCCTGGGACTGTACCACTTCAGACAGCAGATTTGAATATTCCCCTCTTTAAAGAATGCCATGCTCATATATTGGGAGAAATGATTTGAGTTCAGACTCATCTCTAAGAAGCTAACTTTGCAGACATTTTTAAGTGCAGAGAACTGACACATGCAATCTCCAGCAGCAGGCCCCAGGTGTTTTATGGTTGTGCCAAGCAGATGCTAATTTCAATGCACACTTTGACAATGGCATTTCTGCAGTGCCAGACTAAGTGCTGGGGGAACAAACACCCAACTCATTGCATGTGCACATTGTTCCAATGCTGTTTGGCTCCACTTTGCTTCTCCTCAACTCTATTTTGTGTACTTCTTTATATGTCTTCGCTATTCTTGGCTTCATTTTCCTGACTGCCATTTAATTGGATTGGCTGTGGCAATTCTCATGGTTTTGTTCCTGGACCTTCTGTGACGCTATTACATCAGACAGATCAGACATCAACTGTTCCCTTCCAGATGTTGAATGGCAACTCCCAGTATCCCCAACATCTGGACAGCACTAGATTAGGGAAGGCTGCCATAATATGTAGCTCTATGAAAGTATTTGTGGCTGTGGTCTTATTTGGTATGATCTTAGCAACATCAAGCCGCCGAAGCAGCATTGAGGACAAATGTAAAGCAAGATGAGGAAAATGGTGCAGAGACTGAGGACGTCATAGTCAAAGAACAAGAAGGCACCAAACACAACAACAGCAGAATTATATTTGGAAGTGCAACCCTTTCCCCAAAAATATGGTAGGGGGTGCTTTTTGTCACTCACCAAAATGATCGCAAAACCAGAGCATTTGTCTTGGGTCCCTCAGTTAATCATACCTCTCTATTGTGACTGGTACTGCAAAAGTTGCTTCTCATCAATCTGAACAAGACTTGCAGTGAAACGAGTCTGTAAGAGCTGGGTTGGTCTGAAGATTCCTGAAAAACAGTGGCCTTTCTCCATCAGCTAAAAATATACCTTGAAAATCTGCCCAAGTTATATCCTGTGGTGTGCCCGGTTAATTTTCTTGCTAGTTCCTTTTACCATTTCTTGTAGCTTTAAGATAACATCCCTGCACTTTACCTCCTCTTGGCTGAAATATCACAATTCTACATTGCATTACACTATATACACTTAGGAACTGGAAGCCAGAATTTATATCATGCAAACAGCCTCATATATTTGGCTGCCAATGCACTTCTTAAGCAGCATGGCTCTAAAAGGGGTCAGGTTGGCAGTGTAATGGTATAATACTAGGCAAGTATTCCAGCTCTGAGGTCAAAGAAAGCATGAAGCAATTTATTCTATTCCCCCATTTTGCAGTATCAAGGAGACTGGCAAATAAACAGAGAAAGCAAAAAGCCTAATTTGTGGAAGTGCTTAGAAAGGGCAATTTGAAAGCAAAAGATAAGCTTCTGCTAAGAAACCTATGTTTCAGCCATTCAGATGCACTGGCACAAGAGCATATGGCTTTGCGCTTTGCAAATAGCAAATCCTATTTACTATATAAGTAGTTAAGCTAATTAGGGTTCTGATGCAAGGGGTGTGTGACAGAGGTTTGCACTATCCCCTCTAAAAGACATTAAAGTGCTGTTTGATCCACTGGAAATCTTCCATATTTCATTCTCCTGATTAGCAAGGATTATATGCTTTTGCAGCACACAACCAGCTGTAATAAGCAGGAAACTAACATACTCTGTATAATTATATATACAATCATTTTGATAATATGTTTAAAAGTACTTTTCTTTCCCTAGGCTGCATAGTTTATTAAACCCAAAAAGATATTTGTGTCGAATTTCTCTGTCATGCCGGATATTATACGAATATTGGAAGAGATGAATTCAGGTCCTAGGCCAGCTATGAAGATCAGGTGGCACTAAGGTGTGCGTGTCGCACAACCTGGCCTAAGTATGACATGGGATAAGCCATCTCCACTGCCCTGAGCCCCTTGGAGGAAGACCAGGACACAAATGCGCTAGATATAATTAGAGATTTGTGTGGTGTACATGGGGGGATGAATGGCAGGGATGCTGTTTTATTATAGCAATCAAATGGTGAAAATGTACCCTAGCAAATAATTTCAGTGGCATGAGATAATGGTTCCCCCTCCCCGCACCCACAAGAGACTTGGTCTGTTTCACAGCAGCTTGCCTTGCATGCATTGCTTTGTATGCCCTGAGTAAGTGCAGACATCTTCGCATGTCTGTAGGACTTTCATTAAATCCTCTGTCTCATAAATCCTTACCGCAATCCCAGGAGTAAATTATTATTCCCTATAGTTTGTATTCCTTGTGGGCATTGTACATTTAGAATTTTATTATTCCTGTTTAGGACTGTTATAAACATTATTGCTTTCTTGATAGAAAGAGTAATTAGTTTTGCTCTGGCTGATGCTTGCTTTTGTGATGACTATTAGAAAAATAAAGGAAGATTTATGGATTCATTGTTATTCCCATTTCAGAGATGGCAAACTGAGGCTGAGAAAGAAACTAATCAACTAAAATTTGAACTCAGAGTTTGAGATCTAAATTTAGCAAATCAATTCGCTTAAGCGTGTACAATTGCTCTAAGTCAGTAACACCAACTTACCCAGCTCCAGCTGTTTCCTCCAGTTTGTCAAAATTTAATTATGGTTTGCCTCAACATTGCCTAACTGCTCTTCTCTCAGTGAAAAGCATAATAACTTCTTTAGGTGAAGGTGCCACATTTCTTTTCGGTATGTGTCATCCTATGTCCAACCTACCTCACAGAGTTGTTGTTATGAGAATGAAATGGAGCCATGTAAACTGTCTTGGGGTCCTCCCAAAAGGAAAAAAAGGTGGGATATAAATGCAGTGCAATAATATAGTGAAGCTGCCTTCACGTAGCTAACTATTCCTCTCCAACTCTGGGCTGGGCAGTAAATTCTAGGGTTATAGTCTGCTATCCCAAATAACATATTTAGGACAAAAAGCCCAACTTTTTTTGACCCCAGGATCAAAATTCTACTGTGGATGCCTGTTCTTAGTTGCATTTAAAGAGAAGGCCTGATTCATATTTCATATTGTTTGATTGTGAACCGCCTAGAGATGCCATGGCACAATAAGTAGCGTATAAATGCTTTAACAAACAAATATTTCACTATTTTATCTACATTTATATAAAATAAGTCAACATTATAACACACATAATAATCATAGATGATGAGGATCCTCTTAGATCCTCCCCCTCCTCCAAATACCTTCCCCTAGTGAGATCAAGGAGGAAAGGGTTAGGAGAGGGGCATTTTCAGCGGCATTGCCTAGACACTGGAACTCACTCCCCAGGGACATACAGCTGGTGCTTACTCTTCTTTCTTTTAGGCGCCAGGTGAAAACTTTTTTATTTAAACAAGCGTTTTGCTCATTTAATTTAACTTGTATGTTTATATTTTGTTATCATTTACTTATTTAATTTTTGGTTGTTAATCTATTGGCTGTATTTATCCTACTGTGTGTGGTTATATTTTATCATGAGGTGGTTTATCTATTATTTTATTCCTTTATTTTTTCTGTTTTATTAACTGTTTATTACTGTTTTGTATGCTGTTCTAACATTTGGAAGCTGCCCAGAGAACCTTCCGGTTATCGAGTGGCATAGAAGTGGAATTGAACAAACAAACAAATAATTGAGAGGGTAAAAAGTAGAACAACAAAAAGTAACATTATCAAGCAAATAGGCTTGCTAATATAGCCATCAGCCAGATTGGGATAGCCTTAATCAGCAAGTAGTTACAAATAATTTTGTTTACGTGTTTTATTTATATCCCACCTTTTCTCCCTTTCAAGGAACTCAAAGAAGCTTAAATAATTCTCCTCCTCACAATCTTATCCTCACAACAACAACTTGTACACTCCAGTCACCCAGTGAATGTCATGGCCAAGAGGGGACTGCAACCCAGGCCTCCGGAGTCCTAGTCCCATGCTCTTCACCACTACACCACCACAGTTCTATGTAACGTCCGTAGTGTAGCCATAAAAGGTGACAGACGCGAACCAATAAAGCATCTCCCTCCAACCTGGAGCCCTCCAGATATTTTGGACCCAAACTTCCATCATTCCTGACCATTGATCATGCTGTCTGACTCATAGGAGCTGAAGTCCACACCTTCTGGAAGATGCCAGGCTGGAGAAATTGTAGCATACAGTGCTTAAGCCATCTTGCCATGACAGGAAACTTGTCTTGTGTGAAACATGTGTACATCTGGTTCAAGCTACACCACTTGATCCCAGTTAGGTGCATTTTTTGGTAATGGCTGCAGATAAATTGAAAGTATGCTGCATGGTCCGCACACAGTGTCCTGGTGGCTGCTTTTTATGTGGGATAGAGCAAGAAAGCTCTGGAAGGAATATCAGATTAAGTCTGTTATCAAAAGCATCTTTGCCAATGGACATGGACTTTTTCTGGCTATGTTTTCTCTGGGGAAGCAATTAGGCTATTGATGGGCTAGCAGATAGCAGACTGAAAAAGGGGAGCATTGTCTGCATCCTTAATACTGCTGCTTTAATAATGACTTGCTACTTCTTACAAACCATTATCATTACCATAGTCCCTTTCCATTGTTTTGAGTCATTGTTGACTTCCAGCTGTGGCTACCATACATATGCGCATGCCAATTCTACATGTGTACATAGTAATTGCAAATGCGGGTAATCATTACAGTCACATTTCATTCATGATGGGTTGGGTGGGAAAACCTATCATTTTCTACACGGGGACAGTGCCAACGGGGATCATATTGGTTGAGGCACATGCACATTGACGTCCTTCTGATGCACTCTGCCTTGATACACGTTAATAAATAAGTGAACACATCTGCACTGGCTTGCACATATTGCAAGTGTCCTTCCTTGCACAGACCCGGGTTGACAGAGCCATCCTCCCCATGTGCATCGGACTCCAGGGCTTTGGGTGCAGGACAAAGCTGTTCCACCCAGGCAGGCTGTCTTATGTGACCATCAGTGCTATCTTGAGGCCAAAATAGCCCTTCCCTTCATACAAATATCACTAACGCATCACTAATCAATTGTGACTTTATTCTTTCTCACTCTGAATATGTACTGTTGTGATTCCACCACTACCACCCCATCTTGAAAAGATGCTTTTTTCATAACATGGGCATTTCTTATTTCTCTTCTGAACGTACATGAGGTATGATCTCTGGCTAAAGCTTTGTGGTTGCTGCAAAAGTTGTACCTTTTCACCCACGTGGATGAGTTAATAACAAAATATAATAAAATATGGATTATTGTATTATAAGTCGGAAGCTTGCAACCAGCTAATTGGTTGGCTTACTTCAAAATGTGAAATTCAGGACCACCCCCAGCTTTTTTGCCTTGTTAGGGTAGCCATATCAGAAGGCTGCAGTGACAATCCAAGCCAGGCCAAATGTTCAAGTGTTCCCAGATTCATGGGGAGTGTTGGAACCCCACATCTTCTTGCCCCTGGGCTTCTAGTTTGAGCTCGCCTATCTTCTTTTTGCCAATAATCATGGTCCCTCTGGTCTCTAGGCCCAGTGTATCATTTATGCAAATAGCTAGAATTTCGTACCCCACTTTAAAGCTCCAAGGATATCTCAGAAGGGCTTGAAAAGGATTTCCCAATACACAGCATCAGGAAGAGAAAGAAGATGGTGCCTCCATAACGCCAAGATGATTCCTGCAGGATTTCCTGCCCAGTTTTCAACCATCCCTATTTCTCCTTTAAGCATTTTTCTTCAACTCTTTGTTTCCCCAGGTTTATGCTCTTCGGGTCCCTCCTCCTTGCTTTAGTTCACCTCCGTGTACAACTTTCTTTCTCCCTCTAATAGCAGAGATTCCCACGTGATCTTTGACCTTTGTTTTTTCAAAGACCCCCACCCCTGCCTGATTAGCCATTTCTTCCTTCAGTTCCCTGCCTCCTTTGCCTGCCTTAGCAAGCTTGATTCTCCCTATCCTTTCCCTCAGCTTCCTCTTTCTCTGCTGAGTGCCTAGTTCATAGCTCTCCTTCATCCCCCTTGCCTCTGGGCTTTCGGCCCCCTGAGACCTCCCTCCATCCTTTTGCTCTCCCTGGTGTCTCATTTTAATTGCACTTAAACAGGCAATTCCCCCATCCCTCTCAGAGGCTGGACTGCGAGGGACTTTGTTCCCAGAGCAGCTGAATGTTCAGAGTCCTCACACAAGCTCAGCCAATCAGGGCCAGGGACTTAATGGCCAGATGCATAACAGAGCTCAATAATAAAGTAATCAAGCATGCCGTAAAACATCAATAGAAAATGCAGAAATAAAGATTGGGGCATGGGATAAAGATACTCCCTGACCCAACTTCCAGTGCCAAGGCATGGTCTGAGATTTCCAGGCATGGGCTGAAAATATGTGATATAAAAACCTTACTAAAATTAGCCAGGTCTTAATCTGGTCAGTTCCTGAAGTGAAATTGCCTATGAATTCTGTGCATGTTACCTTGATTACATGCTGGGATGTCAATGAAAATGAATACTTCAAAATCAGAAGTAGTATTTCATATATGCTTCTCATGAAAATATTCTTTACAGTTATTCATTAAGAGTTATTCATGCCAGTTTTATCATATCCCCTCCAGACAATATTTCAAGGATGTAAATAGTTCTGCTGGGTCCTTTACATTGCAATGCTATACATGTTGACTCAGAAGTGCTTCCATATAGAAGGCTTTCAATCCCTGGCATCTTATGGTAAGGCCGAAAACCTTGAAGAGCTGTTGCCAGCCGGTGTTGGTGCTACTGGGCCAGATGAACCAATGGCCTGACTCTGTTGAAAGGCAGCTTCCCTTGTTCCTAAGCAAGGAAGCCACTGAGTGCAGCTTTACTTTTGTTCATAGATGCTGCGATACCTTCGGGACACAGAGTTGACTTCCATTTTATGATCTGAGGCCCGCAGGCCCAAGTTGTTTGTTCCTGAGTTATGTTGTGCCCCACCCTATGATCTGGTATGATCACATTTTTCCATTTTTCATCATTATTAAATGTTTTAAACATTATTTAAATGTTTTAAATAAATACAGGTAAATGATATTCCCCTTTCCCTTCTGCAAAGGAGCATAGTAAACAAACAGTCCCGTCCCACACTTGCAGTCACACAAACCAACAGCTCTTGACAGAGATAGTTCAGAAAGACCTAAGTAAGTGGAAGATTAACCCGTGGAAGACCTTTGAGGAAAGATCTCAAAGACCTTGGGGAAACATGATCCTAGCCTGAACAGTAGGCTGCCCATCTGCTGCAGTCCACAGGGCAATCGTATTTTATACAGAATAAGAAAGTAGAGAGGTATACTTAGGTGAAACCCCCAAATGACAGCAAAAATGTCAAAGTGATTCTGAAGGGTGAACACAGATGTTGCCAGCTAATTGTACTAGGAAGGCACTTTCAAACACTGCAAAGAGAGAATGATTGTTTCACTGTTTGGTGCCTGAAAATCCTTTAACTGTACATTTAGCCAGAAGAAATGGTCCTGGATATCAAGAGCAGTGGAAAGTAGCCAAACTTTTTTTTCAGGAGACTCCACCAGCCTTTGGATTCAACCTCTCCACTTGAAAGTAAGATAGCTTTTTCCTCCTCTATTGCACCTGGTGGCAGCTTCTCTGTGGATCTCCATGCCTCCTGTAACGATCTGGCATGCCCTGGTTTCATCACATAGGAGTAATTAGCAACAGAAGTTTGCACCAGTGTTTGTCGTGTAAGGGAACAGCAAGATGAATTCTAGGAAATACCATAACTGGATCACATATTTGAATGATAACGGGCTTACAGGATCTGAAACAACTTTTAAAGAAAGCTGCCACTTATCACCCTTTACAAAATGTTTTGATGTATTGGCAAAGCAAGATTGCTGACCAGCTAAGAAAAAAGAATGGAGAAGAACTCTGATGTATAAATGGGAAAATATTCAGGAATGCTGCAGGATAAGTCATTTGTTTGCATACATCCACGCAGGAATAGATGAGTACAAAGGAAGAGATGTACGAACAGAAGGTCACAGAACAATGGTCAGTATAATAGAAGTTGGTAATAAACTTTCCAAGACTACAAATCCACTGAGCCAATGTAGTGGTGAGTCCATTAATAGTGTTCATTAACTGATACTGTTTATCATAGGCAACTTGTGATGGTGAAGTTGTTCTATTTATCATATGACCTTTGGGAGGTAGAAAATCTGTACCTCTTTTGCATTCAATGAACTGATTCTTTTCTTATGCTGTTTGAAGGTCCTGACCCTCATTCTTCTTCTCATCCGTGAAGAAGTACTGCGTCTCTCTCCTTTTGTGTGACTTGACTTCCTAATTTTCCTAACCTCATGCTTGACATCATGAAGTACTGAGCCATTCTGAAAAACTCACTGAAAATCACTCATGCTGTTGGTCCATGTTACTAGGGGATGTTCATTTTTGAAATGTTCACTCTTTTGTCCTTCCAGTATGATAAAATTAGAGACAAATGTCCTAGCCTTTTGTAATGACATTAGTAAACTCACGTTCTGTGTTCTGAGTGCACTCCTTCAGCAGTCGAAATGCAGGGACACAATATCAAGGCACCATCAGAACCTTAGAAACCTTTTTCTCTATAAAATGATTTATATGTGTAAATAGTCCTGAGCCATACTTAGAATGTACAATCAGCTTTTTTAAATATTAAGGATCCCTGTAGCTACTTATATGCCAAAATGTTCCCCTTTCCATCCCTTTGGTTCAAAGGAAATACAGATCAATTGGACAGAACTCGCATAAGCAAAAATCGTTGAAGACTGCAGGAAGGACCAGGAGTCAGGATTGTTTCCACTTATCTATCCATCTTCCTTCCTTCCTTCCTTCCTTCCTTCCTTCCTAGAAGTGAACTGTATCTATCTTACATACTGCCTGAGCAGTGACTGAACAGCAGCCATGTACGTGCTTTGCACACCACACCAGGCTAGTATTTTAAGAAAATTGATTGATTGAGATGGTTACTTCCCACCAGGTGATGGTATAGCAGGGAGTCGTCATGTTTGCGCCATTCACAGAATTTTGCTCTCTCTCTGGTTTCGGGACACACATTGTACCCTTTCCCTCACCATTAAAGTGGGATATAAATCAGACTCTAGTCATTGTATTATCCTTCACTTCTTAAGGAACACAGGCATTCTTAATTGATTACGGAAAGGATTTTTGAAGAGTGGGCTGTGAACATTGGACTGTGTATCTACCCATTCCATACTGTGGTATTTGTATCATTCTGAAATCTTCCACTGTGTGGCAACTCTTCCCATGATTGCTGCTTGAAATGGGGTCCAGTGCCCATATGATTTTAGGTGACAGCCCGCCTTTGCGTTTTCATGAAAGATCACTCAAGTTATTCTACTGGGGTATTAAAACAATTTTCAGTCAATTCGCATAGATGATACATAGACACCACTTACATGGTTATTTGTTCTGCCTTTGTTGACATTCATGTATAATTCTTAGCTGTATTTTTAAAAGACTTTTCACTCCATCAAAATGTTTGCAATGGATAGGTATAACTATGGTTACTGCCCTATTCACACTTATGTGGGAGTAAGTTTCACTGAAGGTTCGAGGAAACCTGTTTCGGATTGCACTGTAACTAGTGCAACACTAGTCTCAAGATTAGCAGAGCCAGCCAATCAGTCCAGCAAATTTTTTAAAATTCACTTTTTTCCTTCAAAAAAAGAAAAAGACTTAGAAGCAATGGAACCAGTACTGTATCCTATAGAAAAACTGATAAAGCAGTAAAGAAGAGTAAGAAATTTAGAAGGCAATTAACTTTAGAAAACAAAACAAACCCATTGCGGCATATTGGTGTACCCTCCCTTTTTCAAGAATTGGAGTGTGTGCGCACGCATGTGCATCCATGCATCCTTTCCCCAGTATCTGCTCCAGTCTATCCAGCATTGTGTCTGTGGTCCTTGGGAGGTACCTTTGAGAGAAGCCATAACTGATTAAACCAAAAATGCGCACTCATACCACCACTGTCACATTGCTTAGATTGAAGCTTAGTAGAGTTGCAAGTCGAATAGCCAGCCAGGCCATTAATTATCTGTGAAGCCAACATGCCCAGTAAACTACAGAAATAGCACGTAGGAATTAGGGCTGTGTGCTTGAGAAGGCCACTGGAACCACCATATCGAAAGGTGAGCCTTCAATTGTGATCTCTACCCGTGCTCAGAAGGACTTCTTGGTAAGTGCTCCTTTTAGTTAACTATCCGCATAATCCTCATGTCATGCTACTGCTTACATTACTGAAGCATGTGCAGTGAGTGGGTTCCTTGTGCTCCTGCGACTCTTGAATATACACGAGGGTGATTAACATCTGCCGGGGCGAAAGCCTTCCCCGTTTGCAGCTATGTTCTCACAGCTACAGTTTCATTTGGGCTGGGGTGGGTGGGGAAAGTCAATATTGGTTTAAAATGATTGTATTACTTTATGAAATAATAATTGGTGCAATGAATGTCAGGAATTCTAATTAATTTACATATGCATTAGAGTCCACTATCATGAAAGACCTTACTTGGCTTTCTAGCACATGAAATTAAATATTTATTCCTGTTGTGATTTCATATATACATAGTTAATACCACCCCTCGAATGCCACCTGCTCACCACCATATGTCATATACCTTCAAGATCATATGTAACCCACCCTAATGGCATTCAAACTAAGATGTTCCTGGAAAGAGAACAGACAATTAGGTGAAATTATTCTGATCTTCAGGATATAGCTACTTACATTATGCTAGTTCACAGAAGTTAAAAAAAAAGTGCTGAAAGCTGCAGGAAATGATTATCTACAAGCCACTGCAGCTGGAATATTTGCACTTAATTTATGATTCATGTACCTTGAACAGCTATAGAGCATAATGTTGGTGTTAGGGGTCTCAGCACCCATGAGAAAGCACAACTTGGTCCCAACATAACCATCAGCCAGCTGGCTCTGCCCCACTTGCCAGAAGTGGGATCAGATGTGGAAGGAGTGATCTTATGATCTCTAGACAGCATCGGGGGTGGGGGGGATAGGATACCTCGGAGCCCCAGATGTGAGGTCAGAGACTGGCCTCCGATCTCAGAGGTGGCATCTCTCACACCTGCTGCCTCTCTTGGGATGGGAAAGCAACATTGCGGAGGGATGAAAGGAATGTTCTAGTGGGCAGGAAGTGTGGGGGGCTGTCAAGGCCAGGATATGAGACATCCTGCATCCTCTGCCTCCCCCTTCCCTCCTTGCAAGGATCTGTGGGGTGGCAGAGCTCCCAGTGGTGGCTTGGCCTGGCAGAGTAGGCAGCATGGGTCACCTTGCAAGTATTTGCAGGACTAGGCCTGTAGGTACTGGCAGAGACTGGACCCACCGCAATCATGGAAATTTGCTGGAAGTCACTGGAGGCAATATAAAACCGGTGCCTGGCCAAGGTAATGGGCTGGATGAGGGTCAATAAACTGAAGCTCAATCCAGATAAGACGGAGATCCTATTGGTAGGTGATTCGAGTTTCCGGGTAAGTGACCTGGGCCCTGCCCTGGACGGGGTTGCACTCCCTCTAAAGGACAGGGTCCACAGCTTAGGAGTGCTCCTCGACTTGGAACTGTCCCTGGAAGCCCAGGTGACAGCGGTGGCGAGGAGTGCTTTCCTTCAGTTCTAGCTGATCCATCAGCTGCATCCTTACCTGGAGGAGAACTGCCTGGCAACAGTGACACATACACTGGTTACCTTACGTTTGGTACTGTACTACTACTACTGTACTACTGTAACACACTCTACATGGGGCTGCCCTTGAAGACACTCCAGATACTTCAGATGGTGCAAAAGAGCTGCCAGGATGCTGTCAGGGACTGGGCGTTATTCTCACATAACTCCAGTCCTCTATCAGCTCCATTGGCTTCCCATTTAAGTCCGGGCTCAATTCAAGCTGCTGGTTATTACCTATAAAGCCCTAAACGGCTTGGGACCAGGATACCTAAAGGAACAGCTTTTTCCCTATATCCCCTCCCACCCCCTAAGATCTGCAGCAGAGGCCCTTCTCCGGGAACCCTCTTTGAAAGCGGTTAGGAGACAGAGTACTTGGAGGAGAGCTTTCTCTGTGGTGGCGCCCCGACTATGGAATGCGCTCCCTAGAGAGGTCTGCCTGGTGCCACCATTATATGCTTTTTGGCACCAGGTCAAGACCTTTTTATTTAACCAATATTTTAAAGTTAATTGATTTTAATTGTATATTCATTTAATTAATTTTAACCATGTTATTGTATATTCAGTCGTGGTGTAGCTAATTTATTTATTTGTTAGGATTGGGCACTGCATTTGGGGTTTTAATGTTTGTAAACCACCCAGAGAGCCCTTTGGGCTATTGGCGTGATATATAAATGCAATAAATAGATAGATAGATAGGCTGTTTGCTTATTTATTTATACTTGTATTCATAGGCTGCCTGTAACTGCTGGGCCTGCCCTCTTCTGCTACAACAGAGATTTTGTGGTGGTGGCTTCATGGGTCTGCTTCTAATTCTGCCCTGCCTTCATTCATGCCCAGATGCCTACCTGTACTTTTGCCTTTTTTGCCAAGTACCTGCTCCTTACTTTTTCCTGCCCTTGCCCTTGCCTCTAACCCTGCTCTCTCTTGTTGGTTTCTTGCCTTTACCTGCCTTTGTCTCTGGACCTGTCATTCCTTCCTGGTGTCCAACACTCACCTCTCCTTGACTTTTTTTTTTTTTTTTTTTTTTGCTGCCTATGGCCCTGCTATGACTTAACAGCATCTGACCCTTTCTAATATCGAATGTTCCCCTTGTCTCTGGCCCTATGGCATCTTGCCAACAGGTCCATCCACCTCCATCAATCCTGGGCCTGGTGCTCTAGTTATGGACAGCTGGAGCTGACACTCCCCTCTGCGGTACCCTCCTAGTGGGCTGAAAACAGACAAAAATGACCTTTGCAGCTGCCCAGGATGACTGCACCCTAAATTATCATGCCTCCTCCATCAGTTACATTGGTATAGCCACGCTTTTTGGACTGGCCTTGTGTCCCATGGGATGCAATGCTGGTTGTACATTTTAAGTGCACGTAGAGTGTTAAGTGGTTATTGTAAGATACTAATGTTTATGCTTTATAAATAAAATAAACTCAGCCTTGTTAAGCTAGCCAATATAGTCAGATTGAGAAGTATAAATATTAATAGATACATGCATTGCCTGTGAATAATACAGAAAAATTGTATATAACATATTTAAGGAGAAGTCAACTCAGGGCATTTTAATATCTAACAACTGCCTTTGTAGGAGATTGATTGAGTAGCTATTGTTATTGCATGTCCTTATTCATAGTTGTGTGAATCTGCATGGGTACATGTATGCCTGATAAATTCAGAAACAGAGAAATCTTTCCTAGGGCCACACACAGTAAATCATGCACTAGACTTCCACAAAGTGGGGAGATTAACCTTCTGACCATAGTAAGCAGTGTCGACAAATCTCAGCTAGGTGACCCAACAGTCTGGCTTTAGCAGAAGGAAGCTGCCTATGTTCCTAATGATATAGCTTTATTTTATGCTATAAATGTTTACGGAAACAAGTTAGATTAGTGTGGCAGCCCCCCAGCACTAGGGTTACAGATTATTCACAGCACCAATGAATGGCTGCAGAGTTTCACCCATAAGGAGAGGCCACAAAATGGTGAATGCCCAGGCCATCAAGACTTAGCATCTCAGTAACACTTCCCAGTGGCTTGAATTTGCCGCCTCCTGTGCAGCTGTATTTTCTTGTAAGGTTTTCTAGAAAGTACCAGATAAAACACAAAAACAAGGGAATAGTGGTAAACAGTTTTCTTCTGGCTAGAAGTGTGTGAGTCTGCCAAATTTGAGTTTGACCAAGTTCCCCAAATGTTAGATTGAAGTTCAGTATGATCACCATCTGTATCAAATTACAAATTTATTTTTCTTCTGCATGAAAATCTGTGACTGTTTCCATGCATATTTTCCCAAACATGTAGATCAACTGTGCATGTATTATTCTCCCATACACTGAAGTTATTTTTGGTCTGCCAATCACACTGCAAGCTTGAAAGTCCATGGACTTTGAAAGCAGATTGGCTGGGTTCACAAGTCACGACAGCCAGCCTTGCACAGTTTCCAGCACATACATTTTCTTGCCTGGATGTGCCGGAGGGGTGAGGAGACTCATTGCTGTAACCCTTCCCCCATCCAAAATGTTCTGCCCTCTCAGTCCTCCAGACAGAAACCCAGGAGGCACCTCAGGGAGGAATGGGGCTTCTCATTTTGACAGCCATGATTGTGAGCCAAGTTCAGCTTGTCCGTTGCTCAACTAGGACTCATGCCCTGAGGCAAAGAAGAGGAGTCAAGGAGCAGCAGAGACCTTTCCGTTCTGCTCCGGGACTGCTTGAGCAAGAGGGGTTGCCCAGTCTATGCTCAGCCAAAATGGCGGGGGAAATCAGCTGGGCAGTGCTGCAGAAAAGAGCTGCGGCACCATCCGTGAGCCCCTGAGTGAGCCCCTCCTATGCCCTCTGGGATCCAGGGGGCAGCAATGGCCATTGGTTGGAGGCTGCGGGCTGCAGTGCAAGCTGGGCCCTGGTTCCCAGAGGGAAGCTCCTCACACATACAATCCAGATAGGGATAGTGGGGGCACTGCGGAATGGAGCAATGCCGCTGAATGGATTGCCCCCTGCCCATGCTGTAGGCCAGAGCAAGACTGCAGCAGGGCCCAGAAGCAGGGGCACAGCAGTGATGAGGGAGAGGCCTTTCCAAGCCAGTTCTGCAAAGCAGCCACCGGGTTGGGGATGCGCCTCTGGCAAGGCAGAGCGAGGAACGGGTGGTAGTGTGCAGCCTCCAAACAGGCGCTGCTGCCCAGCTGCTTCTCACCCCTGCTGCTACCTCGCTCATGCATGTGAGAGGCTTGGCCCCGAAGCATGTGGGAGGAACAGAAGTAGAATCAGCTGAGCAGTGCGTTCCTTTCTCACCCTGCTGCTGCCTTGCTTGCACGCGCATGGAGCTTCCCTTTGGTGAGTGAGAGGGGTGGCGCAGGGGGAATCCACGGAGCGCATAGCTCCCAACCAGGCACTGCCACCCAGCGCATTCTCACAGTGGCGCGATCAGTGGAGCACCACTGTGGTTTTCCTTGCATCAACCAGCCGATCCCATGCTTGTTTCCCAAAAGAGTTCTTCAGGGAGGAAGGCAAGAGGAATGGTGATGCCTCTGACAGTTGCACCAAATGGCAGCCACTAGTGACACTCTCTGGTTAGCCACTGGCCGAGTGGCTTTATGGTTCTGGCCAATGTGCCATGGTGAGTTTGTTTTCTGGTTCGAATGACACAGTGAGCAATTGTGGCACCAAGAAACATGGATCAGACAGTTGTTTCTGTTCATGGCGTCTCAAAACCAATTGTTCCATGTTGAAATGCCATGATGGGGTTCAGACAGACTGACTTGCGTAAAAAACACCATTGCTTGTTGTGTCATGTGAATCCAACCATTGTGTCCAAGTCTGTATTCTGTCCAGAAGACGTGGACTGAATAAATCCTGGTCAAAAATGAGCTGTAACAAACTCCTCACATGGAGTTTTATTTTATTTATTTACTTTTTTCCAGAAGTATCAGAAAAAAGTTCCTTTCTCAAGACCTCTTAGAGCGTGTGCAGCATTAGCGCCAGTCAGGAAGAATATCCCCCACCCAACCACAAAGGCCAATGCTGGATGAGACCTGAGGATCCTTAATCTCTGAATTTTACTGAATGGGTTCATATGACATGACAAGCAACCAAGAATAAAAAACAGATGCTTGTCATGGTGTTCAGGCCTAGTCATGGTGCTCAACCATTGTGGCTTACTCTGATTGTCAACCATGATGGGACACATGGCACTGTTCTGCGGTCTCTCAATACAGTGATGGCTTGCTGTGTTTTCCAAACCTGGTCAAGCAGAAAAAGAGGAGTACATTTGTATCCCAGTTCTGTTGCACCAGCTCTGGCAGGGGAGGAAGAAGAGGGGCTCAGCAACTGGAACCCAGAGCCCCTCTCAGCAAGTAGTGAGTGTTTTGCTAAGCAGTTTACTCCAGGTGGAGGCCCTTCCTTTGTTGGATGGGCAAGGGGAGGAGTGAATGCTTACCTCTATTCTGCATGTTGCCTTAGCTTGATTTAGATAGAGACTTCTCCTGCTCAGAGTTGTAAGAGATAATAGGAAGCAAACTCTGGTCTGGCTTCATGTTCTCAGCTTGCCTTTTCTTTTTCAAAAGGTTACACATGGGCATTAAGTTATGAGTCTTCGAGAAGAAAGAATCCCTTTCAAAATTAATATCGGGTACCAAGAGATTCAGTTGAAGATGCAGTAATATGGAACAGCACAATCCTTTGCATGTTTACTCAGAAGTGAGTCCCCCCTGGGGCTTGGCCCCAGGTATGTGCGCAGCCTGATTCTCCCAGTGGCAAACACTTTCTGCAGGTTTCGAGGAAGAGCTGTTACAGTGCACAGGATGGAAAGTGATTTTGTTAAATGTGGCAATTAAGGCCTTGAAATAGAAGAGAAGTAATAGAAATGGTGCGTAAATGGCAAGAAAAGCACATGTAATAATTTTTGCCAATCTAGAATAATCTTCCTTGGCTAATTTCATTCAGATTTATTCCATCAGCCAGAAAAATATATTGTGGGTATGGAAAGTTACAAGCAAATTGTTTGAAGAGGTAATTTGTCTTCGGTGTTACAGTGAAAAAGGTGACATGCTGAAGCTTTTGGCATGTGTTGAACTGGAAGTTAAAATAATCAGATTGCATTATTTGAGCCCTGTGCAAGATAATACACATGATTCTTAATGCTATTCTAAATAGAGGTAAAAATCACTGGAGTGAAAACTGCATCCGTTCTTCAAGATGTGCCACAGAATGGAACATAGTGGACACCTGGGGAGGTTAGACAACAGTGACAGCAACTTGCTGACCTTCAGTGCATTTTAATCTGCAAATGCATTTATGTTTAGGCTGGTTAATGCTTTCAGCTACTGTCAATACTCGTTCCTTGATTTTAGAGAGCGGAGAATAAATGAATTCAAGAATTGGAAGTATGCATGTCGCATAACAAACAGGTTGACCATGTCTACATCCAAGTCTTGCTGAGGCTTGATGGTGGTGAATGGAAGGGTTTCTATTCAATTGAACTGAAGGTGGATTCGTAATGTTTAAAATGAAGCCGTACCCAGTTAGGAGAAAAGTTCTTTTTGGCAAGATGTTTTAGGCGATTCAAGTGGAAGAAAGTTGTTGATAGAAAGCTTAGAGAGTGCGGTGAGGAGCTGGTACTTATAAGAGAACTAATCATGCCTCACTTCAAAAATACGGATGTAAGGTTTTCTCTAACATGGCTCATTCATTTGAATGAGTCTACATAAGTTGAATTAACATTGGATACAACCCATAGCAGGCTGGTTCCTGGATTGCCTTCCATGGGGTGGCTTGCTATGTCATCTGAACCTGGGCAGCATGGCTTGTTTGGGGACAGGAAATGCAACCCTCAGGTAACCCCTCAACAGCCCTTGGGTTCTTTGCAGGTTGCAGGTCCCTCAAATAAGCCATGCTTCCTGGGCCTAGACAGCTCAGCAAACAGCACCAGCAAGAGTAACAAGGCAGTTCTGGCTGGCACACGGTCAGCATGTGTGTTGCAGGAAGTAAGCCACAATTGCTTGTTTGTGCAAACTAGGCTGGTGTCTGTTTGTTTACTCAATTTTTAAGTTGCTAACTGCAGTTTACACTACCAAAATTAAAAATGAACAGTCTGACTAGTTGGCTTATTTATTTATATCCTGGCTTTGTCCCTTCAAGGAACTCAAGGTGGTTTACGTAAATCTCCCCACCCCGCTCCACCTTAACCTCACTACACAACCCTGTGGTGGGGCTGGGCAGCTTAGGCAGCCAGTGATGGGCCCAGAGTCACCAAAGTGAACTTTGCCACAGCGTGGAATCTAGAACCCGGTTCAGTCCAATACTCTAATCGCTAGACTGGTACTCTTAGTTAAAATCAAACAAATAAACTGGGCAACAGAAGCAGTCGGGGAAGGCCTGGAAAGGTAGAGCAGTTCGACCTGGACCTAAAGCCAGGCAGACTTGGTGCCTACCTGTGAGGTGGGGGAATTCCATGAACTGGCACTTCCAGGTTGCCTGCAGGTTGCGGCACATGCACATGCTCTGATGCTCCTCTGATGCTCGTAGCCACTGCACTGAATTATACCCGGGAAGGCAATATGCCAGGAAACTGGACTCAGGATGTTCAACCCTTTGTTCCTATACAAAGGTGGACTGAGATCCCGCAAATGGTTCGGCTCTTGACTCCTCTTGTCTCCAGTGCATGTCCCATGCATGACACCAGCCTATGTATAGTAGCTTCCATAACCTCCATGCAGGAAAAAGCATCTTGCAGCAAGTTTGGTAGGCCTCTATGGGTCTTAGAAATGGTATTTTAAAATCCTCAGTTTATGCCACTTATTTCATTGATTTTCTGCCATCAGTAGGAATTTTAATAGGAATTTCTAGGCTGAGCTGTGGGGTTTTGCAAAATGATTCTCGTGTTATAAAATAAGTGCATTTGCTTGCATGCTTCCAAATACAATGCAGGTGAAATTGAGTTCTCTAAATAATGTATAATGAAGGATGTTGTAAAAAGATCAATATAAACAAATTATATATCTAATAACAATTTTATCAATGTGCAAAATGCAGATTAAAATATGTCTTGGTGTGCTTCCAGATGGAGGGATGCCAGTACTAACTATCAGAAAAGCATTGTCCAGCAATTTCAACTTATTTATTTGTTTGTTTGTTCAATTTAGATGCCGCCCCATTAGCCATAGGCTCTCTAGGTGGCTTACATGTTGTCAGCCACCCAACGACTTTCTTCACAACAGATTTGGGCCAGTCACTGACTGCCTTACAACTTTGTTTAACAGATTTTCTGCAGTAACAAAAGAGATGGGAAAAATGGGAAGGTTATAAGTGGAAGATGTTATCCAGACACTTCCCTCCCCTCAATTAAATTCCATGAATGAGAAAGGATTGTATAAACCTTACCTGGAAGTACCAGAGACCTGTCTTGGAATCACAGCTCCTATTCCTTTAGAAAGTTTGAAAAAGGGAATTTCTGCAGGTACAACTTATCATGTCAAGGTGGTTCAGTATCTTCTGAAGTGACTACATATACACAATTACTAAAGGTACAGAAGCCAACTGCAGAAGGGTGGTTTTTAAAATGTTATATATTCTGGGATAGATGTTAATGATCTAGAGATTAATTTTGCCTGATCCAAAATTTAATTGAGTACAGATATCAACAGAATAAGCACCTAAACGGGATTCTGCACATTGTCCTTGAGTACTTGCTGACTGACTTCCACCAGTGATAAAACAGGGATTTTGTGGTATATGAAATTTCTGTCTTGGGGTTTATGAGGTGGAACTCTTCCAGAAGGATACTTATGGCTTGTCATGCCAGTAATTTTCATATTACAAACTCCCTGAATGTGAAATGACATGAGCACCTAATAAATCCTTAAAACTCTAACAGCCATTTATGGGTCAAGGTGAACTGGGCACAGTTTTATAGTACACTGTTTTAATGTACAATTAAAGGATATACAAAGTGGAAAATATGATTGGTTTTCTCCCATGAGAAGGATATGACAAATTGCTCCTTCTGGCCAGCACTGAATGCTTTTCAAAGAAATCTATTTCATAAAGTATAGTACTATGTCTGAAAAGAATTGTTTTATTGTCAGTCCATGTGCACTGGCTGCATGTATGTGAGAGACCCTGAGAGGTAGCAGCCACTTTCTGTTTGTCTCTTCAACAGGAGAGTGATCCATTCCAGCAGCTTTCCCATGATTACCACCATCAAGCAGTAAGTCTTTGCAGCGAAGCTGGCTGAATGGGCATCTGCTTGTGGCTTTGGAGTGATCCATATCATGGTGGCAAGCTACAGAAGAGGCTGCTCTGGGAGCGAATGCCATGAAATGAATCGTTTGATTCTGAACTCTGTTAGAAGCAGCAGTCCCCCATGTGGAGACGGGAGCTCAGAAACAGATGTGCAGCTAGAGGTGTCTGATGAGTATGAAGCAGGGTTCCAGTAGGGTGGCAAGGTCCAGGATCAGTCAGGAGCCTCTTCCATTTGGTGATTAGGGCAATGCATACAGGTTATTATGGAGTCAGACTGCCATTCCCGTTGCCAGAAACCACAATTTGGTATATGGGCACCATTCGTACTCCCAGCACAATATCCCCTCCTCAGGTTAGAGAGGTAAGCGGGCTGCTGCAGCAAGGTGCACTGTGGGAAACATTCCTTTCTTTCATGCGCCCTTCCTCTTCATGCGCTGCAGTGCTGCAGAAGATCACCTGTAACTACAGATCAAGAGAAAAGAGGAGATTGGGCGGTGGGGTGGGGAGGAATGGAGCTTAGTTTTCGCCTTTGGAACATATTATTACTACTACTACTACTACTACTACTACTATTATTATTATTATTATTATTATTATTATTATTATTATTATTATTATTACATTTCTGTGCCGCCCCTTGCCTCATTAAGGGTTATGTTTAAAACGCTCAAGCAGTGGTGCAGCAAACCCAGGGCTTGCAAGAACTGTAGCACTAGTTTCCCTTGATTAGAAGGAACACTAATTCTGCCAGCCCCTTCAGGTTTCCCTGTTCCTTATTGCACTGCAAAATACTTTGGGTTAACTTGACCTTGAATGGGCAATTAAGATCTGCTAGCTTTACAAATCACTCACTCCTAGCAAATGAGACTCCTCTCAGGAACTGGGGTTGATACGGATCTATGCAGCTGCCTGCAATTTTGGATTTTCCTTGGGGACTGTTTTGATGAGCACCTGCATTTCAGAATGCAGCACTACACACTGACAGCAAGCAGCATTCAGCTGTTCAAATATCTTTAAAATACTTACTCAGTGACAGGAAATGGCACAGAGGGAGGGGCGGTGTTGCTTGACAGAGTGCCCCACCCAGAAAGCTTCAGCTATCAGGCAGTACAGCCATGAAATAAATACATACATTCACAAACAGTGGTTTTGTCGAAGGTCCTTAGCTGAGCAATGCTCTTGACTGACATGTCACAATGCACCCAGCGTTCAAAGGATGTGCTGGGTGGAAATGGAGAAATACCATTTCTCCAGAAATAGTGCGTCACAGTTTGCGTACTGGGAAGAGATGATTTCACTTCTGCAGATGCAGTTGAACCCTTCCAGGGATATAGGAAGCTGCCTTGTACAGAGTTAGGGCGCTGTTTCATTCTGCTGAGTATTCTCGAAGCGGGCCTGTGGCTTTCTCCAGGCTCTCCTAGCTCCACCAGAAGATGCTGACGACTGAGCCCAGGGCCACTGGCATGCAGAGCAGGGGCTCTGCCACTGACCAAGGGGCTCTGCCACATCACTGCACAGTAACTCCTACAGTTCTTCATGTTCAAAGGACATCCTCTGGAAGGGCCCTTGGACATTCAGAAGGTCTCGCACAACAACTGTGTTGTCCAGAAATGCAGCACGGGTGCATAGAAAGGAAATGTGGGTTCTTTCCAACCACTCTTTTGTGCAGTTTGATAGTAAGAAAAGCATATTGGAGGAATTAACTTCCATCAGAGGCCTCTTGGGCACTGTGCTTTAAGAGTGTGCAGTACTGAAACAGGAATATCTAGCAATATCATCTGAACTTGGATGCCTGTGGCTCTTGTGGTGTAAAGCTGAAATGCTGACTGGGTTGCTAGATGTACAATCAACATATTTTCCTGCAGTTTGGAAATAATGAAAAACCGTGGAAGCAGTGGTGCTTTGGCAGAAAGGGCAAGTGTATAGGACATGCTTGCAAAAATTGACTTGAAAGATAATATACCGAAGCTTAATGACAATTTGCAGCTGTTGAAAATTCCATTAAAGGCAGACTTGACAATCTCATCTCTGGGGTACTAGTTGTTGTGAATTAGCTGAGGATTAGAGGTGAAGAAAAGGAAACAGAATATAACATAAGGCTGAAATTCCTGGAACTTTTAGAGAATCCATGCCCCTTTCAGCATAGCATGCCAGGGGTAATTGGTAAACTACTAGATGAGGAATAGAAACCCTTCCTTTTGGGAGTAGCTGATTTGCTCTGGAGAGCTGACTGGGCTGCAGAATCATAGCTCTGCCAGCTTCCAATCTCTAACCATCCACCCAACAACTCCAAAAGTTTAACATGTTCTTTCATTGTTGTTGTTGTTGTGAAGTTGTGTCCAACCCATCATGACCCCATGGACAACATTCCTCCAGGCCTTCCTGTCCTCCACCATCTCCCGGAGTCCACTTAAGCTCACGCCGACTGCTTCAGTTACTCCATCTAGCCACCTCATCCTCTGCTGTCCCCTCCTCCTTTTGCCCTCAGTTGTTCCCAGCATTAGCTCTTCTCCAGGGAGTCCTTCCTTCTCATTAGGTGGCCAAAGTATTTGAGCTTCATCTTCAGTATCTGGCCTTCTAAAGAGCAGTCAGGGTTGCTCTCCTCTAGGACTGACCGGTTTGATCGCCTTGAGGTCCAAGGGACTCGCAGGAGTCTTCTCCAGCACCACATTTCAAAGGCCTCAGTCCTTCGGCGCTCAGCCTTCCTTATGGTCCAGCTTTCACAGCCATACATTGCAACTGGGAAAACCATAGCCTTGGCTATATGCACTTTTGTTGGCAGGGTGATGTCTCTGCTTTTTAGTATGCTGTCTAGATTTGCCATAGCTTTCCTCCCAAGGAGCAAGTGTCTTTTAATTTCTTGGTAGCTTGGCTAAAATAACAAAATACATTCAGATAGGTAAGGTTAAACTTAGTTAAAATTTCCCCCTGCCTGGTTCAATCAGAACAGTTCTACTTAGTAAGAATTTCAGCATGTTATTTAGCACTAGGTACACAGTTTTGAAGTTAAAGAGCTCTAAAGCAAACATTGTTCCTACTGGCTTAGATAAAATAATAGGCAGACTGTTTATAACTTCAATACATGCGATCTATAGCAAGCTGTAAATAAATGTGAAACCTTCCCTTTATGTTTGTGGTTTTCTAGTTTTCCTTTCCATTGCACTTGGATGTTCACAGAATATCTACAGAACACAGTGTCTCTCAATTTTTTTTGCATTTCTGAACAATTTTGCTCATGTGTGCTAGCCCTCCCTGTGCTATGACTACTATCGCTACCACCACTTGCCCAGGCAAGGTAGAAGAGAGGCATTTTGGGTGGTGAATGGGATGCTTAAGAGGATGGGGAGAATTGATGGGAATTGTGGTAGAAAAGGAAAGAATTTTTCTCAGACTCAGAGTTTGATTGGAAACAGAAAATAATTTAGGAGTATTAAATGTCAAAGATCTAGAAGAGGCTGATCTTCCATGTGGTATCTGGAGGGAATGGTGTGGCTCACAAGAGAACCAAATGATTAAGAAATTTATACAAGGCACATATGGAAGGAAAACATGACAGGCTGATCTGGCAAGATGAAACTCAACCCTGAGCTCTTGTATGCTTCTAGACTGTTCTTTGGTCAACAAAAATACTCAACTGGATTATTCTTTTTGAGGAGTGTATGTCCCACCTCTGCCACAGGGACAGAACCCCCTCCCAAACTCTTTCTCTCCAGTCATGCTAAAGGAATTCTGACAATTTGCAGTGGAAAATTGATTGTCATCAGTGGCTGAAGAGAAACCCAGTAGCAGCAGCCGCCGCCTGAATGCAGGCAGATTACTCTACCAGTCCATGCGTTGAACAAAATAGTCTCCTTTTTGTTTCTAGATTGGCCTAGTTTGCTGCTGATATACTTTTTCCCTGATAAATTAAGCCACTGATCTTGGAATCTTCCTTGTTGGATATCTTGCTAATGACCTGGAATCCCTAACTGCTTCTTTGTTCAAAATGAATGGGACCCATAAAGCCTGCAGAGCTGTTCATTTCTCCATCCGCAACAGTTGCTCTTGCGCCTCAGCTAGTACTACCCAGAGGTTAGCTCTGCCTCTACAACAGTCGTAACTCTCTCTCTCTCTCTCTCTCTCTCTCTCTCTCTCTCTCTCTCTCTCTAATATATGTAACATTATGTGTCACATAAATGTGGCAGGTGTGCGGGGACAGTATTTGGGGAAGTAACATTTCAGTGCTTTAACTCAGCTTGTCCATGGAGCAAAACCTCACTCGATTCTTTTAAAAAAGGAGAGTGAAGATCTTCATTCTGTAACCAAAAAAGCAAATATCTTTTAGCGGGGAGGGGTATGAAAACACCACTTATTAAAATGGGGGGGGGGGCACTGCTGTGAAAGAATTGCCTTGTTTCTTTTCGTGTTGAAAGCTACAGGAGTAGTTGTGGTGGTGTGGATAAGAGCATTCACCCTTTCCACAGGTCAAGGTGGCTTCCAACATTGGGAGGTCTTTAAAAGCCTTTACAACCTATTCTGAACTTACAGGGGCGGAGGAGACTGCGAGCAACAACTAAGACAAGTGCTGTCCAGCTTGGCTCCAGTTGTGTTCCTGGCTCGCCGCCACCGCCACCCCCCAGCGATGCTGCCAAGGAGCCTGGGTGGCCCAACTGCAACCTAGGAGTCACCCCATGTGCTGGCTGCAGAAGGGGCCTGCGCTGAAGCCAGGCCAGGAGGGCAGTCCCCAGGGAGCACCGGGAGCACCCTTTAGGCACCGGTTGTGTGGCAGTTGCAGAATGTTTAAAGATGTCTTTCTGAATTGCGTCCCATGAGTGCTCAAGGCGCTTTGGAATAAAATGTTTTTTTAAGTAACCACAACCCTAAAGCAACACTGATAAACCAACACACTGAAAAAAAAAAAAAGGAGAGCTCATCTTGCAGTAGGGAAGAAAGGTGATGTGAGAAGCAGTTCGAATGTTTGCCGATACTGATAGTTTGTCTACAGGCATATTCTGGCCAAACCCTGAAACAGTTATTGGAATGCTGTTTAGTCCTCACCCAGGTTACCTTGCTGCCACTCTCTGAAATAAAATCCTTGCAGTACTCCACTCTAGTCCTCCTCAAATGATTAGAGTTCAGTTATGTGCATAGATTTCTTGGTTTGTTTTGGCTGGAAGTTATGGACCAGATGCCTGGTCAGGGAAGTGGTCTTTCCAGGATGGGCATCTGGTTCCTTGGCACACGCTCTTGGCTTGGATAGCAGTGGCAACACTTAACAGACTGGGTGCCCACTTAGTAACCATTAAAAGGAAGTGCATACTGCACAGTGCTGGCCTCATGCCTGTTACGTACTCATTATGGAAGCTACCAGGGTGCAATCTGTAGGAGGGTCTTAGATAAAGAGGGGTCACAAAGCAGAGCTCTCCTTGCAAGGTTTAGCAGCAGATGCTAAACAGCACCTTTTCAATGATGATGGCCGCATCAGTCATAGCCTGGGCTGGAGGCAGGTGCAACAAACAGGAAATTCCACAGCTTTCTTCTCGGTTTTCATTGTCTTCATTCTGGCAACCAAAAACTCAGGAACTGATATTCTTGACTACAGTGTGTGCAATTGTACACAAGGGAATTTGGCTGTAATACTCTTCCTATTTTTCTAAGGAATATCTATAAGGAATGCAATTCCTTACAGAAAACTTCTCTCACAGATAGCAAAATAAAACAGTTTTCATTCATGTCATTAATTTGTTATATTTCTATACTGCCTGGTAGCCAAATCTTTCTGGACTCTTTACAAAAAGTAAAAATGTAAATACATTATAAAAGCCATATACAAAGAAACCTACAATGCACAGAGGGATACATATATCTAAAAAGTAATTTTAAACAGCCAGCAAGAAAGACTCATGACCTTATTAAAACTGCTCCATCAGTTTTGGATACATGTCTGTCCCTGTTTAATTCTGGAGACATGCATCATGTCACTGCATTTTGTGTGAGAACGTTTCTGCAAGCAAACACTGAACAGTTTTTGGTATGTACAAACTGGATTGTAGAAGAGCCCCGAGTTCAGAAGATGTTCAGTGGTATACCGCATGCTTTACATGCAGAAGGTCCCTTGTTGAGTCCCCAGCATAGATCACAGAAACATTTCCAGGGAGGCCTGGGAAACTCTGAAGAGCTTTTGCCTATAAAATGTAGACAGTACGAAGATAGGTGGATCAATGCTTTGAGTCAGAATAATCAGCTTTTGTGCTCCCCATTGTTTCTGGCAATAGATGTCAGAGGGTAGCCCTGATGCACTGCGGCACTTGGGCAACCCGGTATGGCAGAATTAAGGGACTGGTGGCCCTCCAGATGTTGTTCTCCTACTCCCATCAGCTACAGTCCAAATACCCTGTGACAGGGGTTGTTGAAGCTTGCCATTCAACACTTGGACACGCCGCAGGTTCCCAAACCCTGTAGCACGTAGCCCGGCCAGAGCGCCTTTATTCTTAATGGATTTCAGCACCATCCATTGCAAGGTTTCTTGGGACAGCTCCCTACTTTCAAGCACTAAAATAAAGTCTAGCTAGAAGGGCTCTCTGTGCCTGCCACCGCCCATGTCAGTTTTCCTATTCTGCCCCTCCTGCTGCCTTGTGGTGGCTGGAAAAGCAGGACTCCCACGCTGTTCCTAGGCCTTGTTTTCACCTTCCAGTATTTGCACAGTGAAAAGAAATCACAATAGCACCATCCTTCTTAAAAGCAGAATGGCAGACAGATCAATTTCTCACAGTTTCCTGGGTATTAGGAAACCAAGTGCTGGAATATTGGAGTATGAGCTGTATAATATTTTAGGGAAGAAAAGGGATCCATTCTGAGGCTCTTCAAAATTATTTGCACTGTTAAGAAAGTAACAGCCTACTACTAAGATAACTTTGTAAGCTGCAAAGGTGACATTTTAGTAGAGTTGTGTGTTGTAATAGCTTGAACCACAGCTGTATCTCAAATAAAGTGTGAAGTTGCAAGAGGTAGTAATCTACTCCACCTGATAATAGATCTTCAAACTTTTGTCTGAGGTCTTTCCAAATCATTCCACATTTAACTGCCAGAAAGAAAACCTAAAACTTCATGAATGCCAAAATGTGGTACCTCCAGTATTAGAAGTAAGTCTGTGTGCAGCAGTTGCTGAGGAACATGGAGGGGGGGTGCTGTTGCACCCGTGCCCTTGTGGTTTCCCCATGAGCAGCTTGTTGGTCACTGTGTGAACAGAATGCTGGACTAGATGGCCCCTGGTCTGACCCAGCAGGGCCTTCAGCTTGCTTCCATGTGCTTCAAGAAAATCAGGAATGCTTCACCGATTTCTGTGTCAGACTTGAATAGTGGCTGTGTCATGTCTTCCCAACTATATGTGACCCTGAAGCACATACAGTTAGAGTGGTTTCAGGATTTTTAATGTATAACATTTAGGATGTGTTAAATAACCAACATCTCAACTTGTACTTTCAACTTGGACTGAGTTTCTGCCCAGTGCTGCTTGGGATGAGAACTTGAACATTAAAAACAAATTGACACTGTAGTCCTATACATGTCATTCAGAAGTAAGTTCCATTAAATTCAGTGGGGCTTATGCCCAGGGGAATAAGTCTACAGGTTTACTGCATATAGAAACATAGAAACAGAGAGAGTCAGAAGGGGTCTCCCAGGCCATCTAGTCTGACCTCCGGCACTAGCCGGCTCTGCTCACGACATGCCCACCATGTGGACGTCCAGCCTATCCTTGAACACCCGCACCGATGGGGCCTCAACGACCTCCCGTGGAGGCCCATTCCACACCCTCGGGGTCCTGACTGTCAGGAAGTGCCTCCTGGCATCCAAATGAAACCTTGGCTCCCTGAGCGTTGCTCCGTTGGAGCGCCTCCTGCCTTCCTCTGCAGGGGAGAACAGGTCTCAACCCATCTCCATGTGACATCCCCACATACCTGTATGTCGCCAACATATCCCCTCTGAGTCTCCTCTTCTCCAGGCTGAAGAGACCAGTTCCCTCAGTCTCGCCTCATACTCCATCCCCTGCAAACCGGCTACCAACCTTGTGGCCCTACGCTGCACTGACTCCAACCTGGCTATATCCTTTCTGTAATGAGGGGCCCAAAACTGAACACAATACTCCAGTTGCGGGCGCACTAGAGTCGTGTAGAGTGGTAGTAATACCTCTCTTGATCTAGAAGCCACACTTCTGGCTCTGCAACCAAGGGTGGCGTTCGCCCTCTTGACCACCGCATCACACTGCTGACTCATGTTTAGCCTGCAGTCAGCCAGCACCCCGGGGTCCCTTTCACAAGTGCTGCTCTCCAGCCACTTATCACCTAACCTGTACTTATGACAGCTATTCCTATGCCCCAAGTGCAAGACCTTGCACTTATCCACATTGAACCACATTTATCCATATGGAACCGAGTAAAAACTTTAAGGATGTCAACTGATTTTGAAGTAACTGCAGTATCAACTGGGAAGCTAGCAGGCAAAGTTTCTGCTATAAGTAAAAGTGGCACAGTGTCTCATACTTTGTTCTTGCTGGTGCATTAGAAGGCAACTGAAATAATGACTGAAATGAATTTGGGAATTCAGCTAAGTATTGTTTGGCTGCAAGGTGCATCACAAACGTGTATGTTCAGGCTTGGCCTTATGTAATTGTAAATAATTGTAGCAACCTATATATTCAGTGCACCTTGATTACCCACCCATACCCTACAACCGATACAATGTTGTCTTGGTCAAAAATAGAGCATAACTCTTAAATTAGCCATTCAATTAATTATTAAAGAGCAAATGATAGAAATGTTACAACGTACAAAGATACAGACCATGTGAGCAGTAGGGAAAATCTGCTGCTTCATGTTGTCTACTTTCCTGATGGGTGAAAATGGACAAACCAACTGTTTGCATGTAGGTGATGTTTCGGGGGTTTATTTAAATGATCGTCTAATTGCCTGTATGACTGATTTGGACAGGATAACCCACTCACACTTGAGTTTGGCTTGTTGTTGAACTGTGGCGTCTTGTTGAAACAAGGGTTATCATTTTGTCTGAACTCGGATTCACCTACAAGTTATTGTGTTGCCTGAACCCAGCCTTTGTTTCCTTCATAGGAGATCTTATTGTTTGATATCTAATTGACAGATATTTAAGAAACTGGAAATAGGACAGTCTTTGCTTCATGCCAGTTCAGCAGCCTGATATGGCACAGAACACTGTGCTCCTACTGGGTCTTACAGTCCGCCACAGATGGGCAAACCTGCTGTAGGCAGCAGGTGGCAAAGTGCCTGCCATTTTGCTTTTTTCCAACCATTTAAAAATGAGGTCCAGACTGGGAGAGAACCTTTATTTTGGCTTGAGTTTTAGGAGGTCTATTGAGTTTGAAGAGTGGCCGTAGTTCAGTAATAGAGCACCCGTTTTCCAGGTGGAGATCTCATATTTAATCCCCAGGATGTCCAGGTAGAGCTGGAAACAGTCCTAACGGAATCCTGGTAGTCAGGGTTGGCAATGCTGGGCTAGATGAGCCAATGGTTTGAGTCAGTAGAAGGCAGTTTTTTATGATTCTAAGTGGGTATCGGATCATAGCCTTAGTGTGCAATTCTATGCATGTCTGAACAAAAAAAAGGCCCTTCTACTCTCAGCATGCCCCAACAGGGCTGGCTGGGGCATCCTGGGGGTTGAAGGATTTTTCTTCTTCTGTCTCAACATACATAGGCTCTCGCCACTTAAAAAATGCATTTCTCCTTAAGGTTCCAAATGCAACTCTTGCATTTAATGAATGGAAAACCATCTGAAGTATTCCAACTGTGCAAGCCATGTGAAAATGTCCACATACAAGTAAGAAATAGGGAGAAATGTCAACATGGGAAGGCAAAACATTTTCCTTTACTATGGTCAGCAACACTTGTTCGGCCTCCTCAACTCCTGCTGCAGGGATGGGGAAAGGCAAAGCATGCATGACTCAAAAAGAGCTGTGCCCAGAATCACAAGTGCATTTAGAACCACACTTTGCTCAAGGCTCTTCTACTGTTCAGTGCAGCCTTTCCAACTTGGGGCCCTCCAGGGGTTTTGGACGTCAACTCCCATCAGCCCCATGCAGAGCGGTCAATGGTCGGAATGCTGGGAGCTGTAGTCCAAAAGGTCTGCAAAGCTCCGGCTCGAGGAAGGTGGCTTTCGTGTTTCAGATCCCTGCAAACCAAAAGGAGGAATGGCGTTAGTCGAAAGAGACCCCTCGCCTCCTCCTGCGCTCCTTCCACGTGCGCATCGCTCGTGGCCGGGCGGGCTGCTCTGCCTTCGCGCCGCCAGCTCCCTCGGCTCGCCCCGGGCGCCCCTCGCCTGCCCGCCTCTGGCCGGTCCTTTCGCGCGGCTCCTCCGAGTTTGCCTCTCCGGGGAAGCTCCATTGCAGCAGAAAAGCCGTTCCCGCTGCCGGGGGAGAGTCCCCAGGCCGCCGCCACCGCGGTTGGCCAAAGCCGAACTGTATGGGAGGAGCCTGGGCTGTAATGCACCATAAGGTTCCAGCAAGCCGCCGCCGCCGCCGTTACCGCACAAGCCTGAGCAGCCTCCTGCAGCAGCAACGCGCTCCCTCCGCCAGCCGGGCTTCTCAGCGGCGCTTTGCAGCAGAGCCGAGCCAAGCCAAGCCAAGCCCTCGGCAGCCGCCTCGCCTGCCGCAGCGGCGCCAGTCCTGCCCCTGGAGAGCCCCCGCTCCGCGGTCCGCACTGCCCTGCCTAGGGCCGAGGCTTCACGGCGTAGCCCGCCCCCTCCCCGCTGAAATTAAAACACACACACACCGAGAGAGAGCATTGACGCCGGAGCTGTGATCTTTGCAGTAACGGACACCATTTTGTGGCTAGCGGTTTCTTGACTTGGGCAGCCCCGGGAATTGCTGCATGCGGAGGAGAGCTCGCCAGCCACAAGGGGAACCTGTTGGGCGTCGCGATCGGGAAGTAGCCCAGCTGCAGCACTTCGCCTTGGAATTGGGGATTGCAGCAGCGTCCCTGGGAATCGGATCGTGCGCGGCAGCGGCAGCCTTGGGAGGAGGGAATTTGGAGATTGTGCAGCAGCAACCGCAGCGGCGGCAGCAGCAGGCGAAGGGGAATTGGACCTTGCGCATCCCTGTTCCTGGGTGGAGACGAAGGAGATTTGCACCTTTGCGTCAACGGCAAGAAGAGAAAGGGATTTGGACCTTTGCGACTGCAGCGTCCCTGGCAGCAGGAGGTGAAAGCTTGCTTGCTTGCATTTTTTTTTTTTTTTAGTTTTATTTTTTCCTTGCAGGGCAGGAGCATGTTGGTCTCAATGCAGCTCCCCTTCCCTCCTCTCCGCTGATCCAGTCGTGGTGGGGCGATGATGGATACTTGCCTGCTTGTTCTCACTTCCCACAAAAGTAAGCCCGCTGTCAATGGAGGAGGACATTGATACCCGCAAGATAAACAACAGTTTCCTGCGCGATCACAGCTATGCAACAGAAGGTAATGGAAGGCCCACTGGGTTAGGAAAAAATAAAATTGCAAAGCAACCCCATTCCACTGCGGGGAGGCGCCTTGCCAAAGCTCAACTCAAAGGCACGGACCCTGCAGTAGAATGGCGTTGTGCTTGCTGAACGAGCAAACCCAGGGCAAATCGCGGGGCGGCGGCGGTGCATTTAGGGAAACGTCTTGAAGCAGTGCCGGGAAGACACGCCATAACGCAGGGCTTGGGCCCCGAGCAGCAGGTGGATCAGGACGAAGGTCTTCGGGCACCGGAGCGCTTCCCTTCTGGGTGATGTCAGCTCCGATTCATTTGGGCCCTGATCACACCTTGATGTGTCAGCAGCCCCCCCCTCCCCCCGCGCTCCCCAGGTATCGGGCGGCCTCCCTTGAAATCGGCATTTGCACTCTTGGTTACGTTTATTGCCCAGGGAAGTGTAAATTAATTAATGGACGCTTTACATGGCAGGGCTTATGTCAGTTTGCTCCTCTGGGGTGTTACCTTGCTGCTGCTTGGCGATGTGACAGTCTCCCTTCTCCCCCACCCCCCAAAACCTTGGATGGCTCATGAGGATGACAGACCAAAGCTGTGTCCAATGAAATGGCAAAAGAGCTTTGAGACAGGTGGTGACAGGCTCATGGAAAAGAATGCAACGGTAATTCTGCAGCAGTGGATTCTGCTGAATCAACTGCGAGCGGAAATGAAGTGGGGGCTAAAGTGAACAAGCTGCCAGAACTGTCATGAAAGGAAAAGAGGCCTGGGTGTGTGGAGGAGGAGGCACAGGGTGGAAGGAATTGCTTCCTAGGCCCCTTCACCTCGGGATCAGTCTCTGGTGAGCAAGGAGTGAAGGTATTTGGCCTTGACCTGGAAGATAAGACAGAGAGGCATGATGACTGGATAGGCCAAACAAAAATTAACCTGGAATGGGGCGTGGAATATAATTTGGCATAGTTTGAAATAACTGTAATTTCTAGAATCTGAAAAACAGGGCCAAAATTAGGGCTTGGGAATGTCACAAATATGGATGACTATGGTTCCCTTTTGCTCTTGTGTTTTAGTAGCCATGTCACCAAATAGGTAAGCTCCCCACTGGTCCTTATGTTGGGATGGTTGAAACAGAGAATGGGATCTTGGGTCAGAAAATGGAACTAGTATTTTTCCCAGCCTCATGAATTTAGTTGAAGTCTGTAGGACACCAAAAGTTGTAGTTTGATAGTGGAATTGACAGATTTCTTGGTTGCCTTAACTAGGGAGTTGCTGGACTAAAGATGTTAACCATGTTGAACTGTCTCGTACTGTGGAATATTCTTTTCTTTTGGTGTATGTGACTATTATAAGCCTAAAGGAACTAGCTGCCAGCTTTTAATGCTTCATTTATTCTTCTGTGAAATGGGTGCATCAATACAATATGACACTCTTCAAAGACTGTAAAATATTGTAGGCATTGTGTGTTAATTGCTTAGCATGTTTATTTGTTATTTTGGCTGATAGAACATACAGGAAGACATAATGATGACATGAACAGAATACCCTGGTCTATTTCCTGGTATGACATGTATGCTTTTAGAAAGGTCAGCAATGAGGAAATTATGGGTAAGGGCATATAACTACCTCTGCTGCGTAATAGAAAGACATTAGGTAAAAGTTATATACTTCTACTTGGATTAGATGTTTATTTTCCACCCAAGAGCTGCAAAAAGCCCTCAGATGCCATAATACCTGAGCTACCAAACACTGAAGCTAGGATATGGAGAAATCTGAAAGGCCCTGCATAGAACTGATGCTAAGACATTTGGCTCAGTCAGCTAGAACAAATGGTGTTGGCTTTTTTAAAGCTTTGCCAGAGACTTCTGTAGTATGGAAGAAAGGATTGCTCATCTGTCTGCAGGAAGCTTAGGACCTCTGGATTCATGAACTGTTGGTAAAAGTGACTTCTCCCAGTGCTGCTTAATCGTTTTAAAACCACCCAAATGCCACTGAATTCAGATTTGTCTTGTTTTGATGTTGGCGTAACATACACTTTCCTCTTATACCAGTGGAGCAACCTTCACAACTGGCTAGCATGATAAGAGAAGAATGACTGACACAAAGAACCATATGTTTTCATTTGCGATTCCTGACTATCACTATAAATAACATCTTGGATATATTAGCTACTTGGGCTGCTTAGAAGTTGACTATTGTTTCTTTTCTGTCACCAAACAGGATTATTCTATCTGCTACTTATGCCCAGTCAAAATGCTTTGGTGTAGGGGCAGTTGCTCTTTTCTTGTAACACAGCAGGACCCGCATATCAGCGGGGATGGGTTCCAAGCCCCCCAGCAGATGCCTGTAACCACAGACAGTGGTGAACATGATATATTGTACCTTTACATTTCTTCTTTCACAATTTCATCCTAGCAACCTCTGCATATGATTTTTTTTCTTTCCCTTTTAAGTCAAGAATTTTCACTTAAAGGAAGCACTTTGTGATTTCTCTTTGGCACTTTACGACTTTTCTTTAGGACCGAGGTCAACCATGGTTAAGTGAAAACATGGTAACTGAAACAGCAGATATCCTGCTGCATTTTACTCTTTCATGAAGCTGTTCAGTTGTCCTTTCACTGGACACCTACAATTTTATTATCATACAAAATTTTAAAATAAAAATAGACTGTCTCTGAGATCCATATTGGAGAACCCAGCTAAAAAAAAACTGACATTGAAAATTGCAGACATGGGTTCCATTTAGACAGTGGAAGGTAGCTAATATAGGCCAAGAAATATAGAAGCCTACCATGGTTTCTGTGAATTGGAGATTTAGCCTGCATTGGGTTATCACATGAAGCCGTTGCTTATCGTGATGGGAATGAACTTAGCCTCACTTAGATTCATATGCCTTTCCTCCAGTGTATCCATGAGGAGGTGATTAGAAGCTTCCACTTCAGCTTTTGATTAGCTACATTTTGTCATTGTGGGTACTGTTACTGGATTTAGTTTTCTGCCCAGCATACCATACTTACCTTCAAACCACTGGTTATGAAGCTGGTTTGTTTTAGTAAACTATAGTTAAAATTACCATAGTTTATTCAGACATCATGCTAATCCATGCTTAATAAACTATAGAAGTTGAAGCTTCCAGAATCTCTGCCATATGAGAGGAAGAGAAACAAAAGGGGAATACGCAAGCTCAGCTGGAAGCTGGGATTGGCCCTATTGTGATAAAACATGGTTTATTATAACTATTAGTCTTATGTAAGCCGTCCCATACTTTGTAAGCTGTCCAAAGACTTTTTAGTAATGGGATGGCATAGGAAAACTTTAAATAAATACATAAATAAATAAATGCAGGTGTGTGATACTTTTAAAGGCTGGTTTGTCAGCCAATTTTTAAAATTGAAAATTAGATAATCACTAAAATCTTTAATGAGCATAGGTCAGGAATCCTCAACTTTCTCTGATTGGTGGACATATTTGAAATGCTGAAGTATCTTGGGCACTCTCACAAAATGGCTGCTGTAGTGGTGGGCATGACTAATAAAAACATTCATTTCCCAGATGACACACTGGGAACAAATATAACTTTGCCAAAAACGTATGTACAAGACTGAGGTAGGGTCTGAGCTCAAAAATACAGAATTACTTTTTGAAACCCAATAAAGAAAGAAGCTTCCTCCTTGAACTTGGAAGAGCAGAATTGAGCTGTCTTGGAGAGAACATTTTGGATGTCTTTTAATCATAGGATTGCCATAAGTTGGAGACAACTTGAAGGCATATAATGATAACAAAACTGGTGTTGGTGAGAAGCACTTTGCTTTGCAACATGGCAAACTTCCAGTTAAACATATTAAGAAATAAAATGAAAATCCAGAGGGGTGGGGAGTCTGGGGGACACCCAAGAGAGGTACCCAGAAGCATCATGGTGCCTGAACCATCCTGGAGACCCCAAGTGTGGGTGAAGTATCTCTTGTCCTATTAAAGTCACTTTATGTAGGCAAGTCAATTGGTCAGTATGCAAATATGTGGACTTTAAATTATCTTATGATTCAATTTTGAATATCAATAATGATATAACCTACACCTATGTCTCATAAGCTGTCTCTTTTTAACACTGAGTATTGGTTCTAATTCTTTCTTAGAATACTACAGTTGTCCCAACGGATGTCCTAAAAATCTGAAAAGGACAACTGTAGGACATTTCTTTCCTAGGAATCCACCCTGCAGTACTTTTCAATAACAACTCTCAATCGTCTATTCTTACCAAACCTCTGGATATTAGGTAATGCATGTTTGCAGATGCTTATGCCTCCCAAATATAAAACAATACTGCCATTCAATATTTCTTGACCATGATGAGGAAATAAAAATATTTCAAGGCATTCAGTATTTTCTGTTGCTGCACAGAGATAGACCGATGTTTCACTTTCTGGTGGAAGCTTTGTGATGGTGCTTCTGTAAGAAGCATTGACTTGTGAATGCAGGTGTTCACTTTATATTGACCAAAGGGGATATTGTAGGGTTTTGTTTTGTTTTGGTAACTAGTTGGATAATTTTATGGACACTGTGGAATGTGTTTGAATGTCATACTTCTGTGTGATGCAGAAAATGTTTCAGCTATAATCAGCAATGGTTGCAATCATATCCCTTTAAGTAGCTCCAACCATTTTTGTTGCAAGCCCTGCTCATGCCAATGTAGTGTCATCAAGCCACAACATAGGTGAGGTTTTATCTCTGGAGGCAGGAAATCTACTTCGGAAACCTTTAAGAGTCTCTCGGAAACAAACCTATCTCCTGTTAAATGTAACAGATACTGCTTTAGTCCCTTGTGGGTCGTATGTCCTTTCGTGTGTGTGTGTGAGAGAGCGTGCACACCCTTGTGCTTCAGATGGCATTCAGCATTAATGAAAGCAGAAGCAGCTGAACACAGTACATCCAGTCTTCTCCAGTATATCCACGATCTCTATATTCACAGTATCTCATTTCATGAGATATGATAGAATTGCTTCGTTTGCAAGAAGGATTGGAAACAATCCAGATTCCTGCTCCTTGTAGCAAAAGTGAGAACTGAAGGTATATGGTTATCCTGTCCCATTTTGGATAAATTTTCAGCTTCCTTGATACACACCCCAAGGCCTTTGCTGCAGTTTTTGGGTGAAGCCTCTGAACAAGCCTCCGAGCAGACATCCCTGTTCGTCCTTTTGACTTCTTCCTCATCATTCTCTCTAATTTGGGAGCAGTAAAGGGGTAGGCCTGTTACCCTTTGAGGGGTACTGGCTTGGCAAGTGAGGGGCTCTTTCCTGACTTTCAGCCTGTGAGAGCACCTGTTCTCCTGAAGCATGCATTCTTGTCGGTCCATGCGGGTCATCTGTGCTTGTCAAATAGCATCCTCATGTAGTCTCATCAAGTAGCTACTCCTTGGCTCAGAAACCAGCACATTTCCAAAATATACCATGCAGTGCTTTGGGTCATTTAGTCAAGGTAGCAGAGTTCCCTGGAGGAGAGCAACAGAGATAAAATCAGAGGTTTTCCAGGACTGGAGGGCTGCAAGGATCCTTGCCATCAGAGTAAATCCAGAAATGAGGTTAAAAGGCAAGACTTTCCCCAGCTGAGAGGAAAGGGGAGGAAAGCATTACTAGGTGAAGGCCAGTAGAAATCAGAGTGTGGGAAATAGAACAGTCAGCTAAGATCCCAGGTGAAGTTAAGCAACATGTATAATAGCAGGCACTTTTCTGGAATTTCAGGGGTTTTGAGATGGAAAAATTGGTCCCCAGCTTGTAACTCCAAAATTATATCCTAACAAAGCCAGTGAATGAATGACACGGGGGAGATGTGGTAGTTGTGGAGGACTCAAGAAACCTTCTGAATTCAGTAACTGAAACCCAGTTTATAGGCTTGGATGACAAACTTACAAAGTGGGGTAGTCCTTGAATAGTGATTTACAGATGTACATGACCGCTCGCTCTCTCGTCGCACTTGACAAATGAGATGAGTCCAGCGGCTTTAAATGGAGTTTTACAAAATGTCTTGTAAAGAGCACTTGAAATCTCAGGAATCTTCACAGTCAATCAACAAGTGATATAATCTTTTCATTAGATTAAGGACCAGGGAAGATGGACCATTAATACTTTCAGGATGACCCCTATCAGGATATAGATGATGGAGATACTTCTGTGTGCATTTCAGAAACCTTTGGTGGAAAGATTCAAGTGTATTTTGGCCTAGCTTGCTTGATCTCTTTAGAGTTCTTTTTCCAATAGAAGGGAACCATTCAAGTCAAATTGTTCGTAATGGGGCTTAAAATGGGAGCATTTGCTGTTCCCTGGCAGTGGCTTCTTCTCCTTCTAGTATTATATCAGGGATGTACCAGGAATGGAGCTAAGTGTTATGGAAACATACCATTCAGATGCAGTGCTATGGGTTGTGCCCCCAGTGCTTATAAAAGCTTCAAACGTGGAGGCTTTCAAGCATCCTATACAGAGTAGTAGGAGGAGCAGCAGCAACTTTATTGCCCATCTATTGAAAGCATTTTGGAAGAAAGCTAGAGAGGAGATTAACTCATATCCTGGTCTCTCCAGTCTCCTCCTCTCCAGGCCCTGAAATGGCTCTCCTTCCCCTCGGAGAAGGATCTGGCATGGGTGTTTGTGCACTGGCAGGGAGGTGGCCAGAGTTCCGGATCCTTCCTTCAAAGTTGGATTCCTGTCTCAGAGGTCAAGTGCTCATTTTGCCTTAGCCTGTGCTGCCTGATTTGCCTGGCAAATGTTGCATGTAACCACCCAGTCCTCTTGTTATGTGTAAAGTTCTGGTGGAAAAACACCAGAGAACCATGAATCATGGTAATCATGCTGTCATTTCCATTCTGTAGCACAGCTGCCCAATTCTGATTTGCTTTAGTCTTTTTGTGGAGAGAGGGAAGCAGGCGCTGGAGATCCAGGTTTCCTGTCATCACATCTGGTTTGGCTAAAGCCAGCGCCCAAGACAAGGAATTGGGCGGAAATGCTGTTGGAGCAGCACCAGCCAGGCAGTGGCTGAGAACACTTACATTCCAGCCTTGTATCTGATGCTGGCAGCACTTACATCAGACTCTCACCCTCACCTCAGGAGTAAAGCTTAGGGAAAGGAGGCTTTATTTGTCCTTGGGCTTTCGAGGGCCTTTGTAGGCACTCTTGCGTGCCCTTGCATGAGTACCATGAAGAAAGGTATCTATCACTCCCTGGTTTGATGGTGTGTCTGCTAGATTTTGTCCCAGTCTCCTCTAGAGGGGACAATTCCTCCTGATTCTAACAAGCATACATATTATATGAGCTGTCCCTTCTCCTCTGTGGGGGGTCCCTCAGACTTCAGCTTGTGGATCCTAAAAATATTTCTAAATATTGTTTTAAAAAGCAAGAGCAACCATCAGTTAGAGGGGAGACATTTGAACTTGTCCCAGTTTATGGGAGTGGAGGAAAAGATTGGCAGGATACTATGGCCGGAGTCTTTTCAGTGATGGCCCCACACCCTCCTGCCAAAGTGTGTATGACTTCTCACTGTTTATTTTAAAGTGAATCTGAACACTTTTGAGGGATCCACCTTGTATTTGAATTCTTATCATTGGTATTTTATCGTGTTTGCCCAATAGCCATTACATATTAACTCTTGTTGGATGCTTTTATTCCAAAAGGTAGGAAACAAATACATAAACTCAAATGAATTTCCTCAGATGCTTACATCTAGTGTCTTCCAAGAAACTTCATGGACATTCCAACTTTTCCTTAAACAGTAATTCCAAGAGTTTGTACATCAGCCATCTTATTTCTGTTGTATTAGCTACCAAGCTTTTCCAAAGGATCCCGTGAACACACTTTTCATAATCATTTGCAATGCTTTTCTGCTGCGCCCTGCAGTGTCCTAAACATACGAATGACATCTGCTGCTGTATTAGCTCTTAGAAGGTTCCTACTCTTGGTGGTGGTTTGGGCAGCAATGCAGAGCATGTGCTGCCCAACATGATGGTGGCATCTGTAAGCCAAGCCAAGCCAAGCCAAGCTTGAAGTTACATGATGCTTGCTTTCTACTGGTTTGAGCTCTGATACCATTCATGTTTGCAGGGAAAGGGGTCATCTGCCTTGGGCCAGTGTCATTTCCCAGGATTCTGGTTCTCTCTCCTCAGGAGAAACTTCTAGTAAAGACCTCAAAGTAGAGAAGGAGGCTGCGAAATCCCCCCTGAACATTCTGTTCTCTTCAGAGTCTGGTCCCATAAGTGCCCTTGTGGCCAGCCCCCATGTTCCCAGAAAAAATAGTGTTGCTGACTTCAGTTTCCAAGGAGTCCAGTTGTGGATTCACCATCGCATCTCAGTGACCTTCGTGCCATCACTGCCAAAAGCCTTCACAGGCCCATTACAGAAATCCTCATAGCACGTATCTGGAAGAACCGAAGCCCAAGTCTTACTTTAATTAAGAAGCCCCACCCTTGTTATATGACCAAGTCTTATTTTAAGTACGGTCTGAAACTGCCAGCTGCTGGAGTAAAATTCAAGCAAGTGTCCAACCCTGTTCCAGTTGCCATGCTTAGTTGTGCAGTCTGTGTCTTGCTTGGCTTAGTGAGCATTTGATCTTGACTTTGGTTGTGCTGGAATTTCACCTGTGCAGTCCATCCTGGAACTTAACCTCGTTCTGACTGCCTACTGGAAGTGAATTTTTACTGGCCGGTCCTCCTCAGCACCCACATCCTGATTTCTGGCCTATCGGCCCCTGGAGATGGACTTGATGATCATCCTCCTGGTAACAGCAACACTCTCACCTTGCTTAACAGGACACTCAAGTGAAAACTGTACTGCCATTTGAGTTTAGACTTAGCTTAGACTGAACGTAGCTGCTTCAGTTTATGTTAGTAGACGATGCAAGGTTTCTGGATCCAGTTTAAGGGTGATCAAGGCCAAAACATCTGGAGAGCCACAACTCCCATTATCACTCACCATTGGCTATGATGGTTGGGTCTGGTAAGAGTTATAGTCCAGGGCATATGGAGAGCCACAAATTGCCCATCCATGTTGTAACTACACATTAACTAACTGTTCTGTAACTAACGGAATATTTTGCTTGCCTTGGAATTTGCTTCTTACATGGTTGGGCAGTTTTAGCGATCATAGCAACAGGGTAGAAGAAGATACAAATCTGTGATTATCTCAGGAGCTTCCTGGATTGGAAACAATTACCTGAAGCAGAGTCCTGGAGGGGTTTGCAGTCATCCACTTATTTAGTGATCTGTCAGAAAACATGCCTCTATCTCTGTGCAAATGCCAAGAAATTGTATCTGAAACAATAAACTTTTTCTGTTCAACTCCCAAGCAGCTGTCCAGAATAATCATCTTGGCAAGGGTGGACAGAATGAGGAGCAGTACGAGTCACTTCGCAGATTAAGAGTAAATTGAGGAGTGGGGTGTCATGGAAACAAGTCTAGGTATAGCTGACCTCTATGGAGAAAAGAGCTATTATGAGCTTAGTAAGAAATTGAATTTTTTGGAAACAACCACTAGGTGGCTCTCCTAGAGGTAGCCAGTGTTTGCCGATATAGTTATGTCAAGGATTCAGACCATATAATCCAAATGCAGACTCCCAGCTGTTTATGGTGTTACCTTTGTGTATTCATCAATAGTTGTCCTTTCATTCCTGTATTCACTGTAGTTGTTCTAAAGAAGAAAAAACAAAAACAACCCAGTTGTCCTCCAAGACAAGACCGAAAATGATGTACAGTTGCTTCTGGACATGCAGAGTCCTCCAGAGTGATTCATGGGGGAGCACATGTGGAAAATGTTCCTTTGGGAGGGATAAACAGGCTAGGTAGATTTTTCAGGACATATTTGTGAAAAGAAGTCTTGTCATAGACTGTTTGACAGACATAGACTGTCAGACTTGTCATAGACTGCCAGTGCACAAACAACCCCGTTTCCCCAAAAATAAGACCTAACCAGAAAATAAGCCCTAGCATGATTTTCCAGATGCTCGTAATATAAGCCCTACCCCCAAAATAAGCCCCAGTTCATATCATCAGCCAGACGGATGCATTTAGTCCTCCAATGCAACACAATTCGGGGTCTGGAGAGTTTGACGATGTTCCGGAAGATGACATGACTGTATTTGAATAAATGTAGATTTTTGTACATGAATAAATGCAGATGGTTGTACATGAAAAAATAAGGCATCACCTGAAAATAAGCCCTAGTGCATCTTTTGGAGCAAAAATTAATATAAGACCCGGTCTTATTTTCAGGGAAACATGGTATCATAATAAACAACTCTTCACCGGAATCGTCCTGTAGGGCAGTGATAGGGAACATGTGGCCTAGATGTTGCTGAAACGCAGCTCCCATCATCCCTCCTATAGGTGTGGTAGGAGTTGCAGCCCAGCAGTAAGTTGGCGAGCCCCGTGTTGCTCACCACAGCTGCGGATGGGAAATTGTCTCTTGCCCTGTGCGGGATTGAATGCCAACTCTTGCACCCCGCTTTTGTGCCATTGCAAATGTTGGGCAGTTCCGCTTGCTATCTGCTGAGTTCTCCTGATCTGGGAGAAGTGCTGGGACCAAAGCTCAAGTGTGTTCTGCTGGCGTTCGTCTTGCATGCTGTAATACGAGCATTTAACGTATTTTGTGCGGAAGAAAATGAGGTTTGGAGAAAAGTTAGCAACTTTGTTAAATATTTCAAATTATACCTGCCAAAGTCATCAGTTTGTATCCTCTATAAAGCATTTGGTTTAAGATACACAAAATAAAAACAAGAATCTCAATAAAGAAACAGCCTAATCGTAACTCGGTAGTGAAAGAGACACACACACATTTTGTTTTGTTTTGTTTTGTTTTGTTTATATCATTCTATGCAGATTTGAAGGGGATTCTAGGCAGGATTTGCTAATGGGCTCTTAAGACAGGATAATCAAGCTCAGGGAAGCAAAGTTGGATGCCCTTTCCTATTCCTTGCTGAGAGTACTCTTTACCCGCTTTTCTTTTTGCACAAATATTCTGCAGTGGTATATACTTCAGCGTATTTATCTTTTCTTGCAATCTGCTGCAAAGCCTAATCTTCTCCTCCTTATATTTAATCCTGGCATTTTCTTCTCAGTCCATCATTTTCTCATCCTAATTCTTGACCTGTTGGAGCTAAGTGTTCTAGTTTTGCCCAGAAAGCTTTCTTAATGTGAATTCCCCATTTCCCCAAAACCTCTCCTACCATCAGATGCCTGGGGGCAACCTTTACAACATCTACTTAGAACTTGTCTCACATTGATGGTGGCTCAAGGCATCCTTAACCTGTCAGAAGCATAATCTTCCCCTCATGGATTGTAAAGGAGAGCTTCACATACTGCGATTCTGGCAAGAGAATAAAGTCACAGGCAAATCATCTGCAGTTAAAGAGCCAACATTTCTTGAAGATAGCAGCTGCTGGAATCAGAGCGTTTGTGTATGCTTCACATACCCTTCCACATTGCCAAGCAGCCTTGCTGGCCATTGAGCCAGTTACCTTGGGTTGTATCTGTGGCTGCTGGCTGGCACTCTGGGATGTTCTGCAGAGAGCAAATTAATGCACTTTCCTTACAAGGAATTTTAAAAAGATTATTCTTCTTAAGAGAGTTGGATTTTGCTGCATTGGAAACTTCGGCAGCTTTTTACTTTGGAAGCCAACTTGAAAAGAGCACTCTGTGGCTATGATAGCAACTTCTTCCTTTTAAAGAAACCTGCCTCTGCAAAATCTTATATTAACTTTCTTTTTAATATATTTCTGAACTGAAGGGCAGAGCAGTATGACTGCAGATTCCTTATAATTATAGAAATCAAGAAGGCCTTTTCCATTTTAATCTCCTTTTTCTGCCTGAAGATAATTTCTGTGACACTTGCTGCTTGCACAGTCTCAAATAACAGAAATGCACCCTGTTTCATGAATTTGTAAACCCCACATAAGCCCAGGGCTGTGTGTATTCTACAGCCCTCCTGTGTAAGTGTATTCTCTCCAGAATGCAACACCCTGAGAATTTCAGAGGAAGGGAGTGGGAGACTGAAAAGGGAAAGGAAAACATTTTCTGTCCCTGATGGCTGCAAAGATAGAGTTGAAAAAATGTGTAGGTAATCCCAGAAAGTGGAGAAGAGCTAAGCAGGACTTCCTGTAGTCAGAAGAGTGGAACTTCACTGTCCTTCATAATCTCCCACCTTATCCCATGCCTCACAGGAATGGAATAAATAAGGGGCTACAGAGTAAGGGGATTCTGTACACAGTTTTGTGTATTTTATACAGGTCGGAGAATTAGACTCTATTCAGAATTAGGGATATGTTGTAAGTCAGAGAATTGGGATCTTTGAAGCCTGGTGTATATGGGGTCTTCTATAGCCCCAGCAGATAATACTATCAAAGAGCCTGGTGTTGGGGTCTGAACAGTGGATACATGTCCTTGAATTGCCTGAAGGCCACCCTGCATCCTTGGGTGAATGCAGTAAGAACAGTGTTACCCAGCACATTGTGTGGTGTCAAAAGTGACCGGTGGTTTTTTCCCCACCTCCAGGGGATAGCCAGTATTTTACCTGACAACCATTTCCATATTTGTTCTCGTTGGGTAAAACTTATGAAATTGCATAAATGGAGGAGTTAATTAGAACTGGACTTTTTGAAGGAAGAAGGAACATGTATAAAAGCAAATATGGATAAAAGAGCTTCTGAATAGTATTTGTATCGGCAATGATTGTGCAGTTCATGAATTACTTCTCTTAACTAATAATTCCAGTAGAAAAAGAACCACACTGATCCTAAGAAATATTTGTCTGTAACAGTTAATATAAAGCCAGTTCAAGTCATTGGCATATTCAGTTCAAGGAGTGCAAGGGGACAGAATCCCTATCTCACAAATTCTGGGAAACTTGCATGGACAGAGGATAGAAAGTACCTTACTCAAACTAGTAAATTCATGTCTAAGATGGAGTTTCATTTTAGATATCCAAAATACAATTAAGTCCAACTATCTACTCACTGGACCATTTTGCTCCAGCATACAAGGAATATGGGAGATAACTGGAGTAGTGTGCCAATTCCCATCAATATAGGCATGTGAACAAAGAACTTTGCTGAGTAAATCTTGTGTTCCTGAGGGCTCCACAGTGAGCAACAGCTTTGTAGGTCACACAACAAAAAAAGAAATAAAGCTTCAGTGACCATTGCAGATTCTTGTTTCATTTGCTAAAAACAGAGGCATCTAAACCGCTTTTTACATACAATTTGTATGAGACGCGTCATATGATTGGCTGACCAGGGTAACTTGAACAACAGATAGATCTGCAAGAAAGGGCTGGGTTAAAACATAGCTATGTATCTGTCCAAGTTTGTGCTGGTACAGATCATGAGAGAACCTCTTAGAAGTGGAACCGACACAGGGTTCTGAACCAGGAAGGCAATACTAGATCTCTTGATCTTTTGAGGGAATTGCTCTTGGCAGACATGCTGTATCAATGGCACATGTCAGCAGACTTCCCAGAACTTGTCATTTAAATTCCACACTGCAGGGCTTGAAACAAAATTGGTGCACGTCACCATTCAGTGGATCACAAATGCCACACATAGAACAACTGTGGAGACGGGGTTTCCGTTCCCTGGCTTGAGCTGCACAAATGCACAAGTTGGAGAGAAGCAGCCAGCACAAGATAATCAGAATCTGTTGAACGTCTGTTTGTCATGCAGGTCTTTGCTACCCTCTTTAGAGTAAAAGCTGGCGAGCTGCCTTTCCCCCTTTCAAACTGCACAGCTCCATGTAATCATTCTTTCTAATAATGAACTTAGACGATTGGAAGTGAGGGGGCCAAAAATAAGATAGCAGCTCTGTCCCTGCAGGAATGTATCGGAAGGGAAGGGAAGGGAATCTGTTTCCTTCATTTCCCCACTCTCCAAAACTTGTAGTGGGGAACTCTGTATGGGGAGTCTACATAAAGGTCTGGTGGTAGAGACTGGCTAGAAAGGACCATTCTGTGCATCACAGAATGGGCTTTTGAGGCCCGCCTCCTTCCTTCTGCAAGGGAAGAATAAGTTGCGTTGTGTGCTGCCTATGGACCACACTGTCCAAACTTCATCTTAAAAGCGCATACGAATTCCTCTGTATTGAAGTCAATGTTGTATTCTGTAATAAAGCCATAATAGAGCCGTGAGGGTTAGTATCCCCTTCTGAGCAATTAATCAGTTAGGATTGTGTTCCTTATACTGTGAGTTCAATTTCTTGAGGGGAAACACTTTGAAGCCACGTGTTCTCTTTGGTACTATTGCAGTTCTGCCACTCTTTAAGGGTAGGGAAGGGTCACTGCAGATGTGCCATGAATAGCATCCTGTTGCCTTGACTTTACATTGTATTAGGAATGTTGACATAAATGCTTAGTGCCTTTAACAACAAGCTAAATAGAGGTTGAGGGGAGGGTGAAGTAGGTAACATGCTCTGGCTTTTCCTTTGGTTCTAAGGGGATGTGTGAGGGACAAGGGAAGGAATTGAGCCCTTGGGGCTGGGGAAGGCGATTGCCTTCCATCTTTGTCCTCAAAAGCCAATGGTTAAAGATGTGTTTATTTTCTATTTGAAGCATGACACAAAAAGTCTAATATATTAATGGTAAACTCATAAAAAAGAATCTGTTGGCTTGAGGAAAGTTTCTGCATCCTTCTAAGATGGAGTAAAGAACTGCCTTCTTGTATTTGTACTCTGCAAAGTACTTTTGTAGGCTTACCCTAAATAAAAGTTCAGCTTTAATATGAATATTACGGCCACCATCTGCCTCAGTTCTCTGTTTGTGAATACCGCAGTAATGTAAATGCCACATTAATAGAAACTTTGGTTATATTGGCTTGGATTGGCTGGCTGCTGCTGGCATGTGTATGTGTGTTTGTGTGTGTGTAAGTAATTTGTTTCAAACATCCTTCAGTGGACAGCAACCTGTAGTACTCGTTTGTTGCCATAGCAACACCCGGAAGGTTTTCTGAGCCTAGAATCCTAAAGCAACTGGTCAACCTCTGCATAAAGCCAAAGGAAAGCCAGTGGGGGGAGAAAGCATCACAGAGGGGAATTCATAGGCACAATGCGGGCAGCACAGCAGTTCACAGACATGCTCAAACTGCAGGGACAAAACCAGTGAGTGGCTCACCTGGTATGCGTAGTCTGTGCCCTCCTCCTCTTGTACAGATAACTACAGTCGTGTTCAACATACAGGATGTGAAAAAGTGTCACATCTCCTGTGGTGTGGTGTGCACCTCCCCAAAACAATCGGTAAAACAGGAATTAAAACATTTGCAACCTCATGTGAGTGTATGGCTAATTTATACCTGACAAATATCCATGTGAATAAATTCCACCTGTGTAGAATTTGGGTTCTGAGAATTCTATCTGCTGCTTAAACATCAGCTGATTTCAAGGCCATGCTTTTGTGCAGGAAAAACCTTGGAAATGTATGGCAGTTTCTGAAGAGCCAAAATTCCAGTTCCTGGCATGGTTTTCGGTCCCTTTCTGGTCACCGAGGCTCTGCTCAGCCTCATTCTTTCCAGCTTATTATCCCATTCATTTGGGCTCTTCTGTGCATTCAGTGTGGGAATGCTGGATTCGATTAGTTTCAGCCTCCTTGTCACTTGTATCCATTGTCAGCAGGACTGCAGATGTTTCCCATTTCAGAGATTCAGAGCCAAACTGCAAGTTAGGATGAATGCGTAGTGTGTAGCTTTGCTTTTTAACTTGTAAAAAATTGTTGCAAGCACATGGGAAATTTAAAAGAAAAGGTGGCCAGAGAGGGGAGCTTTATCTCTTCTTTCCCTGCTGAGTCTCTTGAAAATTGCTCCCTCACTCTGGGTAACTAGATTTTCTTTAGTTAAAAAAAATCACATTGGTGCCAATGGAAATGTCCTTGTTAATGCCATTTGGCATGCTGGCAATTGCATAAAGAAAATCAAAAGGCGAAGCTGCACGTACACATTAAGCATAATGTGTAGCTTGTTCCTAAGCACTTGAGTGGGGTTGCCATTATATATCAGAAATGTTTTACATTTCAAGAGGTTGTAGGAACTTACACAGTCTTCAAGTCAAGATGTGAAAAGAGGGCTCCATTTTCATCTATGAACAATATGAACAGATCATGAATAATTTTCAAGTCAGCAGCATTTCTTCCATTCTTTCTCTGAGGCTAAATGTCATATTGGGCAAAGAAGCCACTGAATATCAGGCCCCTGGATTTTTGGGCGGGGGGGGGGGCAAGAGCTGATCTGCATCCCTGTGCCTATAAGCACCATTCCACCTGCATCTGGAGCGTTCCCTCTCACCTACGACTCTCTTGTTATGGGCTTTTTTTTATTTCCTTTGCTTACAGAGACATTAGTGGCACATGTGGTGTGTAAAGCTGGGAGGCATTATGAACTTAGCCATACAAATATACAAATAGCTTTTGGGTACCTGCATATCATTTTTTACAAGCCCTCAAGCTGTTAGGTTAGCAAGCTAGCCAAGATTATGTCACTTTTGGAATCTGCCCTTTAGATTTTCCTCTGTTCCAGAGCATTCATTGGCATAATTGTCACTTTAATCATTTTGTTATCCTTGCTGGTATAGCAAAGTGCCCGTTTAGATAACAAGGCATGAACATGACTCCGAAGCAGCAGTAATTCCCCTTGCAAAGTCAAATGTATCTAACCAAAATCTAAGCAAAGAACTGTTTCACCCTTAATGACAGCAAACTTCTCAATTTGATCTTTGTTTTACGGCATTTGGGCTGGCCTCTGTGCAGTCATAAAACACAGCTATTATCTAAGCCTTCTGCATATCTGAACAAATTACTGCAACTTTCCTACGCTTGGTTCGGTCTCTGTCTGTAGTCTCTGAATAACAATAAAATGTTAATGGAGATAAATACAGTTATCTCCCTGTTGTCTAGTTTGTCACTGGAATAACAGTTTCAAATATGGGAAGTGCGTGAATTTATATTGCTTGGACAGCTCAGCAAAAATATAAATCTACTGTACTGAATACAGTAACATCTTGCATCACACACATGGTTAGGTACAGAATATAAGGGGAGGGTTGATATTACTTTCAGGGTCTAAACTGATCAGCAGATTGCAGATGTAGAAGGAATAATTCCAACATTTTAAATTGGGCCGTCTTTCTTCTCTGCATGGGATAGTCTTACTTTAGCTCCATGCTGACAACTTTAAAGTGTCCCATGGGCTCTTGGCAGTAAATATGCCCAACAGGCATTTTTACATGCACAGAAGATCATAGAGTGACGCTTCGGTAGAAGCACATTAAAGTCAGAGGTGTTGACAAATACACCATTGAGTAGTTCATTTGGTAGAGGTAGATAATTATATAAGAAGTGTGCATGTTACGTTTTACTAATTGTGAATGGAAGGATTAAGAGGGGTGGAAGGAAGATGTACCTTGCTTCATATGAAACAGGGATGTCTCTGATGAAACAGATGCGTTATTAAATAGCCCATTATTCATCAGTCTGATGGCTTGCATGTGCAGGTGGAGACATGCTGCTGCCCCTGGCCTTACACTTAACTGTGGATGCTGCTGGGGGGCCCTTAGGAGGGAAATAATTGCCTCCTCCTGCTCAAAGGCCCTTTCCAAGCATTGGACAAGCAAGGGCCTTCCCATCTTCCTTCGCTGCTAACAGCATCCTGGAAGAGAGAGAATCTGTGTGGAAAGCATCAAGGTGTATCAGATGTGCCATCCCTTGATTGCACTCACGCCCCTGGTCTTTATGGTCCCCAGAGGACTGAGGGGAGCACTAATTGGAAAGCCAGCAGGATCAAGGAACAAATAGCAGAAAGTTGCTTTTACATATGGTAATAAATAGTGGTAATCTTTGAAAGCTATCTTGCTAAGCTTGCGAAAATCATAGCATGAACTGCATAAGGTTGCAGAAAAATTATGCTTCAGGAAGCCTTATGCAAAGACATGATTTGTTCAATCATAGAATACATTTGTATTCCTTTTTTGCATATGGAAAGGTCGTGGTGATTAACAATAAAATATGTTAGAAAGCATCAGAGTAAACAAATCCAATTACCATTACACTGAACATAGTAATGCTTTTTATTTAAACAAGCCTTCTCTGACTAGCCAGCCATGATTTTATTTGTTTAATCTAATCTTAAAAGTTTTAATTCTGTTTTTCATTTGCTGTTATTTTCTCTCCTCTTGATTTTTCATGTCTTAGATATTTTACTGAATATAGAGCAGTTTGTGAGCTTTGTTCATAATAAAATAGCAACATAATAAAACAATAGAGCAAATAATAACAGGTAAAACAGCAATGACCAATTAAAAGTGCATTAAGACATTAAAACACAGAGCAGCACGAATGGAAGTTAACTCAGGATGCAAGCCTAGGCATGTTTAGACAGACATAAGTCCTGCAAACTCGGCATCACTTGACAGCCATGTGGCCTGGGGAATGCTGGGAGTTGTAAAACTTACTTCCATTCAGACTTGCATAGGATTGTGCCCTCAATGGATTAGAAACCTGTTTTTCCAGCATGAGGGCAGCTGCTGAGAAAACTCTTTTCTTACTCTTCAGAAAATGTACATTTGTTGTTGATGGGATGGCAAGAAAGGTCTCTGTGGAAGTTCTCAAAACTCAACCAGGCTTGTATGGAAGAAAGTGGTCCTTCGTAGAACAAGAGTAGAAACCAGTTAGGACTTTTGCCAGTTACTGTCTGCATTTGGAAATGCTCTAACCATCAGTGTAGCTGTTGGAACCTAGAAATCACAAGCTTCCTGAAATGATCGTAGTCAATAGGCTGACTGCAGGATTCCAAAGCAGCTGATTTTCTCATCAGTCTTCAAAGCAACTCTACGTAGACTATGTTGAAGTAATCCAGGTGGATGCTACTTAGGGGTTTATTAAAATGGTCAGATTTGAAATCTCTAATAATGGACCTAGTTGGCTTGTTATGCTAATACCAGTTCTTTGCATGGCTTGAAAGTAGTTCAGCCTTTCAACATGGGCATGCTGAAAATGACATTGCAATTGCATTAAAGCACAAGGTGGAATTCTGTTTTAAAATCCCAGCGAAAACAAATTTTGCACTGCAAATCAGTACCTACAGGGTAAAGTTAGCTGAGTGCAAGGTGATGGATGTGCTGCATGCCTCTAGCCTTGACTTACTGGAGTGTGCAATAGACTGGCAGAACCTTAATTACAGAGCAGTGTTTTTTATATGACCTGTTCCCTACTGGAAATTTTTGGCTAGCAATAAATGGGATGCCAGATGTCTGCTTGTGATTATCTTTGGTCCTGAGGAGCAGTTTGGAAGGAGGCCTCTCAGCTGGAGAATGTAAATAATGCACATACCAAGGGTCCCATTGGCTTGGCAGCAGCCAAAATCTCATAGACTAGTCCTGTCTAAATAATTATAAACATCTCCTTGGAATCAATGAGCTGACCAGAATTGCTTAGATATTCCTCTGATGAACAAGGATGGATATCTGCACAAGTAGTGAAATGCTGTGTTGGCCCATGTCAGCAGGAGTTGAGTGGCAACCAGGCTAGGGCTGCAGTCTTCTGTATCTAGTGTAGCTGTTAATTTTGAGTAAATACACACAGGATCCAGCTACATGGGTATTTGACTGCTGGATGTAACATGTGTGATGACACTCACTGCCTGTGCCCTTGGTATTCTGCCAGCAGTGACTGAGAGACCTTACCTATGATGGAAGCACTGGTAGTTCTTGTTTCTTGGTCTTGTTGTTCCCTTGGCACTGACCCTAGAAGCAGCTGCTTTATACAGGTAGACATGGCAGGTTAGTCCCTCCTGCTTTATATTGTGTGTGTGTGGGGGGGGGGGGGGGAGCACGTTTGACCCTTTCACAAAGATTTCCAGAGCACGTAGGAAGGGTTGGTGTCACAGCACACAAGGGAGGCGACAGAAGAACTAGCCCTTCCTTTTCCAATCACCACAAATTATGCTTCGAAAGGACCTTCCATTGCCTTCCGTTGGGAGTAAGAAAGATGGTGGTCTTGGGCAATCCTTCCCATGGACGGCTGGCTGCATTCCAGATGGTGATTCGGAATCAACTATTCCAGTGAGATTGTGGGGGATGGGCTAGGTCAAGAATCTGGGATGCAAGAGACCAGATGCTTCGCAGAGCCAGGCAGTTCATGGAAGGAACCAAAATTTATCGCCAGCGGCGGGGTGGGGGTTCTCTGAGGGTGAGGAATTCTCAAATGCCGGCCAGTCCCTCCACTCTCAACTTGTGGCAAGGTGCCAGCAGAGACAGGAGGCCCCGTTGAATGAACAGTGCACAGAGAGGAGGCCTGCTCGCCTTTAGAGAGCCCTGCCTGAGGAGATGGAGCCCAGAGAGGTTTATAAAAGGAGAGTCCCTGCAGGCAACCGCAAAAGTGGGTCCAACAAACAGCTCTGTGCCTGCTCAGGGATCCATTCTGGGTGATTTGTACTTGAGGGCAGTAAAGAAAGTTGCAAGTAAACAGTCTGTGGCTGGTGATTGTTTGAATGAAGAACCTTGTCTCATGACCGCCTTCAGTAGGAAGTTTGTCCCAAGCATAACTGCTGCACAGGGCGCACTGTTTTTTGTGGGGGCAGGGGGAGAGGATTTACCTCTGGCTGTGACCCCCACCCGTTTCCTTCTGCATAGGAATGCAGTGCTTTTTTCAAATCAAGTTGGAAAGGACTGTGGAAAAGGGGATGTGTTAGCTGTGCAGGCCTAATTTGGGGTCATCTGGTGCTGGGGGACCATTCATGTTTTCTGTAGCTGCACATGGAGCTGCCTTGCCTGCTTTTCTGGTCTTGTCTTGCTTTGTTGGACTTGCCCCACCTTGCCTGGCTTTCTGTGCTTTGTATGATCGTCCTTCCAAAACCTGCATTCTTGCCTTGAATTCAGCACTTGGATCAGAATCGGCCCGCTACTCTGCTACCTGCTGAAGCAGAGCAATCAGAGTATTTTGTCCATTTCGTCCAACACTGCCTGCTCTGATTGGTAGCAGTAGCTTTGTAAGGCCCTGGGCAGAACAGGGTCATTCTCATAACCTGATGCTCTTACCTGGTAATGCCAGGAATTGAATATGAGACCTTCTGTATACAAAGTCTATACTCTGTTATTGATTTACAACAGCATATAGACTGTTGACACAAAATGCAGCCACTTTGCAGAGGCAGGTTTGAGTCTGACCAGTGTCTGCATGGAAAACGTCTAGGAATCAAAGATGCTATCTTTCATGGAAGAAAGATGGGATATAAATGTAAAAAATAAATTCTTAAATCCTGCATTGGGCCTTTAGTTTTTGAGCCCTTTCTTCTGGAATTGTGTACATATCCAAACTGTATCCCACCTTTGGGCCCACCTATTTCATGCCCACAATGGAGCCTACGACGACTACGTGTGGGTCCTGTATGCTTCCTGGAGGATTAGCTAGCTGTTCTTTGACTGAAGCAGTCATTACAAAATCTGTGTCCATTTTGGACTATGAATATATTTGGTCAGTTGTGCATGAGGAAGAATTTAGCAGTTGTATTCTTGTTTATGAACTTGCTTGTGACCTGGTGCCTTATAAAACTGACCTTTAACAGTCCCTATCTCTCTTGTTGGCTCCCAGTGGGAATTCTTTCCATGGAATGACAGCAGAATTAGGCCATTAGCTGAAAAAGCAAATAGATGAAATGGTACCAAGGAAAAAAAAAGCTGTAAGTTGCCTTCCCTACTGATTTCCCAAATGGGCAAAGCAGCTAGCCATCAAAATGCATCATGCATTTTTAATGACTCAAGCATTCGTTGTCTCAGTTTTGCCTGTCATTTTGTTTGGACAGGCAGGATCAGCTGCTGCATTAAGTTTCGTTGTGGCTAGACTCCCAAGGACTTGCTCCTGTAGAGTGAGTTCTGGCTTAAAATATTCCGATTTAAATGCGCTGAAGGCTGCCCCAGATGTCCAGCGGTGGTGCAGTGTCTGGAAATACCTCCTCCCTTGGCCAAACTGCTTTGCAGTTGCATCGTAGTAGCCCAGTTTCTTTGGCTTGAATCTGCCTCTTCAAATCTAGTTTAGCTCATAACCAGGAAAGGTGACAATTACTCAGAGATCAGCCTTGAATTTACAAGTGCGAGCAGGGCTGTCACGGAGGCTTTCACTCATAGGGTTGCCATAAGCCGGAGACAACTTGACAGCACATAGCAGCAACAACTTGCTGAAGTTCATTTTCTTTGAAAATGTGGATTCTGTGCCTAAAAGCCTCATGCATTTCAGAACTGCCAATTTTGATAGGGATGCTATGGCTCATTTTAAATATTGCAGATTTTTAAAAGGTAAGTGACACATGTCTTAGATCATTACATTTACTCTTGTTTTAGACCACAACAGGAGATAAAACTTCTTTAACATTTAGAAAAGGAAATGTTTGATATCACTATTGCATTTTTTAAAAGGCCGTTCCCAAATTTTCCAGTGAATTTGTATGAGTATTTAGGAGCCTACTTTTTCATGCACAGCTGCTTGACATTGTGTGGGTATCCTTTCCACCAGTCATGGTATGTCTTCCTGAAGGCACACTTAAGCATCCTTCATATCTTAGGCAACCATCAGGAGGGGTGCTCCTTCTACCTTTTATCTGCCCTCCTCTTTTAAGGAAATAATGCAGCAGGCCTATTATTTTTATTAGGTTGGTGTCAGTTAGAAAAGATGTTTAATCTACTTGAAGTTTTGAGTTGCCAAGATGATGCAAGATCAGTTGAAGACTCCTGCCTGACCATCTGACAGAGTGTTCTTATGCAAAATACCCATCCAAGATTCTAATATTGCCTGAGAACATGAGGGCCCTGCTGAATCAAGCCAAAGACCTGTCTAAACTAGTGTGCTGTTCATATTGTGCCCAACCAGCTGTCTGGGAAGCCCACAAGTAGGGCATAGTACAGTTCTACCCTTTGCTCATATTTCCTGTTTCCCTTGTCTGTAACCTGCCCAGGGAGCCATGAGGCTAATGGGGCAGGCTAAACATCCAGCAAATGAATGCAGAGGCATGGTGCCTCCACCATAGGAGACACTATATAATCATCATGGCCGGCAGCTCTTGTTAGTCTCCTCCCTGAATGTGTCTAATTCTCCTTTAAAACCTTCCAAATTGGTGGCCATCACTTCACCTCATGTTACCAAGTTCTACAGGTTAACTATGAACTGTGTGAAGAAGTACTTCCTGTTGCGAATGGTCCACCATTTTGCTTCCTAGCATGTCCCTGGGAGTTATTTTCACATTACTTTTTGGTATAGTTAAGAAATGTCTAATAATCTGATACTATCCTGGGGATAAAACCTTTCTGGAAGACAGTAAGACCAGCATCAGGACTTGGGGTTGTTGTGCACCTGTCAGAGGCTGCACCCCAGTGGAGGGTCCACTGCCAGCCCCTGAATTCTCCGAGTTCTGTTGTTGCCTCTTCACCTGCCCTCAGCAGCACTTCAGGGAAGGCACTGCGCTGCAAGAAGCAGCAACTCCTGCATCTCTGCTGCATCCGCGAAGCAGTGCAGGTTGGGCCCAGAAGGAGAGGCACGCGAATGGGTGGCAGCCACAGTGCTGAGGAGGTGGTGACGTTTGGTGGGTGGAGTTCCCTGGGAGCACACTTGGCAGAGGGCTTCCAAAAGGCTGTCGCTAGAACGGGAGCTGTGTCAGTCAACTATCCTCGGTGTATCCTTGAAGTAGCAGGAAACACCAGGCTTTGAGGTAGGAGCTTGATTTTCCTTGAGGAATTGGCCATGATTTGTCATGTCCATTTGGCATCGAGTAAAGTTAGGTTTTCACATGACAGTCAGTTAACATCCATTTTTCTCCTTTATCTGTAATGGCCGATAGTTTTCATTCAGACTTTTGAGTCCAGACTGTTCCTGTAGCATAGGCTATCTGTATTTCTTGGAAATGGTAATACATTGAACACTCCAAGAGGAAATGATTCTGTCTTAATATAACATTTTGAAGGAGTGCCAAAATTCCAGAGTAGATGGAATACCCTGAAGTTTAACAGTAATTGGTAACAGCTCATTTATGGCTAGTTTTGACATTCAACCTGAAGATAAGGTCCTATGCATAGTAACGAGACACCCTGGGTTATAATCAGACAAATGAATGACATGTGGACTGGGTGTCTGTGTGGTCAATGAACATGCAGTACATTCAGTACCTCTCATCTTTTCAGCCCTTTGGGGAAAATGAAGCAATTATAAATGTCAGGTGAATTGCTGATAGGTGTGAACATCCAGCTTTGGCATCACACCATTGCTGGGTTATAGGTGTGCGTTTTCCTGAGGCCCAGCCTTCCTCCTGTCATCTCACATGTCTGCACTGGCTCCAAAGATCAGAAGGGTGGGGGTAGCCTTGTTCTGTACAATGAAACATGCTTTTTCTGTTTCTTTTAGCCCTGGCTTCTTAGTCAGATAATTTCTCTTATAGGTTTTGTCCAGCAACTTGATGTAATTATTTAATTAAAAGATCGAAAGGTCACCGGTTCGAATCTGCACAATGGGGTGAGTTCCCATTGCTCCGTCCCAGCTCCTGCCAACCTTGCAGTTCGAAAGCATGCAAATGCAAGTAGATAGAGAGGTACCACTTCGGTGGGAAGGCAGCAGCATTCCGTGCACTTCGGTGTTTTGTCATGCCGGCCACATGGCCACGGAGACCATCTGCGGACAAACGCTGGCTCCCTCGGCTAGGAAACGGGGATGAGCACCGCCCCCTAGAGTCAGGCATGACTGGACTCAACGTCGAGGGGAAACCTTTACCTTTACCTTTACCTTACAACAAGACATGCACAGCCTTAACAAACTGATGAAGTGATTTTGGTTAAGAGTTGTCTACTTTGTCTTCCTTAAAATTTATTTGATTGGAAGCCACCCCGAGGCTTATGCGAATGGGGCGGCATACAAGCACTCCAAATAAATACATACATACATACATAAATGTGAGAAGTCACACAAGCACTCCAAATAAATAAAAAAATAAATGTGAGAAGTCATGCCCAAGCATTCCTGATTATTCATTATTTACTGGAAATAAGTGATCTAAAAGGCAATGTTTAGATCAGCAAACTGTTTAATTTGCTTAAGGTTCTATATTAGGCATAGCTTGGACAATTTCAGATTCTGATTAGGTTTTTTTTCCTGCCATTTAAAGGCTTTACTTGTTCTAGTCTGTCCCTTCATTCGATAACATTTGTTGCAAATAACCCTGCAATGCAGGAATGGGTAACCTTTGGTGCTCCAGATCTTTTGGGTTCACCATTGCCTATGCTATCTTCACCTGTCTGAATGGATATTTTTAATGAAGAAGATGCACGCGTACAGTAAATTTCAGCCATGGTGAGGAGTTACCGTTCAAGAATAGGATGTGCATTTTCACCTAGCAGAAACTGCTGAACTTCCAAGATTCCATCCAGATGGCTCACAGCACTTGGTTGGGAAGCAAGTATAACTTCAGAACAAATATATCTTCAGAGCTTTCTCAAAAGTTGGTAGTTGGAAGGAATGGCTGGTTCCGGAGTTGTGCTGCTTCAGATTGATACATGGTATTTTTAGTTTCCTGTTTTATGATGGGACGGGAATGTGTCATCATACTGGCAGCAAGTCGCTGAATGCATTATTTCCATCCATCCATCTGCTTGTCTATTCCGTGCTCATGCCTCTCATTTAGAAATAAGAAGTACACACCAGCAGCTATTCTTAGCTAAATCCTGCAGCAATCTGCTCTCACAGATGGTATTCAAAGCATTTGAAGCCCAGAGCCATAGAAAATGATTGCAACTAAAGAAATATGGATGTGGTCCTTCCCCTTGCAGGTGCAAGACCTGCACAAGCAACATTCTCAGTAGAGTGCACAGCCGCCTTTCTCTCCTCAGCAACAAGTGTGGGGAGTGTTACAGGGCCAAACAGAAGAATTATTTCCTTTAGGCCCCCCTCCAGCCCTGCATCTCTGCTTTCGGTATATGAACTTGCTTTCCTCGAAAAATAATGTGTTGAGAAGAAGCGCTATAAATGCACGCTACATTGCATAGGGTGGTAAAAAATCTATTTATCATGGTAGATGTAGTCCACTGACATAAAAGGAATGGGAGAGAAATAGAGAAAGGAAGTGGCAATATGCAGTGACTTCTCAAGGAGTAAAATCAAAAGTTGGCTCATAAGAAACCAGAATAGCAGTTGTCTTCATGCCCATCATAACTAGCTACCTACCATTTCTTAGATAAGGTCTGCTTAATTACTAGCCTCTATCTATCTATCTATCTATCTATCTATGAAATTTGTTTAAAAGCTGCCCATTACCAACGTGCTTTCTGGAAGGCCATTACAATATAAAATCAACAAATAAGTTATTAGGCCAAAGAGTGTCCATGCTAGACGAAGTACTCCCACTTGGCTTCCTCTTGCATGTGTGAAATATTTATTAGATTTATATCCTGCCTTTTTCCCTTTTGAAAGAACTCGAAGTGGCTGATACCATTTTCCTCCCACAGCTGCCAATTTTATCCCCACAACAACAACCCTGTGAGGTAGTTTGGGATAAGAGTCTGTGACTGGTGCAGTTGGCTCCATGGCTGAATGGGGCTCAAACCCAGGTCACCTGAGTCCCAGTCTCATGCTTTTAACCACTACACCACACTAGCTCTCTTATATTAGCTGTATTTTATAGCATTCTTCTATAAAGGGAGAAAACTCACTGGGTTTGCTGAGCAGATTCACCAAAAAAGCCTTCTAATTCCACTACTGAAATGTTGTGTGGTAGAATTTACAATCTTTTCCTATATGGAAATCAACCACTTACTTTCATCATGTGAGTTTTCATCTGTATGGGATCACATGAAGAAACATCAGTGTTGACCAAAATAAATGGATTGCCACACTTGTGTGAAGTAATGTCATTTCAGTTCACATATGTATTACTCGCATTCTAAGTATACGCTTTTTATTTCTGAAGGAAACATATCTTCATTCAATATGTTCTAAGGCAGGTGTAGGCAAATTGTGGACCTCCAGATGTGTTAGATCACAATTCCCATAAGACCCAGTCTGCAGAGCCAAAGGTTGGGGATACAGAAGCTGTACTTCAGAACACCTGGAGGACATCAAATTGTTTACCCATGAACTAAGGCTATGAGATGACATAACTGGCTGTCTCAGCTGATTTTAGGTGTCAGTCCTTGGATTCATTCTAATGCAGTTGGAAACACAGTACATGTAATGTATGTACTGTATATGCCTGCTACAATGTGTGCACATATTGTGTATATCCATATACTGAATTTCTATGATTTTGTCAGGAAAATTGGGAATTGCACATGTGTGGATGTTTATTCATATACTAAATGCATATAAAATGCCATGTGGTTGCAAGCGAACCCCATACTTCTACATTTCTGAATTAGCTATGTAATAGGCTCTCTGAAAACTGAAAGCTTAGAGATCTGTCTTCCATTGCTGCTGCTGCTGTTACTTGCTATCAAGTCATCTCTGACATAATGGCAACCCTATGAAATAATGCCCTCCAAATAACCCCTCCTTGACAGTCCAGCTCAGCTCTTGCACCCCTGCATTCCACTAAATGCTTTGTTAAACGTTTTAGGTTCTTCTTACTGTCTGTGTTGCACGTGATTGTTTACTCTCGGTCCCCTTTGTAATAGAAATTTCACTACACTTCAGTAAATTCAACCATTTAAGCTGAATCATAAATGCTGGGATGCCTGTTCCAGTACCATGGACAGCTCAAAGAGCGGCTTTCCAGGCCTTGGTAGAGCACAGGGTAGGGATTCTTTTGATAATAAACATCAGGGAGAGAATCTTGCTTGTCCTAGGCCAACAGTATCAGGATATTTAGGTAGGCTTTCATCTGTGAGAGTAGAACTAGCAAAGGAAATCTTGGAAGCATGTGAAGCGAGGAGCAGGAGGGAATAAAATCAGATCAATACATTCCTTCTCTCATTAGGCAGGGAGAATGACCAGCAGGAACCAAGAGCTCAAGAGCTTAACTTTCTCTGGGAGGTTCTAAACCGGCACAGCAAAGGAGGTGGTAGGGATGAGGAAGAATGCTGGTGTGATGCAGATCTATTCCAGAATCAGCTCCAGAAATTTCTTCCTGCTGGCTCAGAGAGAGAAAAATCTGGTCTTCCTGAAGCAAGGAAAACATCTAACCTGAGAGTCTGAGTCCCTCATCTAGAGGAGAGGAACTGTTCTGTAGCAGGGAGTTAAATGACAATACTTCCTGATTCTTGCAATCTGAGTAGTAAGGCACATTAGCCCCTACCCTGATACACAGGATCTGGCTTTAAGACTAAGTGCCAGAACTATGCAATAAGTCATGGCTGTCTTGTAATACGTGAATAGGTGGTGATCAAGAAGTACATCTCCACAAGAATTCTGAACCTTCTTATCCTAACATTGCAGTAAAGGAAGCCTCTTGGGAATTCGTCATCTTTTTCGAGCCAGTTACAAGCCACTATGTTTAAGAAAAAAAATAGTTTCCATGTATTGTGCTTTTTAATTCTCTACTCTGCTCCAAGTTGGGGTGGGGTAGAGGAAATAACAGGAACAGTTTGTGCTCTCTTCCTGGGCTAGGAGTCTTGCTGAAGTCAACTTGTAGCTGTCCTCCACAAACTCTTGACATGCGTCCAGAGCATCCACACAGCATCTGGAGAAATAAATGGCAGTCCCATGCTGTTAGCAGTCATGCATTCTTGCAGCACAGATCTTCATTTTAACAAGGTGTGCTACTAAGTTTTAACTTTCTGGAATGACTGTTTCACAAATTAACTTGTAAACTCTCATCTGGGTCTGTTTAAAGCATCTAAGAATGCTTAGACTTGCTTTGCTCTGCTTTTATCTGGGATTAGAGGAAAGCTATTCCCATTATCTACAGGAGGCTTGAAAAAATAAATAGTTGGCATAATCATGAAATAACACCATCTAAAGCCTTTTTGTTTTCACTGTCATTAAAACTTAAATGCATTCACATTATTCCCTTTTGTTTCTTCATTTGATAAATTCAGAAAGTATAAGATACGGAGTGGAGTGGAGAGTTTTGTCACCTCTGCAGGAATTATATTTATCTAGGAACATAGTCTGTGCGTGCACTATTTCCAGTAGAAAGGAATAAAATATTTTTGCGCAAGTCCATGATCTCAGGACAATCTCCAGAACTCATAGCATGATAGGCTTTTTCTTAAAATTGAGGCAGTTGAGATAACCCAAAGTTCTAGTAAATGAGAATTTATTTTGATGTGATTGTAGTAGATGGGTGATATGTTGGAAGAATACTGAACTTCGCTAACTGGAGTTTTTTGGGTGGAATTTTCTGGATGGTGATGTACTTTGGACATGACCCACTTCTGATACTAAAGGATCAACATATGCAAAACAAGGAGGAAATTAATATCATACTGCCCTAATTTTTCTTCATTTTTATATCAGCCAGAAAATTGCTCATGTCTAAAGCATTCAGTTGAAGAAGCCGAGTGAGCAATGCAAGATGTCTTATTAAGAAATGAGGACTGATGTGGTGCCACAGGCACTTAATCCTCTAAAAGCTCTGAGATAAATTTGGGGAGGTCAGGCACCTGCTTTGCATGCAAAAATTCCCTGGCGTCTCAGAAGGAATCCTGCCTGAAACCTCCAGAGCCACAGCCAGTCACTGTCGCAGTTCTGACTAGGAGGACCAAAGGTCTCACCTGGAATCCTGTGTTCCTAAATTGCCCCTGCAGAAAAAAAGGGCTGATGCGCAGTGTCCTAGCAGCCCTGAGGACTGTATTTTGCAGAGGCTGCTGCTAAACCCCAAAACATGCCCTCTGCCTAATGTGCTGAATGGAAAAGCAACAGCTGCTCTGCTTCTTAGCTGCCAAGCCCAATAGTTTTTGTCCTTTGGATGATACAGTGGGAGCTATAAAAACCCTCACCATATTGGGACTATTACTGTGGAAACATTGTGAAAAGAGATGAACAGAATATCCATATAAATGGAAGACCTCAGGTACCTATTGCACTATTCATATTCATGTTTTAATTTAATACAGCTCACCCTTATTCAATTTAAATGAGGCTGCTGCACTACATCCAGCCTTCTACAGTGGAGCACATTAGTACTGAAAGGCCTGGCCTGGTTATTTTGGTCTAAAGAGATTGCAATATGAACCTGATTTGGGGCATTGGAGAGTGCTTAGAATGGTTCTTCATTCCATGTGCTAATAGATCTGTGAGTTTCATATTAGGATACAATCACACTGCATGATTAAATGGAGGAAACATACAATGAGCTAGCTGCAGCAAAGGTCTGACTTGGCATATAGCAGCTTCCTGTGTTCTAAATTGCCCCCTGCAGAAAAAAAGGCTGATGCGCAGTGTCCTCACAGCGCTGAGGACTGTATATTTTACAGAGGCTGCTGCTAAACCCCAGAACGTTCACTCTGCCTAGTGTGCTGAATGCAAAAGCAACAGCTGCTCCTCTTCTTAGCTGCCAAGCCCAAGTCTTCATCTGCATGCCACTGTATTTTAGAGCTGTGACTCATAGCTGTGCAACAGCTGAGCTAACTTCCCCTGTCTTTCTTGCCCTTTTCTGATTTTCAGACATCAAGCCTGTAGCTTCCAAGCTGTCATAGTCTCAGGACAGGCAGAAATACCACTAGGAATTTCAAAAGTGAATTGTCCTTTATATGGTCCATAATTATTTGAAGCACCATTCACTGACCAGATTGCATAAGATTGCTGCCTCATTTTGGCTACAGTGGGGCGAAAAATGGGGAGGGGGAAATTAAGTGCCCCAAATAGATTAGTATGGATCAGTGATGAGGAAAATGTATTTTAGGGGCATGACAGTGAACTGATGAGCTGTCAGAAGCAAACTAATTCAGTGGGTTAGCGAAGTCAGACTCTCAGAGTTGGCTGATTTTGCAGCTCTCCATGGTACTGAAAAAAGTGGGAGGGTGTTGATGAGCTATAGAGATTCTTGTACGCTAAGAGAAGCCAGCAGACGGCAGATAAAAACCTGCGGCCAGACCAGAATAAGTGTGGTCACACTGCGATCTGCATTGTGGAATTGTCAGAGAATTGACTTGCATGTAGGAATTTGAGAATAACCTGAGAACAAGGCAGTATCTATTTTAAAGAAACAAAAATAAATTTAGATTGCAGCTATATACTGCTGCCACTTTTCTTGATGCTATGGAATGGAGATATTGTTCTGGCATTCATGCCTTTTTACATCTCGCAGAGCCCATCTTGGCTTGTCCATGTCTGAAACTCTAGAGGAGCCATGCCAGGAAAAGGTTGGCGGTGGTATGGTTTGGTACAGTAAAATGATCAAAAACTAGCTTAAGATAGAAAGCAGAATTAGTTTCTTCTTTAAACAAGAGAAGGAGGAGCAAGACTAATGAACAGGGTCAAGAGGTGACTGTTCAAGCTGTAAAGAGCTATAATAAAGAATATTCATTTGTACACATTTGTTTGAAACTACAAAAAGCACAGGTTCATGCCTTTCCTGTAAATCTTCGTCAGATATTTTGGGAGATCAGCTATTTTGCTTAGGTGGCTTTGAAACTGAAAGTGAACAGTGGAAGGATGGTCGTCATCACCAGCCCCTTAATTTAGTCACTTGTTAAGCTTTTTTTCCCCCAGACTGTGCCATGCCCTTTTCCTGTTATCTTCTTTCCCAATGTATTTCCTCTCTCGGGTGGAGTTCTTATTTTCATTTCTCTTGAGAACTTACTGAAAAAACATTTATTGTTTTGATCATACAAATATTTGTAAATCACTCTTCATTTACATGAGCACCAAGGTACTGTACAATGAACATGGCTAAAACTAGTAATATAGAAATAAAATATACAATAACAGAAAAACCCTTCTCATATAACTGGGAAGCAGCTAAACCAACAGAAGAGACTAACCAGTGTGATCTCATTCAAAATTCCAGGGCAAATAAAATAGTTTTCACCTGCAGTGAAAAAATTGCAATATTGGCAGCATTTGTACCACTGTGGGGAGGATATTCCATAACTGAAGCACTGAAATGGAGATAACTCCCCTGTTGTCGATGTGTATTTCCCCTAATGAGAGTACTTAGAGAATAGCTCCCCTGAAGATCACCAGACACTTAAAAGGTAAGCATCAGCACTTTGAGCTGGGCTCAGAAGTGAATAGTCAGTCTATGCAGCTCCTTCCAAATCAGGGTAATGTGATTCCATCAGGCTGCAGCATTTCCAGTTCTGGCAGCTCTAGCCAGCATTACCTAAAACTTCTGAGTCATCTTCAAGGGCAGCCCCCCATTTAAGTATCCTATATTTTAATGTATTAAAACAATCCATCTTATCAGAATATGGATCACAATAGCTAGACTGTCCCTGTTCAGAAATGGGCAAAGCTGGTAAAAGACGTTCCAAGGCAGAGGGCCTTAAGGACAAGGCTGGATCAATGAGGATCCCCAAGCTCTGCATTTCTCCTTTCAGGAGGAATATAATCCCATCTAGAACTGTTGCTGGGCATGAGAACCTCTTATCCACAGTGCCTACATCTTGTTGGGATTCAGTGTCCAGTCTTGGATTTTTAGCTTTTACTCTTGCAGAGATGGATCCACAGACGAAGGACTGTGCAGGGACTTGTCTGCTCACATATGGACCTAAAATGGGGGTGGGATAGGATGTACCATCAAACATCCACACACCCCCATCTTCCTAAATATTTACTTGCATGGAGTGGAAAGGTCTCAAGAGGGCTTTATAAATGTGTTCAGTTGAATGAATGGTAGATTGAAACTGGGGGAGATGACAGCAGCATTCTCAGTACGAGAACCTTGTAGTGCATTCAGATTTACATGTGTACAAAGCCCTCCCAGACCTGCATTCTTAGTGTATAAACATCTCAGAAGAATGGGGGGATGCAGCAGGACATTAGAGAACATCTTTCGTGTGTGTGCCCACATACCCCTGCTCACCTTAGCCTTGCACACGTGTGGTTGAACATTTGCACAGAACTTGATTTGCATGCTTTTTCCTATACAAAAGTACTACCTGTGTTGGGAAGGAAGGAACATCCTAAGCTGCCCTTGAGAAACAAAGTACCATTATTTAAGATGTTTCGCAGATGCTTTTATTATTGTGCTCACTGCTGCTTTTCTGCATGAAGAGTAAAAGAACTTATTGCAAAAGTAACAGAACTGTAATTTCAACTGAAAAGTTTTGTTTTCAAAATTGTGACAGTGACATCTTATGGGACTACGTGTTGCCCTTTGAGCTCAGAGGAATGAAGGCAAGAGGAGCTCAGAGGAGAAGGTTACTTCTGCGCTTCTCTGACCCTGCAAAAGATTTGGTTGACCAAAAACTTCTCTTGTTTGGCCCCTGGAACACCCCCTAGACACTGGCTCCAGGCCACTCTTCCAACCTGAGCACTACAGCCCACGTGGAAAGAACCATGCTGCTTATGAGGTGGAGCAGGGTTAGAGTTGCAGTTCTAACTTCACCTGAGAATGACAGTGTCTAGTGCTCATAATGTTGCACTAGACATTAGGTCCACTTATTTTCAGAACAGACCCCTGTTAGGTCCTCTAATTTCGGAGCCTGTCAAAGGTGGAGTAGAGTACTCCACTGTGCAGCTGTGCTAAATTGAGTATTAGACAACAGTTGACCTGGAAGACAGAACACTCCACACCTACATGAATGCATTTGCCAGACATTAGAATATTTAGTCCTTGAGTTGTAGAATTCAGATGCCCAGAAAAACACCACATTCCAGAAATATCCCCGCTCAAATATTCTCCCAGTATATCTGCTTTGATGCAAGTGTTAAGCATGAATTCACAGACACAACCTGGAGTTGCTGCCTGTAATAAGTGCATTTTCTAAATGCAAAATGTCTGTAATATAGAAAACTACGTACCAATAAGTACCACAGTGGGCACATATAACCATATGGGGTGTTGCTAATTTGAAGATTTTCTCCACATAATGGGAACACTTATACCACATGGCCATTCTTCAGAGATGTGGAAGAGAGATAAAGTTCTTTTACACCATAGTCAGATGCCACAGTATCAAAGTGCCTTGTCTTACGGTTGAAGGCTTATTATGATAAGTCAGCACTTGATAAAGTCCTTTGATTTTCTGGTGAATGTGATTTCCCCATTCTCAGCGTGTTGACATGTAAAGGAAAGGTTGTGGTATATGTGCCAAAGAAAGGGGAAGATGCTTAAGCTTGTTCCTGTCTGATCATTAACCTTCTGCATCTTCTATTTTTGGCTCCTTTGCATTGTAGAGCAACATTTCTAAATCCTTTCACCATACCTGGGAGTTAAAGTGGATAATATTTCTCCTCATCTAGATAGCCAGTGTGGTGCAGTGGTTAAGAGCGTGGGACTGGGACTCAGAGGGTCTGGGTTCGAGTCCCCGCTCAGCCATGGAGCCACCTGGGTGACTTTGGGCCAGTCACCGACTCTCAGCCCAGCCTACCTCACAGGGTTGTTGTTGTGGGGATAAGATGGAGGAGGAGAATGATGTGAGCTGCCTTGAGCCCTTTGTTGGAAAAAGGCAGGATATAAATCGAAAAATAAATAAATAAATAAATCTTGCATTAATTCCTTGTTTTCCGCACCTGAAATACCTCTTCCCTGACCTTGGAAGTTAAAATGGACAAGTGTTCGCATCCTGTGTGCAATATCTATATAAAACCCAGATTTGACCTGGGGTTGTGTTCCTGTGAACTAAACTTTTAGTGTATCTCCATCATTTTGTATCTAGAAAGACGTTACAGGCACTCTCTTTTGATCATGTACAATGAAAAACTTCTGCAGTTTTAAGTGTTTCTGCTCTTTCCCCAAGAGTCTATCTCCTAAATGTAGTGGAAGGTGTTCGTTCCAGGTGACACATATCACCATCCATCAGCTTTGTACCCAGGTTTTTGCCCCTATGCAGTTCTATGCAATTATGATTGCCTCTGGGCCCAAATCTATTACTTCCTCCTAGTTTTACTAATTTCACTTGAAGCAACTCTCCAGGTGTCCCTTAATCCTCTCCAGGTTAATAGGCACAGCTCAGCTTATCATATGGCCATTGCATAGATAGGTCATTTCTTCTTCCATCAAAATTATTTCATGTCTATTATATTCTTGTTTTTGGTCCCATCCAGCTTAAGAAAATGAAAAGAGGCACGGTGGGCTGCAACTGAGAGAAGGGACCATTGGCTCTGTGTGGGAAATGCTACTGCCTGTACCCCATGGGAAAGCAGTTTGGATGCAGTTTGGGATGGTTAGCCGATAAGGAGTTTCTCCCACTCTGGTCCTTTGTGAAAGAATGCATCCTCTCATGCATGTGTTTTCCACTTAAAATCAGAGAGCCAGTGTAGTGGTTAGAGTGCAGGACTGAGACTTCAGAGCTCCAGATTCTAGTCTCTACTCAGCTGCAAAGCGCATTAAGTACCTTCTGCCAGTCACTGAATCTCAGCCTAACCTACCTCATGAGACTGCTGTGAGAATAATGTTGAGAGGAGGAGGAGAAATGTGTGAACGGGCTTGAGTTCCTGGAAGGAAAAAAGGCAGGAAGTTGAGTGTTGGATGGAGGCCTTGTAAAATCAAGGTTGTTCCTGAAGGTGAATGGAGAGAGCACCATACTCTGTATTAATTACTGAGAACCTGGTTTGGGCAGCAGCTTCCATAGGATGCCAGAAGCCATGGTCTGAATCAGCCTGTGCCGACTTGCTGCCCTCCAGATGCGTCGGACTACAGCTTCCATGCTTCCAGGTGCTCAGCCCTTTCTCATTTCTTAAAACAGGAGATACGGCAGCTCCGCTTTCTGCGCTGCGGCTCTCTGCCTTTTTAAAGCAACAGAACTGATCTGAGGAGGCCTGCGACTGTTAAAGGGCAGTTAATATTTTCTCACGGACCTCAGTATTGACCTTGTGCAGTTCGAAATACTTGAAAATAATTCAAGGCTGAATTACAGTCGCCTTGTGGCACGTTTATCCTTTCAATTTCAGTTGTGTATAGTTTCTGTCTTGAGAGCCAGGATGGGCACAACCCATCAGCAGCAGCTCCTTGCATTTCCCAGCCTGCACTGTAATAGGATTATGCTCTGAATGATATGCTGCAGCTGTCCCTCCCTGTTTATCAGGCAGCGTTCCTACTTCTGGGTGTCTTTTGCCCCCCTTTTAGCCTTCTGTGGAGATGTTGGAGTGCCCCTTTGTAACCATAATGATATCAGTACTTAGGCACAATCCTAGGCATGTTTAGGCAGAGAAAAGTTCTACAACGGCCAGCATGGCTCTTAATTACTACAGATATTTAATTATGCAGAGTTTACATCTCAGAGCTGTTTAATTTTGTCTTTATGTTGTCTGCCTGTCATGGGTAAAATGACACCTGTAAACAGTGGAAGAATGATCCTCTACTATTCATTAACATACTTCTTCCAACAATGTTTGCCCTGTTTGTCGGCTTGGATGGCGGAGAAACATGAAGGAGGCTTATCTCTGAGATGCACTCCTGAACTGTTTATGCGTCACTAGTCTTGCATATCAGGTTCCATGAGACAGGAGTGACTTGAAGATGGCAGCCTAGAAAGTTCATGTTTCCTTGAAAGTAGATTCCATTGCTTTCCATAAGACTTGCTTTCTGGTAAACATTAACTCAGGTATGTGCGTATTAAGTTTGCAAATTTTTCATGACAAGCTTTTATTCTGAGTGCTGATTAATGGTTTTAAATGGAAGATGATTATGTGAATGAAGGATGAGGGGGGAGTTGCTCTGAGTTAGTTGCTAGGTGTTTATATTACCTGAGACTCATGGATAGGGCACAGTTCATTTAACATGGAAGCTATCTGGAGTGATTGTAGTAGAATAGAAATATACATTCCACTGTGTGTAAGAAATCTCTCAAATAAGAAGGTCACCTCTTGTGACTAGTGGGATGTCTGGCCAGAGCTCTTGACCGTGTCTATCTTTGATTAGGCAGGTGTTTGTCTTCCAAATTAAGTAGGAATGTAACAGAAAGAGGAGTAGGTTTGGTGTGCCAGATCATCATTGCATTGCTTGTAAATAAAACTCAATCAGTATTTATTTATTGGAATATTTTCATCCTACTAGACATTCCATTGAAATACACTCAGTGATTCACAGTCTGATTTGATTTTTATTGTTTTATTATTGCATTTGTATCCCACCTTTCTTGCTCTCGCAGAGCTGCTTATATGGTCCTTCTCTTCCCCATTTCCTGCTCAGTACAACCCTGTGAGGTAGGTTAGGATGAGAGTCAGTGACTGGTCCAAAGCTAGCTTCATAGCCAAATGAGGGCCTGAACCTGGATCCCCAACCACTCTGACTGCTGCACCGCACTGGCTTTCTTAAAGATTAACAATTAAAAATAATGGCTTGCATCTACCCTTAGTCATGCTTTGACTACACCAATTGAAATGAACAAGATTTAGATTTGCCATTCATTTAGAACAGAAATTAATCAACTGTGGAAGGAGCTGAAGAGAAATAGTGATGGCTGCTCTCCGTTAGATGTCAAGATTTAGCTGCTCCGCAGAAGGAAAGTCAAATAGCAAAAGGGAGGCAAAACAGACCTCCTTAGGTAAAAGGAGGGGAACAGTTTAGGAAACTGCCAGACTTCAAACAATGTGGAGTAAGGTAGACTAATAGAGAAGGAGGTGAATCCTGACAGTTAAGAGCAGTGCTTTGATCTGAATCTGAAAGAGAATTGGTAACCGGAGTAGCTGGTCTTTCCTTGTTTTTTCAATCCATGATTGTTCTTACAACTTTTTAATTGCTGCAACAGTAGCAGTTTGGATTTTTTTTAAAGAATTTTATTTTTTTCAGATTGTTTCCATTAAAAAAAAGACCAATGTCCAAGCTTTAACAAATTTACTGCTGCCCATCTACTGTGGAACAAAACTTGTAGTAGATCGCTACTCATTTGAGAAGAATACATGCCCTGCCTACCTTAGACTCAAGTTTTGCTAGTATCAATACATTTTGCTAAGCTTTAATACAAAGCCTGTTTTTTTCCAGCCTTTGACTTTGTGTTTAAAACAAATTGCTAGAATTGCAGACGAAGCACAGTTTGTTCTGTACTCGCATTGATCAGGAGCACTTGGCTAATCACTTCCTGTAATTAAATTATTTGAAGCAATAATGTTAATCTTCTTAGTGCACGTAAAAAGCTGACCCACAGCGTGAACTGGAAGAATCATAGGCATGCTTTTTCAGGCCCAATAGTTTCATTCTATGCTAGAATCAATTAATATAATCAAGTTCATTTTCTTCTGTCACAGATATGTTAATAGTAACATTTTCTGCTGATGAGGCAGGTTTTTCACTTCTGAACCAAGCTGCCAGATGCTCTTGAGACAGGTAAATGTCATTCAGTTGGTTTTATAGGTTGGCAAAGGTTGAAAGAGCTCAGGATGCTGAGAAACTAAGCCCATAGGTCCCAAAACTGGCCCCCAATAACTTAATGGCTTCATATAATCCATGTAGGCATTGCCAACACAAGTAAGTTACAAATGAAGTCCATACAATGGGGGACCCAAAACCCCCTGGAGTTTTTTAAAAAAATCATGTATTTATTTTTACATCGTCAAACTTCAGTCACCCTCAAAGTCACCCTCTTCATTCGATGCAATGCACCTATCAAACAGGTTTTGAATGCATTGATTTTGATGCCTTTTAGTGCTACTGCTTTTTTTTGTTTCATCTCTTCCACTTCGGCAAAATGTTTCCCCTTGAGGACATTTTTAATCTGGGGAGACCAAAAGTTGCACTGGGTGAGATCGAGTGAATAGGGAGGGTGGGGCACAAGGGTCATGCCATTTTTAGTCAAACGGCTGATCACTCAGTACGGTGTGGAGAGGTGCCTTGTCATGGCAGAAGTCACCTCTTCGCCACAACTCGGGACGTTTCTTCCACAAATTGTGATGCAACCTTCTCAAAACTTCCAGATAAAAACTTTGGTTGACTGTTTGTTCTGGAGGAACAAATTCTGAGTGCACAAACCCTCTCATATCAAAGAAACAGATGATCATTGTTTTCACGTTCGACCCCACTTGTGCTTTTTTGGGATGTGGAAATGTGGCAGTTTTCCAGTTGACTGGATTGCTGTGTCTTTTCAGGGTCATAGGTATAGCACCGAGATGACTTTTGAAAAAAATCAGGGTCAGCTTCCAGCTCTTCCTTCAAAGCATGGCACACAGCCAAGCAGTTGTTTCTTTGTTCAGGCATGAGTAAGCGAGACACGAATTTTGCTGCAACTTGTTCCATACCAAATCTTCTGATAAAATTCAGTGACAGGAACTCTAAGACACTCCCATCAACTCCACAAGCTCGTCAATGATCTGACAGCAGTCTTCCAAGATGGCTGGACAAATTCTTACCACTCTTTCTTCAGTTTGGCTGGTCGAAGGATGCCCAGAACGAGGTTGATCATCAATCGACATTTTGCCTCATTTAAAATGGGAAAACCATTTGTAAACTTGTGCTTCACTCAGAGCAGCTTCTTTATAAGCTGTCTGTAGCATAACAACCATTTCCACCGCATTTTCTCCCAATAGGAAACAGAATTTCACTGCTGCACGTTGGTCATCACGAAATGGGCAAACATGTTGAAAGAGTCTCCAGAAAAAACTCACTGAAGCTGAACGCAGCCTCTCTCAACATCCCAGCTGTGTACACTGATGCAGAAGCATTCCTAGAACTCTCACTTAGTGGGGGAGGAAGGCTGTACCACATGGGGCCCACCCTCCAGAAGATAATTCTGGGGTCCCCCCCCCCCCCCCCAGTGCATGTGTCTCTTCCTCTTCCCCTGTACAGATACATGACCCTGCAGGAAAATTTTAATGGCCCCGGCTGATACAATAAAATTGTTTCAGTGATGCTTACGATGGACAACGGCTCAAAGTTGCCCACAGTCAGTGATACGTTAGTGGCCTGCAGCTGCATAGGTTCAACTGCCCCATGGTGTTCTTCTAGAATAAGCAACTTTTAGCTTGCATTGCTTGATGTATATGATGCTAATCAGTGCCATGAAAGAATGCTTTTCATACTGTGACCTATGTAAACCCAGGATCTTTCCTAAGGCCTTAGGCAGGAACTGCTAGATGGATGTAGTTTGTGGTCATTGCTGACATACAGAATCAATCAGTGTCTATGGCTCATTGATGAAATAAGATTTCATTACTGTTATCCTCTTGCTCTACAGAGGCCAAATTCTGTTTGTATTTATTTATTTATTTTATTTATTTGCAGTAGTTGTATACCGCTTCATACCTATGCAGATTCTAGAGCAGGTAGAAGTGCAGCCCATTTCATTAATGTATCACTTCCCAGTTTAAAAGTAGCTTGTATATATTGATAAGTCTGCAAATTTTTATTAGCATAGTCAAGAACCTCAGTTCCTTCTATCCTCTTCTCTCCCTTAACCATAGATCTGTTGATTGTATCTAATCCATCTTTACTTGCTTTACATACAGAGGTCACAAAATTCTGGGCCATCTAGTCTCACCCCTGGCACAAGCTGGCTCCTCTCATATAATATCCAGCATGTGGGTGTCTAATCCTCATCTTCTCTGTCCCTGATGGATTTATGAAGCGTGAAAGCTTATCTGACTCTTTCAGCTATCAGTTACAATTGCCTGTTCTAGAATAGTGCACAGTAAAATTAGTTTTAGAATATTTCACAATACAGTAATTTATAGTTACAGCTATGTTTGTCCTAGAAACTGATCTTTAGGGAAGGTAGTAATTATATTCTTTATTACAGGAGTTTAGTAATTTAGTAGAGAGCCAGTGTGGTGTAGTGATTAGAGTATTGGACTGGGGACCTGGGAAATCTGGGTTCTTGTTCCCCATTTAGCCATGAAGCTCACTGGGTGACTTTGAGTCACTCACACTTGGCCTAATCTACCTCACAGGGTTGTTGTGAGGATACCGTGGAGTGGGGTAGGTCTATGTACCCCGTGGAGTGGGGTAGGTCTTGGGTTCTTCACAAGAAGAAAAAAAGCAAGATATAAATGCAATATAATAATAAAAAATATAATCTTGGTAATTTTGGGAAAGTGTTCCTATATTAGTAAATTTACTGAGGAACCTGTGCATGTTGCCCACACATGGATGCGCCTGGGATGCATACGTCTTCATGCAGAATGCTGGCCGCTTCACTCTGCATGAACTCTGAATACCCTTAACTCTAGTCTGCAGTTTTGCCTTTTCGACACGGCTAAATAAACATGGTGGGCAAACTGGGTTTTTTTCCCCTGTAAAATGTGTCCACACAATTGCTTGTCTACCACACCACACCATTTTCTTTTCTTTTTCTCAAAAGGCAGTCTGGAAACTACCATTGTCTGGTCCAGGCTAGCACTAGCCTTGAGGAATTCTACTTTAGGCAAAGTTGCTTAGAACAAAAACCACATAAGATAATGGACCGCAGAACAAAAAATGTTTGAGTAGGCCGTGTGAATTTGCCGCACTCTGTCTCACTTTGCTTCAAGGATGGCTGTAGCTGCATTTGACCTACTTTGTTCTACTGTAGGGAGATATGCTTGGCCGAGTAGATGGATCCCATCTCACTGCCAGTTAGGAGGAGAGGAGTGGCAGGTGAGCAAGTGAAGCTTCATCTGTGGCTGTAAGCTGCACAATTTCCCTCTTCCCTTTGCTTGCGGGCTGCCATGACACCAAGGCACAGAAGGAGGCGAGACAGCAAGAGTGCTCTGATCATCCAGTCTTTTTCAAACAGGCTAAAGCTCCTCTGACAGATGCCTCATTTCTCCCGTGAGATGACGGTGCAAGCTGCCCCTCAACCAACAGCATCCAGTTGTACATGTGACTGGCTCAGGTGTGGGGCAGGCACTCCAATAAAAGAGGCGGAACAACTGAGCCTTAGACCAATGGGAGCAGGCGGATTGAGATGAGAGGGTGGGGTGGGCCTGTCCATTTTTTTCCAGTTTTTCCTATGAGAGCAGAAACCCTAGCATAAACTGTGCATGTGAGGGATCTAGGCTGCCCGGTTCTTATGAGAATCTAATGCCTGATGATCTAAGGTAGAGCTGGGGTGGTGAGTAATTATTAATAATTGTATAATTGTTTCATTATATTACAATGTAATAATAATAGAAATAAAGTGCACAATAAATGTGCTTGAATCATCCTGAAACCATCCCCTCTCCCCGATCCTTGAAAAATTGTCTTCCAAGAAACTAGTCCCTGGTGCCAAAAAGGTTGGGGACTGCTGATGTGGAGTAGATCTGACCAAGATTGGATCAATCAGTTTTGCCAATGATAAACTCTTCCAGTTTGCTTTGTGACTAATAGGAAAGTTGTTGTGTTGGTAGGTGATGGACTCTGGAGTTGAACCCTCAGTTATTTTATAATCACCGATGAAGAAAACAATATTGTGTGTTGTTAACCAATCCTGTTGCAGCCAATCAATTCCCTCCTCCACTTGCAGCTTTTTATTAGGTTGGTATTTTGCTGTGTGATGCCGCATTCAATCAAGCTCTCAGCACACAGCCAGTGGAATACAGCCAAGCACGTAGTGAAACATAGTCAAGGCTGTGTGTCAAGATTCAAGGACAGTTTGTCCCTCCTGCTGGCACTTCAACCCAAATTCGCAGTAAAATTCTTTTCTAGGACAGAGGCTGGGAAGCCTGGAGCACAATGGGGTATGTGTGGGCAGGAAGGGTGTGTGGATTGGCAGGAGTCCGTCGGTTTCAAAGGGGGCATCCTAGCAACTCTTTGTTCACTGAGTAGACTCAACATGGTGCCCAGAAATGTCTGTAGTGGGGCTGTTTTAGGACTTTTCATTCCCTGAGGAGAAGTGTCATGATGCTGCCTGGCTCGCTGACCATAGAATCCAGTTGGGAGAGCTTTCAAAGGGGACGGGACACATTCGGGGAGGAGAAGGCTATCCATAGCTCCAAGTCCTTGCAGCGGTGTGCTACTGGCAGTATACAGGAAGCTGTTCTTTGCTGGGGGACATGGGCAGGAGGCTGCTCTTGCGAGCTCCTCCGGGACGGCTGGCTGGCCGGCCACTGCAGAAGCACAATGCTGGACACTTGGTCTGATCAGCAGGGCTCTTCTGACGCTCTTGTGATCGGTGGGCCACGGATCTGGCGGGGCTCATGCTTCAGATGTGATCGCAGTGCCGAGCTGTCGGAAGGCATCCGCAGTAGAGGCTGCTGAATAATTTATGAGAACTAATATATTCTATAAATTTCAGTAGATTATTCCCTCTGTGTTCTTCCAGGAATGTATTCATTATTTACCAAATTACTTTTATAGACCCTGCTTGTTTTGTATCTCACTTAGTAGCAAATTGATGAAAGAGTATACCATTGGAATCTGAACTATTTATTATTATTTTATTTCATATTTCACCTGCCCTTCCTCCAAGGAGCTCAGGGCAACATCCGTGATTCTCCCCTACCTGAGTTATTCTCACAGGAAACCTGTGATGTAGGTTAGGCTGTATGTCAGCATTTTTACAAGCATTAAATGTAGAGAGAATGCCAGTGATGTGAAAAAAGATGAATAATAACTTCCTATAAATAAACTTGCTCAGAGAGCATTGTTCAGCAAGGAAAGTGGCCAGGTTCACGTTCAACACGGTATTTTTGGAAAGAAGCACAGAAACCTTCACTTACTCATTGATCGAATTTTTACTTGCTTTAGAATTAAAGATCCTCTATGTTTCAGTCTCATAGCTCCAGAAAAGGTTCAGAAGTGCCTGTTTGCATCATCTGAAGTTCTGAGTACTAGTGACTTGTGCATAATTTATTACCCTTTCTTTAGTTTTGCTTGGAGTTCTTCCCATATACTTTTAAGCCTAAGGAGAACGTCCTTTTCCGGTTCATGGCCTGCAAACAGGCGTGTGTGTGCATGCATGAGCTCAAAGAATCATGAAAATGCTACAGCTCGCAAATGAAAGCAAGAATTTCCTTCATTTTTTGTTCCAAGTCTTCTTTTAAGTTTTAGAAAAAACTTACTGTCACATTCACATTAAAATGGCAAGAAGTAGTAACTCTGTTGTCCAAATCATGGATCAACCTTCATAGAAAAAGAATCACTGCTGACCTCTTAAAATGCCTCATGCAACTGAAATGCAGAATTGATCAGAAACTAGAGCAGAATCCTTATTATTGCAGTGGTAGCACTGTAATACTCTAATTTCTTATGTCAAAACTTGGCAGATTCTGCAAATGCAATCAAGCAAGCACTTATGTACCATCACTTCATGCAATTCAGTGGAAGAAAAGTGGAACAAATATTTCCTAAGTCATTCAGAACCGTTCTGTTCTCTGTCTCAATTTGAATTCAACACAAATGGACCTGATACCTGTTTCAAATTCCAATTAATCGCATTACTGATCAACAATAGAGTGTGTTTCCTTGCTTTGCTGTTTCAGGTTTAGTTTTGCTAACTACCTGCTAAACATGATTGACTTTATAAGGAGGCTCAAAGAGCGCTCATCTGCCTTTAATACATGTGCAGTAAAAAGTAACTTTCATAGCAATTGTGTTCTCATACTAATTGGCTACAATGCCAGTTTACCACATATGCTGGTATCAGGAGTATGCTTCCTATTTAGTCCTGAAATTGGGCTTAATAATTGCTTCAATACTCCATATTTCCCCTTTTCTCAAGAGCTTAGTTTTCCTGCCAGTCAGTCCTTCCCTACATAATGAACTATCATATGCAGCAATGGAGAAATGCTCCCCTAATCTGCATCCCTCCAATCATTTTTAGGATGCTAATGAGCAACACTAGGGAGACCTCAACCATTGTGGTACATGGGGCCTGAATAAATCAGTGTGTATGGATCATTGACCATCTTTGTTGTAAAACAAATGGCCTGTGGTCAGTTAATCATATAAAGAAACATGCGGGGAAGAGGGGGGAAGGGATTGCATTATTTGTAAGCACTAGATCATTTTGTAGTTTCATAAACACAACAGCTGTTAAAATATGGAGGAACTACAGTTGCTGTTATTGATACAAATGTGATCTGTGCAGATTGATGAGGTTGTAGTATTAGCACTTGACTTTGGAGCAGCTTCCCCTGCTCCTCATTCATGCTTTGTTTATCTTTAGAACTACTTTCTTTGGTTAATCAATCATTGACCTCTCTTCAGTTCCAAGGTTTAAATGCAGAAAAGAGATTTTGGGAACTCAATCCCATTGAGAAGTGGCCAGCTATCATTTCCCCCTTTCTCTTTTGCTTGCTGGCCAGAGGCCTGCAAACTAGTGTTTAGCTTGCTCAGCCTTAAGTAGCCTAAAGCAAGATTTCGTTATTGACCTTGGATGCTAATGCACCATGAACAGGGCTTTGCGACTTAGCCAAGTTGAAATTCTATGTTTTGTTGATGTTCATATAGCCTTCAGGTACAATTAACCTTCCTGTTTAACATCTTATGGGAGTTCATGCTGTTGGTGTGTGAACCTTTGCTGATTTGATTTTTCTCTTTGGTATGTGTTGTATTTTCATTTAGATGGAATGATTTTGGCTTCCTCGGAACTCCCTTTTGTTTTCTCTCTCATGTCTTCTTTATTCGGTTTAAAGATCTGCAGCACATTAAAGGTCACCAGTTCTAACAGTGGAATTCATAAAATAGGTCTTTTATCATCTGCTTAAAAGTTGGCCTTATAACTTACCAGTCAAATGCATCGCGATGGCAACCACACTAAGGGGTTTTCTTTCTTTCCATAACATAAGAAACCTGCAATGGGTTAGGTTAGGCCAACCTTCCCTAGACTGGTGGCCTTCAGATATTTTTAACTATGATTTCCATCAGCCCCTGCCAGCATTGTTGCTGCTGACTGATGATGAGAATTGTAGTATAAAATGTCTATAGGACACCTGCTTGGTGGAGACTGTATCTCAGAAAGCTGAAAGGATTGATCTGGTGCCAGAGTGCACAGCTCTTGTAGGGATTCTGTCTTTCCTTTTGATGTTGGACTTGGGTGGATTGATTGATCCTGATAATTAAATAAGACCCATTCTACATGTACCTGATGGAGTAAAAATTATGTGGTGTGCTGCAGAGGTTGTAGAATAGATTACTTTAAGCTTAAGGTAGGGTAATCAGTTTTGTTAATGTGTGTGTGTGTGTTGTTTAAATGAAAGAACAATGTAAGCAGAAAACTAGCATAGCATGGGCTCAGGAGGGACCATCCTAGACTAAAAGTGTTCTCCCTGGTGTACTCATTTTCTGTTTCCCAAAAGTCTTTTACATGGAGAAACAGCAGTCTGACATGGTGCCACTCTGCTACCTTAGCTGCCTTCTTAGCTTTTCTCTTGTGCTTGCAGTAAATAAAGCATAGCTCCTTCATTTTAAGGGGACATGCAATATGCAGTATTCTGTACAAGACAAAAGCAAGAGGTGTGGGTACAGTCCTTTTTCAACCCATTGGATGATATTGGTCCTTCTGCTGGTGGCTAAGAAGTTTCCCAATTGGTTGACAAATTTCCAGCCACAAAACATGGTGCCACTGTGCCTGCCACCTGCAGAGCTATCCACAGTGTGCCCACATTACCAAATGACCATTCCTGCAGTCATCTCAGGAAAGCTTAACTGAGCAGATGCGTGTTCTCACTAAATTAGTCCCATGAATTCTGTCCATGCTGTAGGAACCACGAGGATAAAGACTGGAGGGTCTCTGCAACCTTTTTCACAACTGGGAGCTTGAAAGCTTTAGAGATGAGAGGCATGGTTTTTTTCCCCCTTTGGGCAAAAATTCTTCTCTCCCATCTGTGACAGGGGTACTAAAATTCCCTGAGTCACTGGAGGGGAGACAAACCACCTACTGAAAATAAAGGGAGGCAGCAAGGCCAAACTAATCAGTGGTGCCCCGAGGCTTTTTCAGTTCCTGTGACAAATTAAAAGAGGTGAGGGGTGAGCTGTGGAGGGGGACTGGAGGGGATTGTAGGAGATGAGGCAGCAGAGTGTAAAAGTTTGGGCAAATTAGGCTGCCTGAAAGATCCAATTTGCATGTTGAAGAGGCATGAAAGGATCAGAGGGTGAAAGCCAATTAACAGATCAAAGGCAGAGGAAGCAAGCCCTCCCCCTTGCATAGTTGGTGAAAGGCGAACTTATAGACAGGAGTAAGCTCCTATATTAAAAATTGGGTTGGGCTCTTTGTATGGTAACATGGAATAAATGCTGAGAGGATTTCTGGCTTAAAGAGTATCCATTGTGAGTATGTTCCACTTCAAGCTTGCATGTGGAACTTGTTCCAGCTGGTCATCCATATTCATACCAATCCTTTGGCATGAGGAAGTGTACTGCTAATGCACTGGGCAAACCTAGAGTTACTAGCACAGTCAGTTTACTCAGGCTATAGCTGTTTTAACATACACTGCTGGAGGCTTGCCAGATTTCCAGGGAAGGACCAGAATAAGGAAGAAAGAATGAGAGGTTGGTTTCAAATAAAGGATGTTACCCTTTGTGCTGCATGTATGCCAAGGCAGTTGAAGTATATTCTATAATAGTAAATAAATGTCCATCTTAAACATTTTTAAATGGAGCAGAGTGAGGAGATAAAAATTATTACACTTACCCACAACCATATGTGAGTATTATTAATTTTGATTCATAACTATCGTTACATAGTGAAGTTCCCGCGGATTTATGCCAAAGAATTCCATAAGACTAGTTAAATTGCCATTCAACTGTATTATGAGATGAGAAAAGCTGTATATTGCCAAATTTGATCAAAGAAAAAAGAAAAAGAGATGCCCAAGATGTCTCCAAGAAAGGGAGGGATATGTTGGAAAGTAATGGGGTTAGAAGGGATGCGTTTAAATGAGGTGTTTGAGCAGCCTTCTATAATCTGGTGCTCTCCCCCCCCCCCCCCCCCGATATTTTGAACTTCAGCTCTCATAGGCCTTCCCAGCATGGCCAACTTTGGTAGGCCAAAACATCTGAAGGCACCGGGTTGGGAAAGATTGTATTAAAGTATGCATGGAAGATGGGAAACTTGTAAATGGAAGTGGTAACTGAAAGGAATTGGATTAACTGAACTGAAGGAAGACTGATGTCTCAGAATTTGCAAGAACGGGCAAAATGGGCCTCTCTGGGTGGTTCTCCTGGCCAAATTGACTGCAGTGAACTCCCTTTGGCCCATTATAACTCTCTGAAACAAGTAAATCATCCCTCCAGTCAACCCATATTGCTGTTTTTATTTTCTAGTAGGTGTTGAACCTGGCCCTAGACAAGTTGTATTCTGTGCAGCAGTACAGGTTAGCCCTCAGTAATGAACATTTTGGTGATGTTTATGCTTTCACTGCCAGCACCTAACAGCTGCCTCCCCTTTGCGAAGGCAGACCAGTCAGGCGTCCTTTCTGCATGCTTGATGTTCATTAATGTAAAAGGAGCCTTGAGAGGGGCCGGGCGTCATGTTCCCTCGGGGTGGGAGATACAGCTTCCAGACCTGAGGGTGCCAGTAGAGCAGGAAGAGGCTGGGTCGATGGGAGCAATGGCTACAGGTCCATTCCTGTAAGAGGTGGCCACCGGGAGCATTAAGGCTCCTGTGTGAGAGGTGCTCACTTGCAAAGAAGGACATCTCAGGAGAAAGGGACTCTGGCCAGAATGCGCTCATGCTCTACAGCAGGTCCTGGCAGTAAAAGTCATCAGTAGCTGCCCAACCAGTGCCAGAAACAATGGTGATCTCTTAGCTCTGGTGGCCCGTAGCATGTCTTTGAAACCTGTGACTTGTGCTCGGTGCTCCTGATCCTTGGATGCCTGTTTGACTCTGCTTCTGGACTGAGTAAATGTTTCCATTTTCCTGCTCACCCTGCTGCCCTGAGCACTCCTGCCTTAGTCTGATCATGCCTTGTGCTTTAACTTCAGCCTGCTTTCTTATTTTGGATGGCCCTGTCATTCAAAAGCCAAGTCATCATACCTTGTGCTGAATTCTGGTATTTCAGTGTCCCTGTAATGCCCTTCATAAACATACACACAACATTGCAACACTCAGCATACCAGGTTTGATAGGGCCAGAAGAAAATATATTTGGTGACCTGGTATTCATGCTTTGCAGACCTTCAGGTTTGTTGTTTGCTTCGGTCCGGCTGTGGGGAGGGAGGATGGGCTGTGTTCCATACCACGGCACAGAAGGTTCAAACGTGATTATGGCAGAAGCTTTGCTGGTGGCTGGCAGGCCAAAGAACACACACTAATTAATAGAAACAATTATGCCCATGAATAGCAAATAACAACCATCCAACGCAGTGAACATAGAGGTTTTCGATGCTGATTTTGGGATGTTGCATTTTTGGTCCAGGGTGTGTTTGGGTACCAGCACTAGAGCCTGTAGAATTGCGCCAATTGTGGAAAGTGCCTCAGTATGTTGTGCTGTCATAGCAGCCTAGGCCACTGTTGGAACATTATGTAGGCAGTAGCCAAACTACCACAGTGGCCTGGTCATCTGTGCACAGAATAGAGAGGAGATTGTGGTGGGGGGAGAAATACCCAAATAATAGAAAAGGGGGATAATACAAATACTTAACTAACAGGAGTCCAAAATATCCCACAGTAGTTAAAGCCAGTAATGTGTAAACTTACCCCAAGACAGATTTGTACTTTCCTTATCAAATGATAAGTTTCTTTGTTTGTCTTGATTGGAAGTTCATTATGGCAGTATCTTATTGTCTGTTGTTGACCATGTATATCAATAAAGTACATTTTGGGAGCTGTAGAGTAGGATTATGTTTGCTACTGTGTTGTTGTGCATTTTTAGAGTCTGTTGTACTTCTGATTGGCTGTTTTCATGGGCCACACTGTTTAGTCTTCAGTCCTTATGGAGCCCACGGAGTTGGTGTGAGCAGCTGAGATGTCAGTAGCAGCTGAGGAAAAGACACTTTCCCTGATGAGGCCCAGCCCTCTTTGCTTGCTAGTCACCAGGGTCTGCACAATTCCTCTCCTGACCTTCTTCTCCGATTCCCTTTCCAGTACCTCCAGCATCCAGGTCTAAGTAAACTTTCACATACCAAACAAGGAAAAAATTACACTGCATATTAGAGAAAAATGACCTCAGTGAACTGGATGCAGAAAGGAAATACAAACATGAATGAAAAAGAATGTTGACTAAGGGATGGATATGAGCTGCATGGTTGTTTCCTTGATAAACTGAAGGATCAAGGGGCATAATTCCATGAACATGAGCATTGCATCTCGGGGATTTTTAGGATTCTTTGCTTTCTAAACATGTATAGGATTTTGTCTTGGTCATGCAAAATATGCAGGTGTTTTATGGTCAATCTCAGTGTAAATAAAGAAAATACTAAAGAAAATCCAAGATTGGGACACATAGGAGCATCATAGCAGAATGCTGTGCCCCCGTATGGTTCAACAGCTGCCGTACTAGCAAGACTGATGCCAGACTTAATGACACCATGAGGATTATAAGTGGATATATCAAATCCATTCCTACTTGTTGGCTTCATGTTCTGAGCCTTATAGCGCCAGCAGCTCTATGAAGGCAATATGTCCTAGTGAGAGAATACAGAAAAATCATGAGCAATCCATTTCTACCAGTGCCAGCTAGCCTTTCGTATTTATCCCTTGGCAGGCTCAAATCCAAGAAGCCCTCACTGGCACTTGCACAACATCTGTATAATAACTTTAAAGTCAATTGCCAATGCAAAGCTAAATGGGCTGTTGAACACCCAGAAAGAGGTAGATATTTAGATGATCCCATACAAAAGGTGCCAGGTTTTGACTTATCCTGCCAGTGTTGGATAACTCTGAAGAGGAGGCGCACCTCACACGGTGTCTGCCAGGACTCACTGCGTGAATGGGGTGTAGCTCCCACCCCTCAGTGCAACTGTGCGTTTCCATGTCAACCTGTACACCATATTGTGACCAGCTGTAAACTGAGGGCATACACCAGTTCAGTGTCTGACTTTTTCCACATAAACAATAATGTGCTTCAGTGGTTAGGTGGCATAAATATTGATGTTGGAATACAGATCTTTTTAGCATTTATATTGTAAGTGTTTTTAACCTAGTTCAAATACTAATATATATCTTAAGTCATATGCTAAATAAATAAATAAATCACACAGTTTAACATTTTGCCAACAACTGCCTATCTAAATTTGAGTTTTGGTGATATTCCTAGCTACAATCACATATAATTTATCCCTCTCTCCCCCCCCCCTTTTTTTTAAATCCATATTATTGTCTTGCTGGAAATCTCCTTTCCATGTGTAGATTCAGACAATAGCTGAAGTTTGGCTCTCCTCTGCTGTTTTTGTTCCTGTTATGCTCTATACATTTAGAAACCTGCAATGAAATCATCTAATGTTCGAATGTGTTGTCTGGAACCCCAGGGTTCCATGAGAATCATCCAGGGATTTACTGCTATGATTACAGTGAAATTGTAAGGTTGTTGTTGGTTTCTTTCATTTAAAAGGGAGGTCTATGGCAAGGTAAGGCCTTTATTTTTACTTAGTAGCCTTTACACATATACCATTAAAAGGAGATTATTTGTTTTAAAGTCAGAGTGGTTTCATTTGAGTGGATTCAGATTGTAAAGAATAATGGTGACACACTCTCAGTACAAGAATAAAACAGATGCAGAACTGGAAATGTGCTTACGACTGTCATCAGTCACACCACATTTTGATTTTCTTTGTGGCAAAAAACAAGCACATCCAAGTCATTAAAACGAAGTATAACTTTTCAGATCATTTGTTAGTGACATTATGCTAAAATTTAGTATGCATTCTGTAAATTTAGTATTATTTAGTTAACATGTAATAAATGGGTTCTTTAATGCATTTATAGTTTCTATTTACATTGTATGAAATGTGTTACTGCAACTAATTGTAACATTTTGGTCAAATAAAAATTCTTACATGAAACATATTTATTAATTGGTAATGCTGATACTTCACATTGAAAAGGCTTCCTTGGGTATCTCAGGCTGAAAGACCACTAGTCTATTCCCAACCTCTGATAATAATATTGAACGGAAGCTTCTTGGTGCTGTTCTGAGCTTTAGGGGTACAGGGTGGTAGGAGGGCCAGCATTAGGAGGAGGAAAGGAGAAGGGACACCTTTCTTTTCTTTCCCACCTTCTTGAAATCTGCCTCTAGTGTGCTATGTTGTGCTAAATGACTCAAGCACATGCAGAAATCACTACTTCCCACTCTTCTGCATTAAGCAAAGGCCATTAAATTTGGTGAGAAGGAACTACACTGATGAGTATTTCACCTGACTGACTTGGATAGTTTTGAGATCGCCTAAGAACAGAAAAGATCCTACAAAGCAATTCAGCACACTCATGGGCATTATTGATTTAACTTCTATACCACCCAATAGCTGAAGCTCTGTGGATGGCTGACAACCGTTCCAAATGGGATCCTAATACAGTAAAAGCAATCCTAACCTTCTGTCCCATACAACATTTTAAAGGGGTATAAAATGCTAAAGGAATTTGGCAGCTAAAACAGTGTTTAATAGCAAATGCACTTGTTGAGGAACCCTAGAGAGGAGTAGCCATGAAGCCATTAGATAACCCTTAGATATCTTGTAATGCTTCAGCATAGAGGCATGTCTTAACAGGATGGCAAAGGTGGGACCAAGCAGGCCACAATTGGAGATAATTCTACAGTGGTGCTGCTTCGAAAGCTGTCCCCTCGTTGCTGTCCTCTGAGCCTCCCTTAGATGTGGCACAAGGAAGTGGGCCCAGATGTTGATCAGGTCACTCGTGGCTGGGAGTGGTGTTCCATAAACATTCTGAATCTGTGGAAGGCTTCACAGGTTCAAATCACCCTAAATAGGAGCTTTTTAAAATTTTATTTCTGTAATTGATTATACTCATAATTTTTTAGGTACAAGCAATCATCATTGGAATCAGTTATCCATATGAAGTACTGATGGTATTATATTAGATAATATCTTCCGTCTTAACACTTTTTGACACTTTCTTGAACAGAGAATGTTAAAATATGCATGGAGTCTTTTTCTTGCTTTATGTTCTCAATAGAAAGGTGCTATAAAAATGGAAAGGTGCTATAAAAGGCCTTGAGCCCTTTGTAGGAAAAAGGCAGGATATAAATCGAAAAATAAATAAATAAAAATGTGCTGTGTGCTACTGATTATATTGACCAATCCAGCCCCTTATTGGTTAGGAATTCTATCTTTTTCTCTTTGACTAGCCCACTCCTTTCACCCCTGTGTCTTTGTTTAATTGATCTGGTTACTTTTTCCACCATGATTAAAATCTCTTAAGTGTGGCCACCTCAATTTACAGTTCACATTTCAAGAAGGGGTCTCTTATGTCTTGCCAATCCTCCGCATGTTCACTCGTTAAATTATACATATGCTAATGAAGTGTGAAAATCAGCCAAATAACAACTCTCTGTAATCGCTTAATGTCCCCAGAGCACTGTGGCTTTTTTATTATTATCTTATGATTTGCAACCTATTCTAAGTCACGTTTCTTCTAGGGCCTCATTCCAACAGCTGAGGTTAATTAGCATTTTTACTCTTGCCCCTTCTGCTAGTTCTCACCCACAGAACAGCACACGTTCTCCATTTTGAACTGACAATCTATTACAGCCTGGAATAGCTTGCCGCTATGGTTGCTGGGTGCTGATCTTTACTTCAGCCTGAGGGTATTAATTTTGGTGGACAAGCTAAAATTCTTAGATTTTTTTAAAGCTTTGTATTTTGATGGAAAATCCTTTGGAATATACTTTTCTCCCCCACCTTGCTGGCAATAAAACGATCACTTATAAAATCCGAATATATACCATTCCAGAAATAGCTAGATGATGATATTCTATTGATTTTTATCTTTGTAGAAAGTTATCCCTTTTACTAACAATTGGCTTGAATTTTACTTGTCTGTTAAGTGATGAAGGTGATTTGAAACCCTGTACACTGCTTCACTGATACAATCTTCCTGCTGCATTTTTCAGATTCCTGTATGAATTTGACCTCCTCCAAAAATCCTTCAACAGTTGTGCCTGGTAGCCCCTTCACATATGTCATGTTGAAAATACATTCTTCAGATAGTCTTCACACAAGGGCTTCTCTAGCAGGGATGCTATGAGTGACATTTGAAGCGCAAATTATTCTTCTTGGGTATGATACCAAAAAATATTCACCCTGTGGTGAGTGTTTTGCAACCTATTCCCCAAGAAGCCAGAGGCTTGCTTGTAATCCAGGTTCCAGACTGGTAGTTGTGGTGTGGGAATTCACAACACCGTGTGCTGACAATTTATGTATCAAGCCATTCTAAATGCTATATTCCAGGACAAGTTCCTGCTTTGTTGAATCATTCATTCCATGGGCTCTGATCCTGAGAATGACATTTGAGAGGGATCTTTTGATTCTCTGGGGATCATCCTCCAGTGGTAGTCTACTGTTTGATTAAACTAATGAAACTTCTCCTAGTCCTTATTCTTAGTGATATTGCTGGGCTCGGGATACTATTTTTCTGGTAAATAGCCAGTGTGCAGCACACACTACTTTACCTCACGCAGGTCACCCACCAGCACTGCTTGGGTTAGTTGTCTGGAGAAGTGCAGACCCTCCTGAAAAAGTAAGTGAAGGAAATGTCCTGAGACTTGGTAATGAGGATGGTATAGAAAAAGCTTTAAATAAATGTATACATGGAAGTAGTTTGTCAGACTCTGTAGGCAGAGCAAGCCGTTACAGCAGCTGAGGGTCCCGAGCCTGTTGGATCTTGCTGTGTGCAATGAGAATGGTGTTCAGTGCCATTTCCCACTCATTCTGCCTTTGTCTTTTAAGTTGTGACAGCTTCGGACTTTTGTTTCATGAATGGACTCTAAACTATAGAACGTCATGCCAGTGCTCTCCTTTGAAAAACCTTGGCTCCATCGTGGGTGTCTGGAACCTTGCTTCAGTTTGGTTAAGAAGAAACAAAATTGTACTTCCTTCTTTTGGTACCATAAGACCCAAAGCCCTTTTGAATGTCTCCTTAATGTTGGCCTGCAAACAACTGCTTCTCTGAGCATCGTATTGATGGGGTGGTAGAATATCAGGTACAACCATGGTGGAACTTTCCACAGTGCTGAAAGCAGAGGCGCTCTATTTAGCATTGTAGTGCTAGATATAATGAAGGTGCTATATTTAGCACTGTTTCGATTTGCCTTGGGAGCAGAACCATCAGTATTCCTTCAGCTGAAAAATTTGATACATTGACCCATGTGAGAAACTGATCTATATCTGAATGAGTTTAGACTCTGAGTAAGGTGTTAATCCCCTCCATCTAAAATGCTTTCAGTCATGGTCTCAAGAAGTAAAAGCAAAAGCACCAATATTTTTGTTGCCTGATGTTCTGGATGGGCAAACTCTAGCTAGCTGATTGGATAGAGGAGTTCCTGAACTATGGACTTTTTCATATGCCTGCCAGTTTTCTGCCTCAAGCTGCTGTGCCAAGGACAAGACTCAAGCAGGCTGACTTACAAAGGCATTGCTTGGGGGCTTCCAGGTTAGTTATGTTCTCTCTGTGTGTGGCCGCTTGATTTCTTTTTCTCTGTGCACACTTCCATCCGGTCCTCCCTTGCGCAAAGCTGCCAAATGCCCATGTGCAAATGCCCTCGTGTGCATGCTGGTAGGATGGAGCCCAGTTCTCTTGCTGTTACTACACAAACATTGGAGGTATGATAATGGTGAACAATTTAGTTTTTTCTGTTCTTTCTGGTGGTGGATGATGGATTTTACAATACCATTTGAGAAAGGCCATCAAGTTCCTTTAAAGAGAAGAAATTCATCAAAGTTCAGGTGCAGCTGATTACCTACCTGAGGCAACTTTTGAGGCAGCTCCAGGGAGCTACCTGAAGTGCACAGAAGTATAGAATACTAGAGTGTGAAGGGGCCAGAGGGTCTGGGGCACGGGGGTGTTGAAGAGATTGTCTATCCAGCAGGATATGTTCCCTACTTTCTGTCCTGCAGTTATACTGTAGTAAAGACAAATGATTTAAACTCATGTTTATTCTTAAATATGATGCAAAAATTCAACAAGGCCTACCTTGCAAGTATGCTGCTTTGAAAAATTAGTTTGAAAAGTGGAGGAGAAATGGCTTTAGCAGTCAAGCAAACTTAAGCTTGCAACCTCAGGATTCCTCAGAGGGGTCCCATTGAATTCATTGGCAGACTTAGGGAGGCAGACATAAGACTGGATAGCATTTGGACCAATTGCATGACACCTTAATGATGAAAAGAAATGAGAACTCTTTGTGGTTCTCGCATCTGCTTTCAGAGTGCCAAAAGTTGAAACCCAGGGCTCTCACAGAAGGAAATCATTTATGAGCAATAATGTTGAATCGAAGCTTGCTTCTTTGGGAGTAGGAGATGATGTAGGGAAACCTACAAGGTAAGCTTTGGCTGCATGTGTGGCTCCATTTCTTGTAAATGACTAATTTGGATCCCCGCCAAAATGAGTTTAATGGATGCCATATGAATCCATCACCTGTAGTGTTATAAAGCCAAGTAGCTGGCCAAGGCTTTGCATCACTTATGTTCTGGAATAATGCAGTTTCTGCAAAATAAAAGATATTTTAAAATAAAAATGCATTCAGTTTACTTACTTCAGAAATGTCACAATTGCAATGTCAAGGGCCAGTGTGTTTCAAGAAGAGGCATCATGGAATATTTCTTCAGCCTGCCCTTGTGAAAACCCTTTAGAGCTTTTCTACTTGACACAATAAATTTCCAACTCCCTAGTTACGTGATGTAAAATGGTGTGTAAAATGTCAAGTCTGCATGCAGCGAAGAATCTTGTTCATTCTGGCCATCCTCATAAGATCTTTGTCATTTGGAGTTCACAGCAACTGCTGGTTATTTCAGCCTTCCAGCAGGGATCACAGGCTGCAACAGAAGATCACTTGCCTAGTCGCACATGGGCCAGATGTCTTGCATCCTTCTCAGCTCGCCTGTAACCTACATGAAAGTGAGAACAGAGTAAAACTGCCTCCCAGCTCAGCAAAGAAAATCTGGAGTGTTTTTCTCCTGATGCTTGTTGTCATTTTGGTATCCAGCAAAGAGGAATAACATAGTTGATACTTTAAGAAAAGAAGAGAGTCAAGAAAGAGAAAAAGGGGAAGGAACCTGAGCATTCTGGAAAGGACTTAAATTACAGCAGACTGTAATTTCTAGATGGATTCCTAGGACAGGTGCATTACCTGCATTTTAATGAAAGATGTTATTATTTGGTTGAATTCTCCCTCCAACCTTTAAAAAAAATCTATTGCTGTGTATGTCTGGGGAAATAATTTGTGTGCCTTTCAGAAGATTCTGGGAAATATACAGTGGTCCATTCTCAGTTCTTGCAGTATATTAGCCAGTGGTACAGAGACTCCCTGTTCCCCCATTTGAACTGGATGCATGCCAGAACACTGGCCACATTCTACAAAGCATATTTTCAAGGAAAATACCTGGACTGGTGGGCAAGTTATCTTTTAGGAAAGATGGTCTGCCCTTATTAAAGGGTCCTTTTATATGTTTCTGAGGGCCATCAGCATTCCCTGATACTTAGTTTTGAAATTGTCTATATTTATATGGAAATATCCTGCCTGTAACATATTAGTATCCTATCCAGCTTGGTATGGGAAGGGGCCAAAGCTCAGCTGTAGGGCACATGCTTTGCATGCACAAGGCCCTAGATTTAAGCACTAGCATTTTCTGGGACAGATGAATTCCCATCAGACACCATGGGGACCTTCTGCTGGGAAGTGCCAGCAGTACTGGATCACACTCTGACCCAGTGCGAGGCGAATTCCTATGCTCCTGGCCTATCTAAGGGAGGGATACAGCAAAGACCCAGGCTGGCAATAACGTTCTTCATGACCGTTTTCTGCACTTACCTTCAAACACTTCATAATAGTGTGTTTCAGAGAGTATATTTACTGATCATTGCTTTCCTTAGCTTGACTGCCATTCTTACTCTTCCCCGGTTTGAAAAATCTGTTGTTGCTTTATTATTGTTAGGTCAATTGTGAGTTTTATGGGAAGCAGGGGTCCTTTTGGAAATGCCACATCTCATTTCTCGGGTTGTAATATAAGAAGATAAATTTTTGGAGCTCTTTTTTTTTAAATATATTGATAAAGTCCTTGCCATTCCAAATCAGCAAATTGGAAGTAAATCCCATGTTTTTCAGTGAAATTTACTTCTGCAAATGTGTGCTTAGCTGCTGTTTGCTTTATCCAGAGCTCTGTCATCATCTAAGGGAGCTTTCCTATTGTGTTCCTATTACTGTTCTTTGTTTTCAGGATGTATCTGCCCTTTAGTGCAAGACCAGGCATAATTAGAAGATTAGTGTTATGAGGTTCTACATACCGTAGATTCTTATCATTAGATACTACTGACCAGTATTTTATTGGAACAAATTATAATCTTTGGAAATACTTGTCTACCTTTCTTCTGTGACATGGCCTTAACCCTTGGGAAATTACATTTTATATTCTGTGCACAGTGCATAGCCAGAAGAGATTCTCTTTATGCAAAGCATATGAGGCTTTTGGTGAGAGCCTTGGAAAAGCTTCCATTGAGGTCTAGCTAATTATGGCTTGCAACCTGTGCCATAAATTAAAGCTCACGATGAGCTCATGACCAGTCAAGGTCTGCAATGTTTACAAGCCATAAGGTCACAGTGGAAAACAGCAAGGAACAGCCATTTAATAGGCTGTTGGCCTAGCTGTCAAAATTATTAATTAAATTTTATCTCCTCTCCTACATGGTTGAGTGCCACCAGTATGAATCTTCAGACACGAGGAAACCGTGCACAGTAATAATTGGGTGCTTATCACAGGCCAAGCAGTCTTTTAATATGATCCTTTGTTTGACAGCTATCATAATGCACTGATGGAAGATAGCAGGATCTCTGGAAATGCCAATAGAACAGTGTATCAAACCCTCAGGTTCAGATCTTAGGATAAAGGAGGCAACCAAGAATCAATAGAATGTAGACTAATACATTTATACATGATTAGCTTCAGGGGTGAGCAGATAATTTCCAGTGAGAGCATCAGAGGCATTGCCAGCAATGAGTGTTATCTGGGTCTTGTGTAGAACTGCAGGAATGGCTGTGTTGCTGTTCCTTTGAATGTCTGTTTAGATGGTTCCCTCCCCCCTTTTTTTTCCTTTAGTCTTCACCATGCCCCAACTTGCCTGACTGGGTAGCAATTGCTGACAACCAGTTAGGCAAGTAGCACATCTTGGACTGTCCCTGAAACCAGACCCAATTTTCCTTATGAAAATCTCTCTTTAGTTCCATCCCAGAGACTCCGTCAGCAAGAACGTTGGAAGCTGAAACATAATGAGGTTCCATCTGTTTGCAAGGAATTATATTTGATAATTGACTTGTGGACCTAATTCTAGCCTTTATCCCTTCCAAAGTACTGTGGCATGACTTTGTGCAGGATAATCATCAAAATCCCTTGACAGGAAATGCACGAGATGCCTCTGTGATGTGCCAGAACAGACCTGGGGAATCTCTTTGCGGAGGGAGGGCAGCAAGCTTCCCGGTGCCTGCATGCTGGCAGCAGCATGACTAGAGGCCAAAGTGGGAGTGGCCACCCCCTGCTTGTGCATGGCGTTCACACCTGCATCCCATTCATAGGCATACACACACAGTTGATACTTACAAGTCAGCCAGGGATTTTTTTTTCCTGCTTAGTACCAAAAAGCAGTGCCTATCTTATCACTGTGCAGATAAGAAAAGCTCTTATCTCAATCAGCTGCTGTTTGGAGATAAGAACATTTGTCTAGAGATAGGGGGCCTGTCCTAGACAAGAAGCTAGCAGGCCAGATGGTGACCCTTGACGGACTAGAGGTTCCCCACCCCTGTGCTAGCAGAGTTAGGGTTGGTTCAGAAACAGTAACAGCCCCCCAGGCTTCCATCAGAAACACTGCTGCCTGGTTTGATACAGTAATGCCTACTTAACAGAGCAGGCCTGGACAACTTTGAGCCATCAATTTGAAATGCAGCCAGTTAGCTATGAATAGCAGCCCTCCACCTAGTCTGAGTGAACTGAGCCTCTTGATTTTGTTTTCTGCCTAAGTAAGTCTGAAAAAATGCATGGGTTAGTATGTGTTTGGGCCAGACTGCGCAAGCTGTGGCAAGCATTTGGCTTAGCGGATAACAAGATGAAATTGACCATTAGATTTGGGTCTGGGTGCAACTCCAGGCATAAACTCAAGTGAGCTTCAGATTGGGTAAAAGAGGAGGTGTGATTTGCATCTTTTCATAATGAAGATTTACCCACTTCTGGAACATTATGAGTTCAGGATGGAGCATTAGGATATAGTCTCATTGGTTGCTCCCCTGAGTTCAGGATGGTGCCCTGGTTCTTAATAGCACTTCCATCCTCGCTGTGATCCTGTGAGGCAGCTGTGACTGGCCAAAGGCCACCCAGTGAGATCACAGCTGAATATGGATATACATCTGGAACCCTGCTGTGCTCAAATAAAACACTAACTTCACCATGCAGGTTTTCAAGCTCATGTTCTTTCATCTCACAAATGCTTCATGAATGCCTCAGTCACAGTAAAATGAGGACAGGCATTCATAGCAGCAGAGAAGTAGTTCTTTGCGTCCAAGAGGACTTCTTTTCTGTAGGCATCCTTCCATTCCTTATGGCAGGCTGATCTTTCAAGTGTGGGGGTGTGTCAGAAATACTTTGAGTCAACTGAGCAGAATCGGAGAAACAAAGGGTTTTATTAGGATCATGTAGTTTTACATGTTTTTCTTCGTATATTGGAGCTTTTGTTTATATTGAGAGAGCTGCTTTGAGATTTAATATGAAAAAAAATCATAAACATAAGTAATAAATAGGCTAGTGCAAGCTCAATGGGTCAACCTAAGGAACTTGCTGAGTCATGCCAGGAAGTGCAAGTCACATGCCTCCTGGTGTTGCGCAACTAGGTAAACATCAAAACTTCCCTTGCTGGTAGCTCTTCCTTTTTTCATAGTATGCTTCAGTTCCCTGTGTGCTGATTGAGAATAGGGAAGGCCCACTCAGAGGGGTATTGTGCATTTTATTTATTTATTTATTTATTTATCCAACACACAATTGCATATAGCATTATAAATAACTTATAGTAATAGTATAGTAATAAATACAAAAAGGCTCGCCCATTCGTTTCAAATCAGGCACTGTAAGTAATGAGATAAGAGCTGCATACCCTTGAAATGGTGAATCTCCTTCATAATTCATGTCCAAGTGTCTGTCCCTGGGATGGGTAATGTGGATGGGAACTGCCAGAAACATCTTATTTTCTAGGTCACCTAAGAAGCTGCACAAATGCAGTTGATACATTCTGACATCTGCAGGCTCTGTGCATTCTGGATGAGTAAATAGGATGGAGGAGTTGAAGCACTTGGAAGGCCAGGTGTGAGCTCTGCTTCTAGTCAAGCAAGAATACAACAGGGCCTCTGACCCACTGATCTGGTTCACCTAAGTTGTGCTTTTGTGGTGGTAAACTAAAGGCTAATTCCACAGAAGCCCTCCATGATGTCCACATGAATATGGACAGAAAGTGCTGTCAGTAATGGCCTTATAGGTGATAGCTGTGCACTGAACCTAAAACATCGCCAGATATGCTACTGAGTTTTGGAGTGTGTGAAGGTAATAGTTAGCAAAGTGGGCATTTAGGCAACTGCTGTGGCACCTCAGTTGCTTCAGCAAGAATGCGTCAAGCTTTCTAATCTGTCTCATTGGGGAATATTGTTCAGCAACTTGGACTCTCCAGTGTGATGTTCATCAAGATTTGGTCTTGTTCCCCATGCCATTTAATTTCTGCCGGAGACCACCAGGTGGGCTTCATCTGGAGCTCTCCAGTGTGTTGTCATCAGTATGCTGATGATACACAGCTCTATTTCTCTTTTTCGCCCTCACCTGTTAAGGCAGTGGATATGCTAAACCAGCGCCTGGCTGCCGCACTGGGTTGGATGAGGGCTAACAAGACTGAGATGCTGTCAGTGAGGGGGCGCAGGGTGTTTGGGCTGTTCTGGATGGGGTTGCTGTGCCCCTGAAGGAGCAGCATTTTGTAGCCTGGGTGTCCTGATTGCCTCATCTTTGCCACTTGTTTGCTTTCTGCCAGCTCAAGCAGGTGGCCCAGCTGAATCCCTATCTGGATGGGGATAGCCTGGTTTCAGGAAACTGCTCTGGGAAGCTCTCAATTAGATGACTGCAATGCACGCTGTGTTGGCCTGTCCTTGAGGACTGTCCTTGAGGTTCAGAAGCTGCAGCTTGCGCGAAATGTGGCAGCCAGGCTAATAACAAGGACCAGATGGTCTGAATAAGTAATACCGATTCTGTCCTGCATTCGTGCCCCTTCAAGGAGCTGGTTTTAAACTGTCATGCCCTACCTGGCTTGGGACCACAGTTACTTGATGGAGCAGCTGTGCTAGGTACGGTCTACCTGGACTTGGGCCCTGCCCTGGCTGCCACTCCAAGACAGTCATGACTGGTGGCAACACAGGGACGTGCCTTCTCAGTGGCAGCTCCCCAATTGTGATGCAAGCCCTCCGTGGAGGCTTGCCTGGCCCCAACGCTACTAGCCTTCCAATGCCAGGTTAAGACTGCCCTCTGTGACAAGGCATTCAACTTCTGTGAATAGGACTTCGGTGGTTCTGTCTCAGGTCCTGTTATTTTGGCTTGTGTCCAGTATTTCAGTTGTTTGAATTTGGTTTTTAAATATTGTAATGCAGTGTTCATGATGTTTATTTATTTATTTATTTTATTAAAACATTTTTATGCCGCCCCATTCGCCGAAGCCTCGGGGCGGCTCACATCATTAAGTTAAAATAATTATAATATAAATTAAAATATAAATATAAAAATTAAAATACAACAGTACAGTATAAAATAAGCCGCCCTGGCCAGATAAAACCAATAATGTTAACAGTTAAAATGCCGCTTGAATAAAAAGGTCTTCGCCTGGCGCCGAAAAACAAATAACGATGGTGCCAGGCGGACCTCTCTGGGGAGCGCATTCCATAACTTAGGCGCCACCGCAGAGAAAGCCCTCCTCCGAGTAGCCACCCTCCTAATTTCTTTCATGGAGGGTTCCCGGAGAAGGGCCTCCCCCGCCGATCTCAAGGGGCGGCTGGGCATATATGGATGCAGGCGCTCCTTCAGGTAACCAGGACCCAAGCCATTTAGCAATGTTCCTGTTGCTATCTGTATTTTATATTGGGTTCTTAATGCCTTTTATGTGTTTTAAACCGCTCAGAGAGCTTTGGCTATTGGACAGAAATAAAATAAAATGTTTCAGGGGTGGGCTGTTTGTGACCCTCCAGGTGATGCGGGACTGCACCTCTTGTTGCCCCTCACCACTGACTATGCTGAGCAGGGCTGATGGGAGTTGCAGTCCAACCACATCTGGAAGACCACTGATTGTCAGTCTCTGGTTTGTACCACTATGGATAATGGTTCCAGACATTTACCATTGTCCTTTTTGCACACCATAATACATGATAACATGTAGCACTTGAACCATTTTAGATGGGTGTCCTCATTTCCCCACCACATTAACTAAAGGAGAAATTGTTAGTTAGACAGAGAGGACACCTTTGTGTCATAAGACTGCTTCTCTTCCATTCAGCAAGGAAGCAGCGATGTGTAAACCAATTGGATACAATCTCTTCTCTATCAGTTTTCTTGTTACTCTCCCACCTCAGTGACTATTGGATCAGAAAATCCACGCACTAATTTACAACACATCTGTCACTCTCCTCCCATAATGAGTTGGCAGCTGATGCAGCGAAGGTCTTTGAGATTCCAAGGTGCCCTCCTGGAGGAGCAGTGAAAGCTCGGTGTGATTTCACTAGCCTCTTGGGACTCTGAATCCACTAGTTTATTGTTGGTGGAGCTGTCATGGTGACTGTGCAGCAAATCTTTTCAGAGTATCTGTATAGAGAGGTCCGGGCTACAGCACCGAGGAACAGTGTAGGCCAAGCCAAACCTTTCTTTAGCTGCAGTTGGCATTCCTCTCCTGTTCCATCCTGACCCATTTCTGTTTCTGGTGCTGTGCTAATAATGCATGATTCAAGCAGCAGCACACAGACTTGCTCAGCAAGTCCCTGCAGTTAGGCAGATCACAGGGATTAAAAGTGAAATAGAATATTACAAGCTGTGTGTAGTACATCCATGCCCGGCCTGGCTAACCTGTACTTAATGCAGCCCATTCACTGCAGTCCTATTGAAATCATAAGCGTAACCCATGTGGGCACCTGAGAGTTAAGCATTATTCCTAGAATACAAATAGCAGAGCAAATAATGGTCATTACCCACAATCCATTGTGTCTTTCCGAGTCTCTATCATCAGCTCAGTAATACTGTTTAATCCCTGATGCTGATTTAAAAATTCCATCAGAGGAAAGTAATGTGTTTCTGTTCTGGGGTTTACTCTGGTAAAAACATTACTGGATTAACTTTATCTTTGCTATTACAGGGGTCTTTTAGGAGTCAGCATCATCTTTTTTTCCTCCCTTTTTAACTGAATCAAATAAAAAAGTCAGACCGAATTGGCAATATATGCAGGTGCATTTCAATGGGAAGATCACTTTACAGTTTCAAAAGTTTGTACAAATCCTTTGTGTACTTCAAAGAATGACCACTTTAAAAAGAACAAACCAGAACAAAAACCTGTTAGCAATTTCCTTTGCTTATATGTGGTTGCTGCACACTTGCTCAACTCTGTTCTAGACAGATCCAGACTTTCTCTGATATCTTTCCTATGGTGTTTACAGAGTAACACCCTATTTTCTGAATTGTATTGATGCAAAATAAAAATAATACTTATAAAATAATACTCATGATGTGTTCTTCCTAACATCCAATGTCCATGTAACCTGAGGAACAAGAAAACCTTTTCTTCTGACAAGTTTGTGCTTGAGAACTCAGATAAGCTAAGAAAAAATCTTGGTCCTGGTACGGGCTTATCCTATTCCATTTGACTTCCACTTGACACTTTTTTGAAAAAGAAATTGCTGAGTCCACTGTAATATTGAGCCATACGTCCCCTGAACTTATCATAAACATTGTTCCATTCTTGTACTGTTACATTAATAAATCCAATATCTAGGGTGCTAACAGTACGTATTTTTCACCCATCTGGACTACATCCCCAGGTTATAGTTAGAGTTCATTGCAGTGTGTCTATTTCCCACCTTTTGTTCTGTGAAACAGCAAAATAGGATGTGCTACAGGTAGAGGTGAACCCTGTCTTTTAGCCCCAAGACTAGAGTCTCTGAGGGCAATGTACAGCTTCATCCCCCCACCCCTCAGCCCCTTCATTCCAGGGATATTCCCAGGTAGGCCCTTCTATTAGTATGGATGAAAGCTAGTGCTGCATTTTGAGATGCTTCGCTAGTGGTGGAAAATATGCTTTTGACACCGGGTAGTATCTCCAAATGCGGTATCAAGGGGGCTGAGATCAAACATATGGCTGTGCCATGATAATTTGTTAGCAGGTACCTTGAGGTGGACAGCTCTGAGGTCCAGGGATCATTTTCTCTTTGTGGACCCCCAGACACCATTTTTTTCCTGCAGCAGCTGCAGAGCATAAACAGGGTCAAAGTCAGTTTGTTTGCAAGCTAAATTTGAGCCTCCACAGCTGAAATGTATGGGTGGCAAGGGCTGCATGCAGCCTTCAGGCTGTATGTTTCCCACTGCTAGGATAGGAGTGGGCCCTTTCTTTCTTTCCCTCTTAGAACCTTAGAAGCGCAGTTCTTTTATTGAAACTTCACTCGTTACAGAACATTATAAACTCTAAGCAGCCTTCTGCTGGAGTTGTGGAAGAAGCATCTGCCTGTGCAAGGAGTTGAATCCAAACTGAAACTTCTGCTCCTCCCTTCCCTTTTAGCAAAGCTTCTGACTCCATCCTTGAGTGATTCCTGTTGCTTGCAGGCCAGATGGCAAGAATGCCAAATACTTCATAATTGGTCTGATGGAGTCCAGGAAGTTTCCCCACCAACCCTGGAAAGTCTTCCTCCCTTTACAAGCCAGCCTGGTTCCCAGGCTTTGCCTGAAAAACTTCACTAGGTTACCTTGAAACTGCCAAGCCGTCTGCCTCCTCAGAATTGGACAAATCCATCAGAGCAAACGTTAATACATGAGAGATGGGCCTCCTCTCTACAGTAAAACAGTTTCCTCTTTGAGGAAGAGACACACCAGAGTTCTGCATTTGGACAACATGCTAAACAGTCCAGGGAAAGCACATCCCTGCAGTCTTTGGCCGCTCCCATGAGCAACAGGAGCACTTTGGAGCATGCATTAGCACACTGGCTTGTCCTCCACAATCCAGAGTTTGTTTTTTGTTTTTTTAAAGCCCTGGCTTGTAGTTATACATGAACTGGTGCGGCCCGCTTACAAAAGATTTCTGCAGGAAGTCAGGAAACTGCTGTGGCCTTAGTTGAGCCTGCCAGCAAGAAACAAGGTGGCAGCTTGCAAATGACAGTGGAGCACTCAGGGATGCATAAGCAATCTGTTGAAAGTTGGCATGAGAGAAAGCTACTGTGCTCTTGGTGAGGTTAAAGGATTTCCTCCATTCCATTCCTTCATTGTTCAGTGGAATCACTCTGCCCGGGATTCCATTCCATTCCTTTCCTTTTGAATTTGGGTTTAACTGTTACTAAAAAATAAATTGTAGAACTGGACATGTATCATTTACTGCAACTCTTACTCTCTTCTAAATTGATGCAGATTTGTCTGTTCTATTGAGTTATCATTAAATGTATACTTTCCTGAAGTTTCTTTTCATTGCATGTTCTACTGGGGCACACACTAATTCCTTTGCATTGGTAGTTGCTTTCTTACAGTGTTTTAGCAATGTTTACAAATGCACATGAATCTTGCTTAAAAAAAAGACTGCCCCCCAAAATGCAGTGTGTATACTGTGCATTGCAATGTGCAGCAGGTGATAAATGGACTGAAAGCTACAAAGCTCTGTATGATATTCAGGGGGGAAATTGAATAATACCGAATCCCTAATGTGCTGCTTCACTTCAAAAAGAACACCTGGGAATCTAGAAGTATAGGCTCCAGGGAGTAAGTCAGCTTTTCAGAATGTCAGGAAAGAATCTAGCTCTTGATGTTGTAGCACACATTATAAAAACTTAGTTCAAATGTTTGGGTCCAGTGTTCAAATGTTTGAGTTCTGCTCAAGTTGGAATCTAGCTGACCTAATCTAGGAATTTTAATAGGGTTGCATGCACCCTACAATAGATTGTCCTCTCCACTCCAATGCCTGCCTTCCACTCTGGAGCTTACGCAGCTGTTTTCCAATACATTTTGTAATCCGGTCTATGCAGAAAATCCAAGGAGTAGAAATAATTAAAAAATGTATGAAAGAGTTGCTAAGAGTAGCAGTGACACACTTAGTTGGAATGGAAGTCTGGGGACACATCTCTCCTCATGGTGAAAAAGCAGGGACAGAGCTGTGAAGTAGTATAACTCAACTGAAAGTTCACATTGATGAAATTAGCAGCAAGGTGAGACAGAGTGTTAAGCATAACTGATCCAAGCAGGAAGCTGCATGAACATCTCTGTTTAATGGCAAATGAGCTCTGTTTCTTCAAGCAAGGTTGTATGGCATGTGAGGGGTGTGAGGGGTGTGAGGGGTGCAGCAGATCCCAAAAATTAAGTAATACTGGTTTCCTATCCATCTACTTCCTGTGTGTTTGATCTGCTATGAAATTGGCAGAACTTACTTGAGAGGCAGCCATAATAGGATTCGGGGGTTACGGAAATGAGAGGTCTCATCCAATGCATGGATACTGCTGTGTTAAGAAAAAACCTGTATGTGGCATTTTCTTTCATTCATAGGTTCATACGGATTCGTAGAAGAGTAGGATCAGAAGGGGCCAAGAATACCATCGGGTCCACCTCCCTTCTGGTGCAGGACACCAAGTCACACCATCCCACTCAGATGACCGTCCAGTGTCACCTTGAGTGTCTCTAGTGTGGGAGAGCCCACCGCCTCTCTGGGCAACTGGTTCCACTGCTGCATCGCTCTGACAGGAAGTTTTCTTGGTGTCTAGCCTGAATCTGCTGTGCTGTAGTTTAAGTTAAGCTCTGTGTCCTACACTCAGGGAACACTCATTCCTTGGAAGGGACTGGGGTGCAGCTATATGTGGTGTGTGTGAGATCAAGTTAAACTGAAGGGTAACTATTGAAAGTTGTAACTATCAAAAATTAGATAGTTGTAATACATTCAAGCAGATTTCTGCAGAGGAACCATTGTTTTCCTAACCCCAGATACCTCTCATTTTCTGCTATGAGATGGAGATTAAAAGTTAATTATGAAATCTTTTTCCAAGCAATGAGCTTTAGTTAAAACAAATAATGCACAATTGCTGCAAGATTTATTGCACAGCAGCTCCAGATAAGTTCTCCTTCTTTCTTTGTCTCTTTGGAAGTGCTTTACTTTTGGCAGGCTTATTAATAAGAAAGTCGGCCTTTCTGTATTCGAGATGGAATTCATTTCCATTGACAAAGGCCCTTTGTTGAGAGCTGGCTGTGTTCCTGAAGTGCAGTAGAGATTATTCTGAAGATAACATTGATTTTTGTCCTTCAGAAGCCTCCAGTAAGAGTAAGAATTTTTGTTATTTTGGGATTACTTTAAAGGTACGGTGCTGGAAGTAGAAAAGAAAATGGTTGTTCAGAGTTCAACTCTATAAGCTGGTAGACGATATATAGGAGGAAAACGCCATCTGATGCACCACTTCCCTCAGCAGCTCTAAGAAGCCTTCTGGGTGTATTGCTGATGCTTTAATCTGATCAACAATATCTTGGTCACACACCTCAGTTGGTTAATGTGCCAAAATGCAGCTGACATTACATGAACCCAGGAATAAGCTGCCTATTCTAGGAAACTTACTGCTACCTTTCTAAAGGATGCCTTGTGCTTCTACTAGCAGAGGAAAATACCTTATCATCAACTTCCAGGTTGTCGAGGCATTTAATCATAACCTTTGAAATGTGCCCACTTGCTCTCCACTGGTGCAAAAAGCCACGAATGAGTATCAAATAAGCATTTCACTTGCTGTTTTCAATCTTCTTATCCATTGATGAAGCTCAGGCTATTGGATTTGGCCTTTCCCCAGCAATATTAGCAACGGGGGTTTTAAGGTTTGAGCTGTAAGAGAATAACCTTTTAGCCATTTGCTTTACCAACTGATGTTATCTGCAGCCTAATCTGCCATGCTTCTATTTTATTCTGACTATCTCCTTTGTGACAGGAAGCATAGGGAAATGCCTGGCATGGTTTGGCAGCTACAATGTGTAAGAAACAAATCCATTGCTAACACTGAATCCTACATGGTACTAAACAAGGAGATTAGTTTAAAGAAGAAAATGTGCAGTGTTTATTTTTTTCTTGGGTGGTCTACAGAAGGGAGGAAATCTTCAGAAAAAGCTGGGAGAGCAAGAGTTAGAAGGGAGAATGTATATACAGGAGTGGTCCACTGCTATTTGAGACAAATCTCTGCCGTAGAATTTTGAACAGGTTTCAGGCATTTTCCTTTCTTGGGAGAAGGGAAGAATGATAGTTCCGTAAGAATCAACAGAAAATACAGGTCCTTGGAGAATCTTTCCACAAAAGCAACCAATTGAATCTATCATGTTGACAGATGAGAGGCAAACAGCAATTCTCTAAGGGAACTGGGCCAAGTCTCACTGGAGATTTTCCAGAAGCCCTCCAAAATCAAAAGGTGTTGTGCTCCTACCTCCCTTTGCAGCAGAAATGGTGAAACTCGCTTTCCCCATTTCTTGCACCTGTTTTTACAAGTCTCCAAAGAAATGAATCTATCTGGAAGAGGCAGCAAACTTCTCAAGGCATTTCTTGACCTTGGACCCTCTGTCCAGAGAAGAGATCAACCCAGATAGTTATTTGAAAACAGTCCACAAAGAGGCTTGCTTTCCACTTTCATGGCCTTGTTGTGCATGGTGGGTGCCTGTCATCCAGTTTCGAATGCCTGAAGCTTGAGAGAAGAATTTAGCTGTAGAAAGAAAGGCGAAGCTGTGGTTAACATTCATCATACTAGCTACCAGATGCAAGTAAGGGGAAGGGAAACTAACTCACCAGCAGGTCCAAGGTATCTGCTTTAATCATAATTGCATCTGCCTGAATTAAAACTATCTTTGGAACCAATTTGCAGATGAGCATTTCATTAGAGATACAGAATACATCTCTGTTTGACTGCTCATATTTTTACCTGCTGCTATTTTTAAAGTAGCAATTTAAAACCTGCCTACAGGGTTACATTAGACATACATTGCAACCACTCTGCAGTTACTCAATTTAACAGCAACATTCTTTATTTTTTTCCCCTTGGAGTTAGGAAATTTTGAATGCATAATGCATCTTTCTAGTGCATTCTAATTAACTTTGAAGTGGTTTGTACAGTAATAACAAGACTTCGCCAGAGGCAGCCGGGTCATGCTGATGCTGGAGATTCCTCATGTGTGGTCAGTGTGGAAGGATATGCTACTGTTTGGCTAACAATTGTGCCTCGATATTTTATATTAATAGTGACTAAGAACACTCTATATTTAGATTCAAAGCTGCACCCCACAACACTAGCAGTGAAGTTTCCAGCCAAGCTCTTTAATTCCTTGTCAGAATGAACTTAATTAAATCCCCTCTGATTTTTTAAAGTAATCTAATAAGGATGCCAGTCTAAATTTGGAAATTCATTATATTCAAATTTTATTGTACAGGTTTCCTCAGTAAGGCAAATAAGTGCTCCGTTCCCCTACCCCCAGCGCTGTATGTGCAATTCTTCTGAAAGAAAAGAAATATCCAGAAACAGGTTTAGTTGTGTGGGTGGGACATGCCCATGTAATCCATAGTGCTGAGACGAGCTAAAAATGGAGTGCAAAGGAACACTTTGCATTTGTAGGATTGACAGTTTAAGCTCAGAGTTTCTGAGGTTCAGTGTCTGTTTCAAATGGAGCAAATCCCTTACTCCAGTCATATAGGAAGTAGGTCACCCTGCAGCTAGCCCAGTGAAAATGATAAAAAGAATTTATCATCAGCAGTTACTCAAGGGCCAAGCAATTAATACGTACTTTCAGCCTCTTTGCACAGCATGTTCTAAAGGCTCAGCAATTAATGCCTGTGTCTGAAGATGCAAGACCATGTACAAGCAGGGGTGGGCAACACTCGGCCTGTGGACCATCTGTGGACTGCCCTAGCCATTTGTGCAGGCCCACCTGAAATGCAGCAGTTCTGCTGGAAAACAAGAGGTTGGGGGTGTGCACGTTTTCCCCCCAGTGGAATAAAGTTCCTGAGATGTGGGCTTTGGGGAGTATGATTCTGCTGGGAGACGAGGCTCCTTGGCACTCCCTGAGCACTTTACTTCCCAGCGGAATTGCTTTTGGCTGTTTCTGCCAGCAGCGGCAGCAGGGAAGAAAGCGCTCCCTCCAGGGTTCTGGGGTGCCCAGAGCAAAGTCCAATTGTCCAGAGCCCTTCTCTACTGCTGCATTATATCATCAAGCCCACATAGTATGAAGGAATAGAATAGAATAACCTTGCTCTCCATGGGTTATTGCATCTCCATATGTCGTGCTTGGTAATGAAGCTAAAGAGTACATTTGCTTCACCAGCTCTCGACGTTGTTAACCGTGCAAAAATAAGAATTCCCTGGCCAGTTAAGATAGATTCTTGTTATCACCATTTGCAGATCCTACCAACAGCAAGACCCATGACCTCGTCATTTGAAATATAGGTGATTACAGCTTTTATGTGATTTTTTCTGGATAAACACAGAAGCCCTATTCTGATGCTGTATTGGATTCTAATCTAAATCAGAAATAACAGTAGCAGTGAAGATTGATTCTTGTGGGGGGGGGGGTTGCTTTGTTTGGGTTTGGGTTCTTCATGAAACTTTTAGAGTCAATAATATGTTTTTGTTTGTTTGGAATTGGGAAGCAGTTCTTGCAGAAATGGCTAGGGGAAAATCCTTTTGTGGTTAGAGATTTGATACCTCACAACCTAGTAGATTTTAATTATGTTAATGTAGAGCAGCTTCTGTTTTTAAAACGTTGTTCTCAATGTGTGTTAATTAATTCTTCCTCCCTCCAGGCATGAAAAGGCCTCTTGAAACATTGCACCAAGCATGGTCCAGTGGTGTCCCCAAAACAGGACCGGGTGTGCGACACAATTTTTTCCTGACCCTCTCGACCATATCTGTGGTTCTTGAGGGTGACAGCATCTCAGCTCTGGACTTGGCTTCTAAAAATGACGTGTGGGGGCAAAGGAGAATGTGCAGCTGGCAGGGTTGAATATGCCGATGAAGTTTCATGTTGTGTGAAAGGAAGGGTCAGGGATACCAGGGATCAGAGTGGTTGAAGGAAGTCTGAAAGACTCCCAGATTTGAATGGTAGGATGGGGAAAGACAAGTTAATTGTAATAACCAACTAAAAGCAAATGCTGGCAGCAGATGAGACAACATACCTCTTCTTTCGTATTTGTACATTACAATGTGCCAGGTTTCTGGGGAATCTTGGCTTGTCATAAATGAGTAGTATCACAGGCACACAGCCTGATTTCTCCTGCTTGGCTGCTCCCATCTGCAGGAGCAGCTGATGTAACCAGCAACTAAAGAGGGGACTCCTAGTCTATCGATCCCCTAATGAGCCAGAAACTGAAACCCTGGTTTGTAGCTGGTTTCCGATTCCTGGCTTGTCTGGGAGTGACAAATCAGGAGTCCTGATTCAGATGCAATGTTAAGCCTTTGCTTCTGGTTAATTTTGGGCATTTAACATGCTCTTCCTTGCTGGAGGACCTGAACATGAGCAGTTGGGTAATGTGCATGGCCATACTGCTTATGAATGGTAAACCACAAGGCCCTGCTATCTTGCCTTATGTTTATGTGCAAAGGCGACCATCTGCAATATGTGCAGTCATTCAGTGGAGAAGCCAGATAAATGCACAGTGAACAGGTTGATTTTAAAAGTGCAGGGAGAAAAGAGGTCAGCTTTAGAGAGTTACCAGATGACACAGCGTTCCAGATGATGGGGCCAAAAATAAATAAAATCCTTTTTGAACATTCTCCTCCTTGTTGTAGCTCCAAAAGCTAGCTAAGCTGCTTTTGACTGATTAAATTCACATCTAAGTTGCAAAATCTGATGTCTCTGGCTTTGTACCTACTTTACTTCTAAAGGCAATATTATACATATCGTCACGCACATGAGCACTATTTTTAAATATAGATTCTTGTTATGGTTCCTAAACGACTATTTGTGTAAAACAAAACGTGTGCTTTTTTCAGATAAATACTGTCATATGTTTGGGTCACTGATGAAACCATTTATTTCAGGTTCACTTTAATTTACTGGCATTTCGTCTTCCTTGGTTATCTAACTATCTCAAGCTTCTGCTAAGGGTTTTAGAACACAGACTTTCCAGTATGTAGGAGTGGACATGCCTTCGGTGGCCATAGCAGCTGAGCATTGGATGGACCCTTGTCACTGGCTTGGGCTCAGCTGGACCTGATGACCTCCTTGTTGTGATACAGATATGAAATCCATGGAGCTTTGAAACCACCGCTCCTTGGTCCACACTGCTTTCCCTTCTCAGGCCAAACACAGGGAGAGCCACATTATTTCACTGCAGGGTTTATTACAACGGAAGAATCGGTAAGGATAAAATGGTGAGAAAGTGGAGGACAATTGTCTTCCTTAAGGGGCGGGGGAGAAGGTGGGATGCAAATGCGTTTGTTGTTACTGTCACAATCAAGAAGAAAAGAGCCTGCCGTGAGGACAGAAAGCCATACTGATGGAATTGCTGTAAATTTTATTGTTAATCCTAAACCGTCAGGATCAGATAGGATATAAATACAATAAAAAGCACATGAGGGACTTGTGGAAATTGTCAATTACCTTTTAAATGGTGAAGGACATTCTCCACTCCAGCCTAAACGCACCCTTTGTGTGCATGCCACTGTGTGAAGGAATCCGCTCAAAAGAAGTGCCGGAAAGCGCAGACACTTCAAGCCTGGATGTGGAAAACTGCCAAAGGGCAACCCCCGTTGTTTCCCTGCCCCACCACCCAGATTTAGAGATTCTTTGTGGGGAGGGAAGGAGCAGCTGGCATATTTTGAAGTCCATTCCTCGATGACCCCATGATCTTTTAATAAACTGAAAGGGCAGCCCTCCCCTCTGCATGGAATAAATAGGATGGGAAATGGGAAAGACGTATTCGAAAACTAAATCACTATGTCTCAGTTTCCATTTTATCATCCTGATCCACTGAGAAGAACCTGGGAAACTGGTTCCAATTCCATCTCCGCGTTTGAATTGCTAGCTCAGGCTTCCCGTAAGTTATCACACAACCGCCGGGGTGGCGTGCTGGTTAGACGGCTAGACTGGAACTTGGGGCACCCGGCTTTCAGCCTCCACTTGCCGAGATGCTCACTCGATGCCTTGAGGCAAGTCACTGAGTTTTAGCCCAACCTGCCTCACACAGTTGTGAGGATAGAGTGAACTGGAGAATCACGTAAGCCACTTTGCGTTCCTTGTGAGGGGCAAAAAGCAGGATAGGAATGAAATGTATTCATAACAATATCACCATCTGTAATATTAAAGCTATAGAGACTTTCCTCATAGATTTGTTGGAGGATAAATGAACCCCCAGCATAGTGTTGATTAAGTAGCACATTCTAATAATAACCGTTACTTTATAATACAGTTTATATCATAGAGCACTTTCCTCCAACAGACACTTTTATTTTTGCATTGTATAATAATGATGTTAAAAACTCATTACATAAACATCCACATTTGTCCTTAAAACCACATGCCATGTGCTTCAAAGTGGAATGAATATGATAATGTGGGAAAGAAGATGGCATCATGTGTCAAATGATAGCAATCAAATGCTAAAAACAGCTGCTGAGTACTAGAGGAAGCTGGCTGCTTCCAAATTTTAACTCACTCACTTAGCTGACATTTGGGTACAACTCATTAAAATGTTTAGAAAATCAATAGGTTTTGCCTGATAAGCTACCAGATGGCTTCACTTGGATAGCCAAAAAAGAAAAGGCTCTATGGCAACACTAAAACCTGGAACAATATATAAAAACCTTGACAGCTATAGATTGCCCGTGCTCTGGTACATGTGCTTCAGTTTCCATGCTGTAACTAAACAGGATGATATAAACCAGGAGTTATAGCTGGCCAGCATGTAATGCCTTATGTTCCTAGGACATGACCTTTAGAGATCAATTTCATTTCCTCTCATATAGATGCAATTTTATAGAGCAAATAAATTTAAGAATCTGCTCTACTGCAGATGCTGTGCAAATAACATTTATTTATTTATTTAGAAAATTTCTATGCCGCCCCATTCACCGATATCACTTGGGATATCTAGCTGTTTCTCTTTGTTTTGCAGTGACATATAAGCACCTCTTTCTTTCTACCTATACCTAGTTTACATGAGAAGTTACCTTTACACCGAACATGAATGGGAGAACCAAAAAGGTGGTCTCAGGAGGCTATTTTCTTGGTTTATCGAGCTTTTCTAAATGCTCAAATCATTTCATGTAAATTGTCTCAATAATCCTTGGAACCAGCCTAAAAGGTAGGTTAGTACTGGGCTCTGTGGGGCAGCATACAAATGCAAGAAATGAGTAAATAGCATTATCCAGGTTTCAGTTCTTGAAGGCTGGAGCTGAGAAAGAGTTGCTTACTTAATGGCTGAATTTGAATCGGGGACTTCCATTGCACAGTCTTAATAGCTATGCTTAATTGCTATGTTCAGCATGGAAATTTTAGGAATGGAACAGGAGTACTGACAGGCACCTAACCAGCAGTGTGTGTTCCTTGCACAGAGAGAATGCTGTTGCACTCCTTGGACTGGCACGTTTGCAGTACCACGTGGCAGGAGATGGCTAAGGTTTCTCTGGGACGGGTCGGCAACCTTTAACACTCAAAGAGCCATTTGGGCCCGTTTCCCACACAAAAGAAAACACCGGGAGCCGCAAAACCCTTTTGACATCTAAAATGAAGATAACGCTGCATATATCGTTTTTCACCTTAATGCCATGTATATCTTCATTATGATTTAACTGCAGCTCTTGTTCAGTCACTAAAAACTATTATTTTTAATCTTAGATTATAAACTAGTAGGACTCCTTTCATATATTTTGAATAGGAGAACAGCTTCCTGAAGAGTTAAAGTCAGTGCTAAAGGGCTACTTGCGTTAAACAGCAAACCCCATAAGTTCGTCAGCAGTAAAAGCAAATGAATCTACCCACATATCATTAAACGCTTGGTTTTCTTCAGAAACTTCCACTACCGGGGGAAGTCGCAGATATAGGTGTGTTTAGTGACGGATTAGCAGGTAAACAGTCAAGTGCTGTGAATTGTGACAGGTCCCAAGCTCAGCTTTTATCATTCAGACGAAGGAGATTACATTTGGACAAAGAGAATCTTTTCAGCAGGTTTCATGTAACATGAGAGCCTGCAGGAAGCTTGTTCCACTCTTTCCCTGCAATGTGCAATTTACTTAACCAGCTAATGCAGCAGCTAGTTCCTGAGTAGATGCCTCATCATCACATATTGGTATTTTGTAACTCGGAGCCTTGGTCAGTCACAGATCAGCGGCTGTGACACATATTTTGGGCGACAGAGCCGCAGCAGAGGAATTCAAGAGCCACGCGTGGCTCCGGAGCTGTGGGTTGCCGACCCCTTCTCTGGGAAAACCAAAGCTGCTGTTCTCAGGCTGCAATTTCTAAATGTGTTGTTCTAAGAAACTGGAAATTTAAGTTGCAGGAGCATAGAAGCTGGAAGAGGTTTCTCATTGGCAATGACATGAAATTTGCAGGACTTGCCCATGAAGAAAATGTGATTGCCCATTCCTAAAGAAAGCCGATCTCGCCGCATGGCTTAGGTACTAACCTATGCCTGTTTAGGCATAAAAGGGCCTACAACTCCCAAGATACTATAACCAGGATTGTACCTTTAGTTATACTGAAATTAGATTACACTAATGCCAAAATTTCTGGTACCCACCTTTCTGACTGTAATAGATCAGTTCTTTTTAACTGATGCTGGCCTCCAGTTTGTTTCTGGGCCCAATTTAAGGTGTCCCCAAAGAGCCCAAAACAGGCTGGGATCAGGATATTTTCTGGTGTCAGGTGAGGGATGCTTGGCAGGGGCACAACAGAGTATTCTCATGGTGGCACTTCCATTGTAGAGCTTCCTCTCAAAGGACATTAGATTGGCCTTTTTCATTGTTGTTGGCTTTTTGGTGGGTGGCTAAGCTTTCACCTAGCTTTTCGTGTATTTTAATCTTGGCTTGTTAGGTGAGACCTGGTTTTCGGTACATAAGAACTTAGGAAAAGCCATGCTGGATCAGACCAAAGATCTGTCTAGTCCAGTATGCCATACTCATAGTATGCCTCAAGCAGGATGGGTGCAAGAGCTCCTCCCACCCCGCTCCTCAGCCGCTGGTGCAGGCAGGCAGGCAGGCCGGCCTCCCTTGGCGAAGGAGGGAGCACACAGCCAGCAAGGCCAATAGCCACCGATAGTCTTCTGTTCCATGAATCTGTCCATTCCCCTTACGGGAGAGGGCGAAAATGCTTGCATTTTCACAGTCTGTTCCAATGTTATAAAGTTGCATTTTGTATTTTTATATTTTATTGCCATGAACTGCTTTTGAGCAGGGGGCGGGGGAGCTTCTTAGGCCTGAAAGGTGGTATATAAATATTTTTATAAATTCAGAATTATTATCTCTGACATACTTTGCCAGTAGTAGAGCCAAGAGCAAAAGCCTGAGTTTGTTTCTTCACTGTAACATCTAAATTTTCTTGTGGTTGTTGAGGAAGGATTACATGATACTATTTCTCTCTACACAGAAATCTATAGGAGCAAGAGGAGGTTCTGTTTTAAAATTGAGGCCATTTATCAGTGGGATTGCCATGTTTTATGACAAAATAATTTGACTTTTAACAGTAGTATAGCAAGCAGATATTTAGGAAGGTACAGTTTCTTATCACTATGAGCTGATTCACATATAAAACTAACCCGTGTTTATTTATCCCATGTGATAGCCAATAGTTTGTTTCCCTAGCAAGGGTTTGCCTGACAGACAATTGAACAAACTTGTTTTCTCAGTCAGTGGGTTGTTGATTTCCCTTCTTCATCAGGCAGTCTCTCCCTGTATCCCAAATACCTTTATAACACAGGAGAAGTAACATATAGAGCAGCTGTGCATTTTTAACAACTTTGCTTGCTCCTTCTGTACCCTATTGAAACCATTTAGGAATAAGTAATGGTTCTGGGTTTCTACATAACAACCACCCCATAAACTTTCCAGCTATGTTTTATACCACAAGAGTTCATAACTCATCAGTAAATGATGGGTTCTTTTTCTGTGTTGTTTGTGCTTAACAAATTATGGTTAGTGTGGCTGGGTCAGCATATTACAACAAATCAGATTTTCACCAAGCTGTGAGTTAAATAAACCACGTGTTAGGGAGATGTGAAAATCAAGTACTGTATTTTTCGCTCTATAAGACGCACCTGACCATAAGACGCACCTAGTTTTTAGAGGAGGAAAACAAGAAAAAAAAATATTCTGAATCAAATGGTTTACTAAACTATTTAATAAACTATAACAGAATACAGTAATACCGTATTTCAACCTTGTAAAGTAAACAGCAGTCAACAGTGGCATTAAGAGCCATCATCACTGTCATTAACAAAAGAGAGACTTTAAAGTTCAAGTATCCTTCTAGTTTTCGTTGAAACCATAGAACTCATCATCACTAGAGTCAGAATTTATGAAGCTCTGTTGCTCACAATCACTGACATCACTTTCTAGTCAGTAGTGGAATTATTGAAGGAATCCACAATCTACACCAGTTATACAAGAGCTGCTGCAGGCAATTCAATAACAAATCTGAAAAAGCCAGTAATGTCCACGCTGCCCTACTAGTAAATAATAGAAAAAAACTTCTGACAAAAAATGAGATATTGTACGGTAAATCAAACACACAGTGGACTAAGTAGCCTTTGAAGAATAAACTTCATACACGAAGGTAATGCCGTTCAAATATCCACTGATCCTAAAAAAAAATGTGTCTGATCAACTAACAGATAACTGATCCATGGAAAGCTTCCTGATAATCACAGGCACATTTCCCATCACTTCCCCATGGGCTTCATTAAAAGATGGGTTGCCATTTGAAAGCACACACCGACCTGTGATTAACAGCTCTCACCTGCGCCGGAGGTGGGGGGCGGAGCAGGGCGGGCCGAGCGCGTGCCGGCCAGGTGGTGCCACGTGGTGCAGGCGGCCAGCAGCGTGCCGGCGGTGGTCTTCCAGGCGGTGCGGCGGTGGCAGATCTTCCCAGGCAGTGGGGGTGAGCAGTTCCTGGGCAGTGGGGGTGAGCAGTCCGTCTCTCCGTGCTCTCCGTGTGGCCGGTGGGTTAAAGCCCGCGGCTCCTCCTCCTCTGCACGCCTCCCCCTGAGCAGCACAGCTCTCGCCTGCGCCGGGGGGGAGGGCGGAGCAGGGCGCACCGAGCGCGTGCCGGCCAGGTGGTGCCACGTGGTGCAGGTGGGCCGGCAGCGTCCCGGGCGTCAGGTACACACACATTCGCTCTATAAGACACACAGACATTTCCCCTTACTTTTGAGGGGGAGAAAAGTGCATCTTATAGAGCAAAAAATACGGTACATATCTTTCTGTTAAAAAACTGGATTCGTTGATGCTAGCTTGTCACATTTCTTCATGGCTTAGAAGTCCTCCTTGGAGAGGAAAAATTAGGGAGGAACCATTCTTACCAAGCCACTTGACTTTGGTCTAACACCTGAAAATACTAAGCAGAATGATTTGCTCAAAATCACAGTGATATAGCAGAGCATAAAGCCCAGACAGATTAATTCCTAGGCATTACTTTATGGGAAAGATTGCTTTCCCTCCTATCTCAAGATGTGGCACCTGTAAATCAGTGTGAATGCATATTGGAGGATCCCTGGATAAATATAAATGTTTACCAGTACCAGCCTGTCTTGCAGAATCCGGGATTCCTTGTATTTTTGAAAACTCTTTTCTAGCCTAGTCCAGTATGCCATACTTATCGTGGCAAAGCAGCTGTCCAAGAAGAAAGCTCTGTTACCGCAAATCCCTTACGTTGTTCTTCAATGGAATGTGGAATGGTGCCGGCCACCCCACGCACTGGAAGTTCAGACTTCCTTTTGGGGAAGGGGTTGGAAGAGTTAATCAGGGGCGCTTTTTTGGCAGTGATATATGTATATGCATATGCGTATGTATATGTCCCTATCAAAAAACTATGGCTAGCCCTGTCGAAAAACCTACTTTTGAGATTTTGAAAAGTAATAGCGATCTATGAGCAATGGCTGCAATGAACACAAAAAGGCTCATAGTGGAAAGAGGAAAGAAGGCAAGGTCCATTCGGCCCAGAGCCTCCTGAGTTACCTGCAGAAGAACCTGGGGGAAGGTCAGGGGGCGAACCCCAGTGAGCTCAGTCACCTGTTGGGTGTAGAGTTTCATGAACAATCCAAACCATGTAGCTTATTTGCAAGGTGGATTGTTGTGATGTGTGAACCTTCCCAGAAGTGCTGAAAGCTATTGATAGTGAAATAAACTCAAACAAGGAACAGTAAACTAAAAGCAATCCATAGTACATGAGTTGCTGAGTAACTTAAAATATAGTACAAAAATGAAAGGGATAAATATACTCTTCATTCAGGTTGTCAATGCAAGAGAGCCAAATAAAATGTTATTATCATTACAACATTCCATTTATATGTATGTATTAAAAGCTTTTGTATCCCATCCTATTATGCAAGATCTCAGGATGGCTTACAATATTTAAAAAGCAATTAAAACAACAATATCTCACCTCTTTTCCTGCCACGAGAAACCTAAGATGTCTTTGCTCCATTTTACCCCTGCAGCAACAGCCCTGCGAGGTAATCTAGGCTGAGAAGGAGTGACTGGCCCAAAGTCACCCAGTGAGTTTCATGGCTGAGTAGAGCCCAGAACTGAGACCTTCCTGGTCCCCAGTCAACACTCCAGCTAACATACCATGTTACGTGTGTGACTCTCGGTGTATGATAAATAATAGCCACTTTGAGTACCAAGGAACTAATGTGATACTTCATCACTTACCAAACAGATTTTCTCTAATTTCTGCAGATATGCATGAGAGAGAGAAAAATGTAACAGTGGAAATTACAAAATAAAAGTGATATAAAAATGGATTTTTATAATTGTGCAATTAATCATTTGTTGCAAATGCACTGCATTACAGAGAACATATGTCCTTATGATGCTAAGCATACATACTGTGAAAATATCTCTGCTGTTATGCATTATCAGGCAAGCACATTCTTTAAAGTTTCGTACTCAGCATTAGACGTGCTTGGCTTCATAAATCAGAGGCATCATTGTCCATGCTTTGCATCATATTTTTAAACTTTGCAAAACTGTATTGCATGTTTTTCTATACTGGACTTGGCTAAGTTTTCTGGACAAAGAAGCTAAGCCTCTGGTTTCCAGAGGGCTCTGGGGGTTTTCCAAACGAAATGACTGGCACTTGTGGTTGCTCTGTGGAACACGGAAATGATTCAGGCAGTTGACACGAATGCTCCTAAGCATCCTCTCCATACAGCTTGTGGTATAGCCTGGAGCTGAAAACGATGAAACAACTTAGGAGACAGCTGGAGCACAGGAGGAGGAAACCTCCCAGTGAATGCAACAGAAACCTGGTATTTGCCTAGAGTCGGGTATATTTTGAGGCAGTGTGGGCAGCAAAGAATAAAGGCAGTGAGGTGTTGCCTCTATTCAGTCCTCTCTTTGCACCCAGTGGAGCTTTTCAAGGTTATCCAGGCTTATTACACTCTGGCCCCAGGGACACCTTGGAACCATCTTGGGCCTGCTGTCACTTATTTGCTGGACACTTCCAAGAAAAACATCTGTTACATCTGCCAGGACTTGGACTCCACAGAGTTAGAGCAGCTGAATCAGTGGAGCCATCCAGAGCACAGTCTGGCCCAGTTTTATTGGATGAGTTTCAGTAGTACAGCTCGGAGTTGTGGGCAAAGTGTTTGGACAGGTTCATGCAACCACCTCTGTACTGGATATTTGCCCAAGTTGCTTATAAAAGCCAGCAAGGAAGGGATAACCAGCTGGGCCAGGGAGGTCATCGGTGCCTCCTTGCAGGATCAAGTGGTCCCATGCTGCCTTAAAAAGGCTGTGGTGAGGCTACTTCCCAAGAAAACCACCCTTAACCCGGAAAATTTGAACAGTCTGGTAGCAAATATTCCATTCCTGGGCAAGGTTCTAGAGAGGGTGGTTGCTGTTAAACTCCAAGCACTCTTGGATGTAACTGATTATCTGGATCCAATTCAGTCAGGGTTCAGGTCTGGTTTTGTCATGGAAACAATCTTGGTTGCCCTGTAGGATGATCTATGTCAGGTGCATGACCCTGCTGGACTTGGCAGGTTTCAGTTCCATTGACCTGGGTATCCTGGAGTGACTAGCTGAGATGGGAGTGGGGCACTGCATTGCAGTGGTTCTGCTCCTACTTGGAAGGTGGTCTCCAGAAGGTGGTCCTCGGGGAATATTGTTCAGCCCCATGGATTCTCCAGCATGGAGTTCCTCAGGGGTCTGATCTTTCCCCCCTGCTGTTTGACATCTATATGATGAGACTGTTGGGTGGAGTCGTCTGGAGTTTTGGAGTGCATTGTCATCAGTATGCTAATGACATGCAGCTCTGTTTCTTCTTGTCATTGTCATCAGGTGAGGCTGTGGATGTGCTAAACTGGTGTCTGGATGCAATAATGGACAGGATGACAGCTAACAAACTGAAATTCAAGCCAGACAAAACTGAGGTGCTGTTGGTGGGTGATTGTTCAACCTGTTCTAGACAGCTTGGGGATGTTCCTTGAGCCCCCTTTGTCATTTGAGGCCCAAGTGGCTCTAGTGGCTCAGAGTGCCTCTACCAGCTCAGCTGGTGGCCCAGCCCTGCTCCTACCTGGACAAGGACAGCCTGTCTCCAGTAATCAGTACAATGGTGATCTCTAGATTAGATTACTGCAATGCACTCTACGTGGGACTGCCCTTGAAGATGGTTCAGGAGCTGCAGGGGTCCAGAATGCGGCAGGCAGATTAATAACTGGGAGGTCTGAACATATAAGACCAGTTCTGGCTCTCTCACATTGGCTGCCTGTATGCTTCCAGTCCCAATTCAAGGTGCTGGTTTTAACCTGTAAAGCCCTGCATGACTTGGGACCACAATATCTGTCAGTGTATCTCTCCACGGACGCTATGCTCAGCTTCCTCCAGGGGCCAACCCCGTGGAGGGTGGCAACTAGGGACAGGGCCTTTTTGGTGTTGGCCTCCCCCATCTGTGAAACAGCCTCCCTGCTGCAGCCTGCCTGGTGCCAAATCTGTCACCTTCTTGTGCCTGGTTGAGTGAGCCCTCTTTGCAGAGGCCTTTAAAGAGCTCCCTGGTCAACTCCCTGGTTATGATTAGCCAGCTGCCTTTCTTTTCCTCTTGGTTGGGTCTTTTGAAACTGTCTTTTTATGTTCCATAAAATTACTTTTCAGTTCTTAACATTTGTATATATTGTGTTTTATTGTTTTTATGCTTTGTTATGAACCACCCAGAGAGCTTCAGCTGTGGGTGATATAGAAATGATGGTGGTGGTGGTGGTGGTGATGATGAGCTCTGTTCTACAAGGAGTCAAGTAAGGCAATGGAATGGAGTTGTTCCATTCCAGGCTTTAAGTGGAAATTTTTGAGGAAAAATTCCTCTCAGTTTAAAAACACGCACATACCCCAAGCACATTGGTGAAAGTGGGTTTAGTTCAGCCACTGTCCTGCTACACTAGTTTTTGTAGAAAGGTTTGTTCATTTTAAACATGCACACCTAAGAAGTTGTTCAAAAATGTCGTCCCGCCCATCTCAAAATTTCGGAGGAAAACTTAGGAAGAAAACTTACTTCAAGAAGAGGCTAGCAGGAGCAGGTGGATCCTCCACAAGTGCCCCCTTTGGAAATGGACACTGGGCTCGATGCATCTTAGTCTAATCCAGCAAGCCACTTGCTGTGTTCATGAGTTCTCCAGCCAGTGTCTGTACATCTGCTAAGAATCCCACAGAATAAAACCCCTCAATTTGCGGGCAGCCTTGATGCATACACTGCAGGGCAGGGGCAAAAGGGGGGGAACTGCACTCTGCAGAGAGGTGTGATTTAACCCTTTCCTTCTCTTTTGCCCCTAGTCTCAATGAAAGTCTCTGCTAAGCTGCTGTCCTTGAAAGAGGAGCTCCCGCTGGGGCCAATCAAGGCTTCCCAACTGGAGCTAACAGATGGTGGGTGGTAGGGTCACTGGGACTGCAGTGGGGAACAAACGGTTGACCGCCTCTCCTCATGTGCTGCAGTCCTGATGAAAACAGACTTACCTTCGTGGAAAGAGAGCTCCCTGCATCCGACTGGTGTGGCTTCCAGTGACGTATTTCGGCTTATGCCTAGTTTAGCCTTCAGTGCTTCTTCAGATGTTACAAAATTCTTACTTAGAAATTATTTCTGTGCATGCATCCCGCGTATTTCATAGCATGGCCACTTTTTTCTATTTTTGTTCCTATGTCTTTAGCAATAGCTTGACGCAACAGGAATTTAGCTGGTAAAAGTTTTTTCTGGCATGCAGAAGCATAGTGGTGTAGATTTGCCTTCTTAATTTCTTTGAAGTAGTTGCTTTTTAAGGCAGAGAAGAAGGATCTATTTTCAAAAGCGGCAACCTTAAGATCATCAAGAGTGATGAGAATGCCTGTATTAACTTTGCTGGATGTCTATCTGCCAGGAAGCTGTGTGCACACCCAGCAAAATATGTATGCATAAGATAACCTACCCATTAATGACACCAAAAAAGTGGGGGTGGGAATTGCATTCCACGGGAAAAAACTGAGCGCATTTTAACCTTTCCCACGGATTACTCCTATCCTTATGCTGCAAGGACTAGCTGAAACAAATGTCGCATTAAACTGAGCTGTCAGTAGAATGATCCTCAGCCTTCTTAGATGAGTTTAAATTCTCTCTGGCTAAGCAAGAGCTGAGGATAATGGAAAATACTTCCTTTGCCCATCTTGCTTTCAGAAATCCCTTTGAAGAAGTTGAAAACTTCCATTACTTCATTCCTTGCCATGAGGCAACTACTATATCAAATGCAGACCTTGCAGTGCCTTCCTGGCCTCCACTAAATAAGATTGATTCCAACTAAAAATATAGGAGTCTAATACTTCTTAGCAGATGTTATCTCTCCTTATCATAAGATGATGTGCCGCTCACTTGATTCCAATCTCATTCCAGATTTCATGTCAACAGAGATTGAAAATGCTATGAAGCAGCCATTAATTCCTCCCACCCAGATGGATTCTTCATAGCATAAAGAAGATTCACCATGTTCCCGTTCTAGTTCATGTAGTTTAACACTGCTCATAGATACAATGGATAATAAAATTATCCATGGCCTGGCCAATTATCTAAAAAGTGAGCGTGTTGCATGTTTTAACTGGGAAAGTTAAGGTCAGCTTCTGTGACAAGTACAAATCTAAGAGAAGTAAGGGCAGGGCTGTAGCAATTCAATTGTACATCCCACCATTTGCACAGCAGATTGCCGGTTGGTAATTGTAAGTCTCCATCATTTCCTGACAAAGGAGGGTAGGAGGGAGGCAGGCAAGGAGAACAAGAGGCTTAATAAAAAATGAATTCTGTAGTCTCAACTCGTGGCCTGCTGACCTCTTGATCTCTTTAGCTCAGTGGTGTTTGTTTAATGAAGGAACATATGTATAGCCCGGAGACACGTGCTTTATATCCTGATGGGGGCTGATGGGTTTGAAAGGGCCAAAGGACCATATACTTAGTGGAAGGTGAGGGGGAATCTAAGAAGGAATTGTGATGGAAATCATGCAAGGAGTGCATTAAGGACCTAGCTGGGTGTTCCATGTACTTGAATGTAGAGCTGTCCTGGGTTCTGCAGTGGAAGTCTGGCTCTTAAGCACATGGCAAAACAGAGCACTACTCGGAGTATGATTTGACTCCATTGCTGTGCAGGTGGGAAGCAATTCTACTTTACAGGAATCTATCACTGAGATCTATAAACGCTACTTAAAAATAATAAACTGGCTTACCCCCATCTCACTTTCCATGGCTTTTTTTGGATCCTAGTCTGTTCAGCACTGCATATATTAAATAAATGTAGGCAGCAGTTCTATGCAGACTTTCCTGGGAGCTAGTGGGGAGACATTTTAGAGTAAACATGCACAGAATCACACAGTTTCACTCCTTGCCTTTGTGAATTATCCAAATTAAATATGTTTCCTTTGTTTGCATGATTATGAAATAATTAATTTATATCCCACCTTTCTCCCATTGTTGTACTCAACAATTCTTTGTAATTCTACTAGTCATAGGAACGTACAAGTTCTGCCTGTCTTTTAGCAGCCACCCCGACAAACAACTGGATACTCAGTTTTCTGTTCTGTTGGATGTACATCTATTAGGGTTCAGGGATTGGGCCTCTCTACCAATACATGGTAGAGGAAATACCGGAGCCCACTTCTGTGGCACATGTGTTCACCCATATTTCTATCCTACCTTTGTACTATCAGCTGCCTACAATGTATTTGGCAGGGAACAAGTTGGAGCCAGCAGCCTGCTCCAGCCAGACTGGGGGGGAAGCCCAAAGTGCAAGTGTCAAATTAAACAAGGATTTTGTCAGACACCTTAAAAGAATGCATTTCTGTTGTAAAGCATCAGAGGATCACAACTTTTTTCATAGCTTGCAGGTATTTACCATTTTGAGCACCTCGTTGCAGGATGTTACATTTGATATTCGATTGAAAAATTTTCCCAGTTCACCAGCTCAAATAAGGCAGCTCTGTGGCACTAGTGAGCGGAAAGGGTGTCTATGTGCTCGCAGATCTCCGAGATTGGGAAATGATGTTGAGAGCCATTTTTGCTGATGAGACCAGATGCGTACTGAGTTTAATGCAGTGGAATTGATTTCTGTTTGCTAGCCTATCATTCCCCTCAGCAGGGGAAAATCAATACAGATCAATCATGTGTGATTTTGCATGCCATTAGATCCTGATTTAACCTCTGCAGCCCCCTCCCCTCCTGTGGACCACACAGTTTGAAAGAAGATTGATTGCTTCAGATAATCTGGGCATGACCCCTTCCATTGAAACATTGGCCGTTGTTCCCACCTTAACCGACCTATTTACACGCAGGGCTCTGGAATGGATGCCCTTCCAGTCTGAGTAGCTTGGGATTGTGGGCAGAAATCCAAGTGGGCAAGGGGGATGTTTATCTCTAAAACTGAAATCCACCGAGTGGACTGTTGTTTCAAAATGGTTAATTCTGCTTCCCCTAATCCTTATGAAGGCAGCAGCTTTCTTCTCCACTGCCATGGCCCTGGGATCAACTAGGGTTACCCGCTTGAGTTGTTTCTTCCTGTGTGAAGTCTGTGCTACTCTTGAGTTTCTTACAGAAATGTAAGACCTATACATTGGGGCTGATTTTTGATGACCAGAGATAATCTGTGAAGTGTTATTTTAATTAGGGCTGCAAGCTTTAGGCTATTAATTATTCTGTCTGGCAAGAACTATGTGATTTGCCATGCACGCTACATGGAAAGACAGTCTCCCTTCTTCGTAAATCAAATTTGGAAGATGTAAAAAAAAAAGTATAAAAGTGAGCTTTTCATCCAGTTTCACTAAAATGTTCTGATAAATATGCTTCTCAGAAGGGTATTTCTAATGATTTTCCCTTATTTCCCTAATTTATTAGCATGGCAGTGCACACTTGCAGAAAAAAAATGTTGATGTCTTTTAAACCCACATCACTGTAATGCTGACAGGCATTGAAACTTGCTTGTTTTGAAGACAGTTTGGCTCTGAAGTAGTGCTGTAATTGCAAATAGTCTCTATTTCCTCATGTATTGAAAATTAATGATAATTATATAATTTATTACTACAAATGTGTCATAGCTTTAATTTGTTGAATTGTAAGTGATTTCACACTGAAGACAAGTTATCGTTTCCCTTCAGGGTTTTCAGAGTTGCTTTCTTGATGCAATTTTCCAGTGTTGTTTTCTCTATTGCACTTGTGAAAATAAAATGTTTGTTGCAGTGTGATAGAATCTGAACTGGGGACCCTCCACTCCATATGCTGATGGTCTTTATAACGAGTGAGAAAACTGCAGCGCTATCTCATCAAAGCTTCAGCAGGGATCTACCTGCCCTACTCCAAGCACTTCCTTGCTTTTTCCCTCCCACAGATTGGCTAAATAACCCCAAGGCATTATCTAAATCTTGAGGGGAACAATAGCTAACCTTGGTTTTTTATGGTTTGCTGCTGCCCTACTGCTGCCTAGTGACCTTCTGTATCACGTTCTTCTTGGACATGTGACTTTGCATTTTGACCTTGGCCCACGATTTTCTTTGGGCTGCCTTTCTGTGTGATGTCTTGAACATCCAGTCAGTGACTCTTAAGGCTCCGTGTTATTGCACCAGCAGTCCACCTGCATCTTTTTTTGGCTGACTCTGTGGCCCAGACTTCATTTAGTAGTTAAGGATACCAATATAGCATTTTTGTTTTGTTATATTTTACTGTGTGCACCTGTCTTACAGCAGGTATCAGTAGGATAATTATTCATAAACTTAAAGCAAATATGAATGGAATCGCATTTAGGAAAATGCCTGTGAAAGGAGATGGGATGAGCAGTGTATCCTGTGAGTTTGGAGCATTCATGATTGTAAGTGTCGGGGCCCAGACATGGAAACCTGAAATACATTTGGTAGTTCAGACCAGTGCTAGGACTCTAAAGGGTCTGGTAAACTCTGAATTGTGACTTCCTTAATCTCTGAAGCAGGAACAGCATTTTTGATGAATGGCCTGTGTCCCCTGTGGCAGGCATTCAAGCCATCACTGTGGGGCTGAGGTGGTGAGAATATCTTTTCAAACATAGGTATGTGGGAGAGAACGAATATGTATCTTTTTGAGGAATAGTTTAAAAAATCTGGCAACTTCATGAACTCTGCAGAGAAATTCTGTTCCATGGCTTTGTCTGCAGGTCTTCAGAGCTATCATACTCTGAACCACTTCAAAGATTTATTCTGATTTGATAGATCTACTTTTAGCTTTGGAAATGCCATCATCATATAACATCTCTATGCAAATCATCTGCTGAGAGCCATGTCAACAGTCCAGCAACCGTAATTGTTCCAGTCTATTTCCCTAGTAATTTTCTCCTCACTTCCTTGTGTTTGTTTTATCCTTTGTAATGCTGCAAAGGCTGCTTTTAATTGCAGTTCCCCTTCTGCATCAAGTGAAACTCTGCAGCATCCCATTGGTCACCTTTATTACAAGACACAGAGTAGGCCTGGGACTTGGAGGGGTTATAATGTCAAAACTCAGCCTTATAAGTGTAGCATCCGTATTCTCCAATAAATCTGTCACTGACCTTTTTCTGTTCAGTGAGCTTGTACTAGAGGGTGAGATGGCCATTTGTAGTGGTTTATTATCCCATACTTACCAGCATTATACTGGATTTGGCAATCCATTGCTTGGGATTTGAGTGATCTAAATCCTCCATCCTTTGCTGATTTTTTAAAATGGTACTTCCAATTTATCATCTACAGTTATGATGTACAGTTTAATAATGATGATGAAAATTGGAGACTTGAAGGCTGAAATCTAGGCAGTGGTTACTTTCCAGTGCAAGTCTTCTTCAGAGATCAAGTCCATAATGAAGAGTGACTTTGGACATTATGAAATGGGCTGACTCAGCATGAGTGAATCATGTGTCCAGAGCATCTCCCCCACATCTGTTTCCCACTGCGAGGCCTCCAAACTGCAGGTGCAAAGGCAGGCTTGCTTCCCCAGAGGGAGAAGTGCAAGTTCTTATTGGATGGACACGACGTGGAAAAAGGAGTTGGAATTATCTCCAACTCCACTTTATCTAACTGATTCTATTATTGACATCTCCTTACACCTACTTCGAAGTATACATCCTTTGTTTATTCTTTCCTTTTAGATATATTTAAAGATTTATTTTTAAATATATTTGAAGATTTATTTTCTTTACATCCTTTTTCATGGATTTCCTAAATTCTTCCCTAGACCATGAATTGTGTCTATTGATAACTTTTTGTTTACAGTGCTTGATGTATTGTGCTTCATATAGCTGACAATGTGCACAAATGAAAGCCAGATTTATTTGCAAAGGATCTGTGGCCTGCCAGTAGAAATTTTAAATTGTTAAATTGCTGTGACTTGACTGGTGTTTTCACATCTTGTTTGTTGATCAGGTGCTGGTTTGCTGGCAGTGTAGAAATGTTATATATGTGGTGGGCAGTGCTGTTACTCTCCAGTAAATTTATTTATAATCTGTTGGGTCCCTGTGCTATAGTGGATAATCTTACACATAAAATCCTGATGGTTTATTTATGTGAGTTAGCTGATAATTAAAACAGGAAGTACCTGTAGCATCAAACTGATGACGTTAAAATAAATATTTCAATTCCCTGAACATCTATAAGGTCTAGACACCAGTCATCCTTCCTAAAACAGGCAAGGACTGTCAATGTGCAGTTTTGTTGATTGCATCATGCCTTGAAACCCTGACAATGCAGTAGTGGAACTTTCAGATTGGAAGTAAACCTCATCCCATTCCATGAAACTTGCTCTCAGGTAAATATGTATAAAATAGAAGCCCAGGGCTGCAATTCTGCGCTGTGCACACTAATTGGAAATCACCTCCCATTGAACAACACAGTGCTAACTACTAATTAAACACGCACAAGGTTAGGCTGAAAATGGACAGTAACCCTCTTCCCGGTTCTTTGTGTTTTTGCTTGCTGCCAGCATGCCCTAATTTTGCCATTAGCAGAAAGTTATGCTGCTGGTTTTAAACATAACTATTCAGTTTTTAAATGTGTAGATTAACAAAATATGATTATTGGACTGCCTGATAATGGTGCGACTGATGATTGAGCCAGCTGCTATGGCACATGTAGGTCATGTGAAATGGAAGCTTAAACACAGGCTTTTATTATTAGTAGCTCTCAGGTGTTTGGCTTTGAATGCCCTTTCCCTTCCCTTGTGTGCATTTAAGGTCGTCTGTCATTATGGTTGCTTTTGAAATATTTGCGGTACCAGAACAAATTCTAGTATGCAGTTCTGATTGTACAGGCAGGTATGGTGGCTAACAAGCTTAAACACAATCAGGACAAGGTCGAACTATTCTGTGTGAGGTTGAACTCCCAGTGAAAGAGGAGGGTCATAGATTGGGGCTCCTTCTGGGTCCACACATTTCTGGGATGGGCAGGTGGCAGCAGGAATTAGGATCCCCGTTTGTTTGGCAGCTATAGGTTGGACTATATGACTCATCCTTTGTCGGATCTGAGAGCTACTTATTCGAACCTGAGCTCTATTCTAATTCTAAGAGCTGGTTTGGGACTTAAAAGTGATGAGCAAGGTGTCTTGCATCCCTTTTACTCCTATAGGAGCCTATCCAAGCATTCATATCAGTCACAAGTCTGGAATACTCTCATGGGTAGGTAGGTTCTATCAGTCCCCATCTTTAAGCCCTTTTCATTAGAAACTACAGACATTTATTATTTAAATGGGCTTTTCATGTGTAATTTTAGGTATTTTTCTGCTGCCTGATTTCACTGTGATTCCTACTGTGCTGATGAAACAGCATTGTTGTTTTTAATTAATTGCCTATTTGTATGGCATTTTATTACCATTTTTTAATCTATGTTGTGAGTCAGACTATGTTAGTAGAAGAGGTTGTTAGAAAAAGATAATGTAAATAAATGTTCCTTCAGCCTTATGGAAATAGATCTCTAGGCATCTGGAAGAACAGTTTATACCGGACAGGTTTTTCTGAAATCAAATGCCGCCCTCTTCCCTGTCCGTACACCCTTTTTTGTAGCAGCAGGGCTGCTCTTCAGGTCCTGAAAATATGAGCACATTCCAGCATGCATAAATTAGCATATGCAAATTTGATCCTTTTTGGGTCATGTAGGTCTTTTTGGTACTTAGCACCTCACCCACCCATTCAGGATAGCATAGGCACACCCTGTTTCAGTATTGTGAGCATCATGGCTGTGTTAATGCTTTAAATGGCTACACAAGATCTTGCCACCACCATCACTGGACCCGGTCTAATCACTGGCTGTAAATAGCTGGTGTGATTTTCCAGCTTCAGTACCCACCCCACCCCCAGCACACACACACACCACAGGTCAGAGCTAAGGAATGTTACAGTTGTGCACACATCGTCCTTCTTCTGCAGCAAAGCATCACGGGACCATGCCAAGTCAACTCTTAAACTAAACAGTGTGGCACTCTTCCTGGTTCCAGTCATTGGGATGATAATCTGCTTTATTTCATCCCTGGAGAGTTAGGATGCAGCAGGTTAAATGGTAGAAGCTGCTTATATTCTGAAAGCCTATGCCTGAGCATTGCTCTGCACGTACACCCAAGCTGCCTTTCTAAGGAGCCAAGAGTGCACGGCGCTTAAAATGATCTACCCTTTCCCAATATCCTAAAGCCATTGCTCAATTTTTCCAGAAGGACCCTTTATGAAAACTTGTCTTTTGGAAAAGATTTTGTCTTGAAATTAGAAAATGTTAAGCTTGTTCTGGGGAGTTCATGCTGCATGTTCAGCAGCAAGGGCAGGGAGAGAAGTTCTCTTGAGCATCTCCAAAATCACTTTTTCAGATGCCTGAGTTAGGTCTCAGTAGCCAAACCTGGATATTCTGCATTCTTCCTCCTAACCCTAGATCCTGTACCCACATGATCCTTGTCCCCTAATTCTTCCCTCCTCTCTTACTCCCAGATCTAAATTTCTTTCCATGTTCCTCCTAGTCTCAAGCCCTAGACATAGCATAGATCAAAGGATAATTGTTTTTTGCAGAAGATGTAGTAACTTTTATTTTCCCTAATTGTGGCATCAGAGTTAGAGATGAAAAAGTCACTTTATAGTGTTATACTGACCAAAAAAGTACCGTACCACAAAAATATCATAAGGAAGTGCATTCATAACAAAAGAAGGAGTATTGCAACTTCGGCAGGTGTGTTGATGGTTACTTTATTGGCCTAAATGCACGATTCTAGGCATGTTTAGAGGGAAAAGCCCTAAAACTATCAGTACTTCCCAGACAGCTGGGGAATGCTGCAAGTTTTAGGACTCTTTTTGGTCTCAGCTTGAATAGAATTGCACCAGAACAGTGTGATCCTATACAGGTTGCCGAGAACCGTTTCCAGTGAGTCTGCATGTCAGGAAAGAGCTGCTTTAGATTTCTTACCCTATATGAGTGTCTTAATTTTTCTTTGGGCTTGGAGGAATCAAGCAAATGTTACATGCAGAAATCTCTATGACAAGTCAGCTATCTGTTTCTTTAATAGTATAAAGGACCTTTGAAAGGTGTGATTTGAAGTGGAAAATCAATAAAGAGAGTTGCTTAATTAGAGTTGCCTAATGACCAAATAGTGTACATAATGTATAAAATTTGGGAGAAGTGTAGAATATGGCAACCCTTAACGAGCAGGGCATGCTGTTTCTCTTTAAGCACTTTTTCCAGGGTCCCTTGAAACAGTGGTGAAAGTGGTAGAAATACTCACAGAATGCAGCTGTCACTTCATTTCAGGTGCATTTTTCAGGTAAACCAGAAGGAATGGGGAGTTCTTCTCAGCCAGGACATCTGCAAGACGCCCCAGCCCAAATGTAGTCCCCTCTACATTGCCACCCAGGGGCACAGAGTGGGACCCCCTTGGTGTGTTTCTCCTTGAAATAAAAAAGAGATTCTCCACACTGAGCTCTAAGACTACTTCTTACTTTCCATTTTTCCCCTGATAAAAATGTATTGCTGCTGAGGAAATCAAATCCAATCTTCAATATATTTAGCATGAATGCAATAAAGAACATTAATGCACTTCAGAAAGGAGAGAACTGTGGGCTGGTATCATCTGCCACTTGGAGGAGGAAGGATCACCATGGAAACTGTTTTCGTTGAAAGCCATGTACTCCAGGCATTGAATGTGTAGGAAAGCGAGTAAAACAGGAGGGGTAAGGGAATGCAGGAAATTTCTTATTCTTTCCCCTCTGTTGCCATAAAACTGCTATTGGAACCTCACGAAGAAGGATCATTCATTATAGCTCATGCAAATATAAGATGTGTATGCATTCAAATTAAAGTTACACTGTGTTGGTTTTTCCATGGGGGACGGGGTCTGAAGTAGCTGCCCACAAGCAGGATTAGACTCCCTGAAAAACAGCATCATCTTGGCAGTGGTTGGTATGCACTTTAAAGATTTGCAGGTAGCACTTAGAGCAGCCTTCTCCAACCTGGTGCCCAGCAGATGTATAGGAACACAACTCTCAGTCTCCCTGAGCTGGCTAGGGCATGCTGGGAGTTGTAGTGTGACACAGCTGTAAGGTACCTGGATAAGGAAGCCTGGCTTAAAGGAACGGAGAATATTTTCCAAGGAGTGCCTCCTTCACTCTGGGGACCGTGGAAAACCACGTACACCTACAAGGCGTCAGTCACTTGGCCTCTGCCACTCACTCTGTCCTGGTCTATCAGGAAGGCTAAAGAAGAGCTGGGGCACAATGAGGGGGGGGGTTTCCTATCTTCCTCTTTTTGCTTTGTGCAAGGACTGCTGACTGCCTGTAGTTGCAATTCCCAGCTGTGCCTCAGCATCCTCTGCAGCTAGTTCTGTAGGTTCTGCAGTGCCAAGCAGCTGCAGGGCTTCTAGGTTCCATCTTTTCCCTGTGGCATCTTTCCCCAGTTTTCCACACATCTGCAAACAGTGCTAACCCATCGAGAAAGAAAGTACTTCAAAAACCTGTATATCCAGATAAACTCTGGAGTGTAGCCATGTTAGAAGGCCTGCCTATACATTATACTCCAAATAAAATGGTATAATAATCCTTCTGAGTTTTCTCTCTAGCATCAGCTTGTTACATTTATGGCAGTTGTTGGCAAATACCTGTAAGTTCTCCATACAGAATGGTCAGGTTTTTTACCATTATGATAGCCATTCAGTGAAGAACATTCATATTCACCAGCTCCAGAAGGACAGTTTGACATGCTTTTGATGACTGCTTGAAATGAGACCCGGTTTCATTTAAACAAGTTTTGTGGGTCCAATAGGATGCTTATCCAAGATCTATTCCAGGAAAGCACAATCTTTGCCTATTACTGACAATGGAAGATGTGGATCCTCTAATGCATGGGTCCTCAAACTACAGCCCGGGGGCCGGATCTGGCTCGCCATGCCCATTTGGATCCGCCGCTCACGCGCCCACCGCTGCTCACCTCACCCCAAGCACGGGGAGGCAGTGGTTTGCTCACTCAGAGAAAACACTCTCCAGGCGAGCGAGCTGCTCCCTCATGCGCGCACCTCGCAGCGCATGCCCACCCCTGCTTTGCCTCGCCTCACCGTGCCCCCCGCCCCCACCTCAGCACACACCCGCGCACACCACCCCGGCCCACGCCCAGCACCAGCACCTTTCAACTGGCCCCCTGGTGAAAAAGTTTGAGGACCCCTGCTCTAATATTTGATCCTTTGTTCCTGTGAAAATTGGTAATCAATTTTACATAACTGGCTTTTGTTCCTGATTGGTAAAGTGGAACTCATGGGCTGCAAATATTTCATATTTCAATTATCTTCTGTCTGACTGGACAAAATACACTAATTTGATGATAAAGGCTGTTTTCACCACCTTGAAAACACACTACATGCCATATCTGTAGAATCATAGAACAGAAGAGTTGAAAGGAGCCATGAAGGCCATTGACCCCGTGCTGTTGCAGGCCACCAATTTACACCATCCCACTCAGGTGGCTGTCCAGTTTCTTTTTTAATGTCTCTAGTGTGGGAGAGCCCCCCGCCTCTATAGGCAGCTGGTTCCACTGTCATTTTGCTCTGACAGTGAGGAAGCTTTTCCTAATGTCCAGCCTGAATCTGGGTTGTAGCAACTTGAACTGATTATTCTGTGTCCTACACTCTGGCATCAGCAAGAAGAGATCTTGCCCTTCCTCTTTGTGACAGCCTTTGAGGTACTTATAGAGGGATAGACTGGTAAAACAGAATAGAGGGATAAACTGTATTAATAAACTGTATTAATAAACAGAATAGAGGGATAAACTATTTTGTTAAGAGTTTAGTTGATTCCAGTGAAGTTACTGTAAAACTAATGCAAACTATTCTGGAATGTGGCCTTTCAGTAAATCGCGCTCACCAGATAAAACAGCAGATGGTTAAAATTTAGCAGAACTTGCAGTGCATGACCCTGAGGAAACAATTCAATGCAATGACATTACAGGGTTTCACTTAAAAAAAACTTTTCTGTCCAACAGGTCCTCCTTCAAAGTGTGTGTGTGTGTGTGTGTGTGTGCGCGTGCACGCACATGCAGGCACGCACAGAGCTATGTGTAAATCCTACTGCAACCCTCCTGGGTGTCTCAGCTGTTGTCACAGCCTTGTCTACAATGAAATTGTCTTCCTAAATCTATTCCCAGCAAGCCAGTGCTGTAAATTAGTTAAGACAAACTTCAGAAAGCATGCATGTCTTGGTAAATATGTTTAGTGCTGGAGAGACAGGGCAATATGGAGAAAATTGTGCAAATATTAATAGAGGCAGCATGGAGCTCATTATTCACCTGCCGGATACCATCTGGATGTTCATGGCCCAGCAGACATTGGGAGGGGGGAGGTAGGTGGGGGAGTGGCTTCTTGCACAGAGAGTTGATGGATCCACGGAGGGTGGATCATGCAACGAGTGAGTGGAAGTATGACCTTAAAAGCACAAAACGGCAGTCATGCGGTCATTGACCAAGTATAACCTCCTCCAGTAGCATGAGACCATGTGGGGAGTCAGTCATCTGTTGATGCTCCATCTACTGGAGGAGAGGTGTACAGCTTCTGTGCTTCCTCAGATTTCTGAGGGTAGAAATATCTGTTTGGTGGGGATGTATGAGAACTTAATCTATATTCTCAAGCGTATGGTTTTTGAAAATATTAGTAAGTTCCTGAACATTCAAAAATGCACACTTTAAAAAGTGAGCATTTTTGCAAAAGGTGCATTTTCCCATTTAAGAGGGGCAATGCATTTAGGTGTGTATTTTGTTGTGTTTTAATTTTCAAAAATACATTTTCCCACACAAATGAAACAAGAGAGCCCAAATGAAGACAGAAGATGAAGTGAAGTGAGCTTCAGAACAGTGTCAAGAGAATCTTACTAACTGAAAATCACTTGCTTCCCCATCCTTATTATGAAATGCATAAAGGTGCCACCACTTTATGTATCTTCCTTGTAATGTCTCGTTTCAATGGATAAAATCTAATTTTTCTATAAAAACTGTTCCTTAGTTTCCTTTTGGCTCCAAAAGAACCCCCAAGCCAACTTACAGTTTAACATTTTAAAACCATTTAAATACTTTACAGCATTGCACACGGGGCCACAGCCCTTCCAACAGTGCTGACAATCATTTTGATGTATCGGGTGAGAACTTGTGTAAGTCATGTCCCCTCTCCTGAGCAAAAGACCCGACAGACTGAGTACAAGTTGAAGGGTGGGTTCTGAATTGTTCCTTCAAGCCCACAGTTTTTAGCACTGATAGGAAAGTATTTTCCTTCACAAAAGGCAAATACTTTTTCTCTCTTCTCCACTGCCGTCCTCTGTCTTTCCACTAATCTCATTTTCACGTTCATCTTGGATCATCACTCATTCTTTCTCATGCTTGCACACAAACATGTGCAGGTACACATATGCACACACAAACACCTCAGTGGCAGCCCCCCCTCCCCAAACTTGGCTTTGAAACAATTCCTGCTGCAGTAAGGAAATCTGTTAATTAAAAAGCCAGCCGAACAGTAGAGTGGTAGACTACCTTGGTGGTGGCCAGGAAAGGCACAGCAAGGTGTCTAGACCTGGTTTAACTTTTAAACTGCCCTCAGTTCCTTGTCCTTGGATATAGTGGGGAGATAGCGATTAGCTTAAAATCAGAAGCAGCTGCTTCATCCCTTTGTGGCCCCCTCGCACCAGAGGGAAATAGGTGAGGGAGCAGCACTTGGGCCCAAGGCTTGTAAAGTCTGTTTCCAAATAAACTGCCAGAGGTGAATGTGTCACTTCCCATGCGTTGTTGGACTGTTGCTCCGATCAGCCATAGGCAGGATACCCAATGATGGGGGCTCACGGGGATGGCAGTCCATCATTGTCTGGAGGGCCACAGTTTCACCGTCTCTGCTGCAAACCACAGTTGAGTGCTGTGTCTGAACTAGCCTGACAGGTCTATGGGCGAGGGCTTCTGCTTTCCTTTCTTTCAGGGCAGACATTCAGCATCTAATCATGGCTGTATATTAGGCATGAATTAGCAATGGCATTGTGTGCATGTCCACATTCCTTTTAACAAGAATCCAGAGAGCTTTGGAAGAAAGAGGAAAAGCTTATGCAAATCAGGGACTGAAAACAAACAAATACCATAACACTTAGTCCATTACACAGTGTAAATGGGTGTTAAAAGCTGAGTGTGTGTAAATGCTTTTCTTTGAACAGTACTGTTGCATTGAAAGCCATTTATTCTCCCTTTCTGGTCATGCTTTGCATTCAGGGCAAACTGCATTCAGATGCAATTGCTGGGGACAGAAAGGGAGTAATTGCAGTGGAATTAACCTCTGACTTTTGTTTCTAAGAATAACCCTGATAAATCCACTCAACAGTAGGTTACCTGCTTACCTTTATGCAATGTAAATGCTTTTCTGTTCCACCTGCTTAAATGCAGCATTGGTAAATTAACCATTCTCTGCTCAAGAATCTGTCTTAGTAAATAGATGTGTATTTTCCATTATATTTCTTCTGTTCTTTGCTAAAATTATTATTTAAACACTTCTAAACAATATAGTGTTTTCAGACACTGAGGAATGAGAAAAGATTTGGGATCTGGATAAAATTAAGTGGCAGTCTTACAACGGCAATGAAATCCCTTTAAAGGTATTCCAGTGGATTACAGGAAAAAGTGACCATTGTAGAATGTGTGGGATCTGTACAGCAGTCGGTCGCACTGGGGGCCTGGTTCTCACACGCAAAGTACAGCCTTCCTGCCCCTGATTCTTCCCAGTTTGGCAGGCGCAGCAACCAAGCTGTCGGCGCTTGCCTTCCTGTCCCAGCAACTTTACTAACTGCTGCTGCTAATATTTGGAGTCCACCCCTTTGTTTCACCACCCTCATCCTGTTCTCAGGCCAGCCTCTGAGCTGTGCCCTTGCCACTGGCTGCCCGGCTCCCAAGGAAAAGCCTCTCCAGGGCAAAAGATGAGTCTCTCTCCTTGCCCTGTACCCAGGGCTGGGTCACCATTTCCCTTCATGTTTCCCTGCATGCTGTTAGGGAGACTCAGATACATCCTGGTAGAGAAAGGTTGCTTATATGTGCCTTTGTGATATAGAATCAAACCTGCCACATCTCTGCCCCTCTTTCTCAGAAAGATTTCCCCGTCTCAGGAGGAGCATGGGTGTAAGCCAGCGGAGTCCACTGGGGAAGCTGAGGAGAAGTGATGCTGGGTGATGAGATCTGCTCCCTGCCGCTGCCACAGCCCAAACCGAACTGTTCTGCCGGCTTCATTGCTGGGGAGTAAGGAAAGCAGATTGGCAGCAGAAGCCGAAAGTGAAGCGGTGATGGTGGGGACCGGGGGCATGTGTGCTTTCCTTTAGCCTTGACAGACGGGCCTAGAGGAAAGTGCCTCCACCCCGCCTTCACTGGGCAGGGCACGGGCAGGGGAGGCGAAAAGGGGCCAGCTCCTTCCCCTTGGGCATGTCTGTGCCTGCACCCTCCCCGCATTTCCCCACAAGGCTACCCAGGGGTGGGCCTCAGGGCAAAGGACCTCTGTCCCCCTCCCCTTGTTCTCTAGTGCCGCCACTCAGCTGAGCAGCAGGATGCGCAGCAAGGGGAGCCTGTGGCAGCAGCCCAGAAGTTCTGATGGGGCCCTTTTTGGCAGCTGTCATTCCCACTCCCCTCCTCTCAGTGCTTCCGCACAGTCCCCTGGGATACCGGTGGGAGGGTTGTGGGGAAGCGGGGAGGTGGTGCCTCAGGGTTACCTCTGTGCTGTGCCCGATGGTTTGCTGGGCAGAGCAAGGGCCCCAAGCCCTTGTCTGAACTGACCCACTGCATAGTTCTGCATGTTCTCCTGACCTGAGTGGTGAACAAGTCACAGTGAGGTGTCAGCCATGCTTTGTCTGCTGGTTGCGTGGCAGCCCAGTGTGCTCAGTTGCCCTGGCTGGTGCAGCTTCTGATGTCATCCAAGCCTAGCAAGGATGGGTTGTTCCCATTGGGTAACAAACCACTCCAAATGCCATAGGTTGTTTTAGGGTTTTGGGGTGGTTTGTTAACTGTGGCAGCAACTCACCCTTGCCAAGTTGCACCAGGTAGGGTAATTAGACAAATCAGCATGCGAGCAGCACATGGAGTGTGGTTAATAAGCCACTGTGGCTCACAATTTGACTGATGTAAATTCAGTTTCTGTTCCTAGAAATTTCAGCCAAATCAGAAACCAAGGCATTATCAATCTCTCCACTTCTGCACTTTATTCATTATGCTTTTGAAAGGATAGTGTCCTTCCCCACTGTCCACCTTAAATCTGTCTGTGTGTGTGTGCGCGCACGTGCACATTCATGCTGAAAGATAGTAAAGGAGTTTGTTTCAGTGCATGATAATAAAAAATTAACAATCATTGAAGCTGGCCAGGATTCAGGGAGCCAAAATAAGGGGACCAGTCCTAGATTTGTAGGGAGGGGCAAGGAGAAAGGGAGAAATGTGCTGAATTAAAAAGTGGGGTCCAGGAGCTAGGCCGGGAATGTGGAGGATTTCACTTAAAGGTTGCTGTCAAGGTGGTGCCCCAACCATCTGTGTACGCATGTGCCTGCCTGGTGCAAAAGACCCAAGATGAGTTTTTTCTCCCAGCCTTCCCTTCTTCTGTCCTCCTTAAAAAACTGTCAAACCACATGCTTTCAAAGCAAATCCCACTGAGCTGCATGAGGCTCAAGTAAGTATGCACAGGATTGTAGCCCTGCTAGTGGTCAGCTGGCTCGTATGGGTGGGGAGGTGGAAGAAAGAGAATGCGGATGCAAAGCTAAGTTGAGCAACAAACAAAATGTCACGTATTCAGTTAAAGTACGTTTTTCATTTGATTGTTCTGTGTCAATTTTAGTTAATTTAGATTTTAATGCAACGCTTACACCTTTTTTTGGCTGCCAGGGTGGCTTTTACTTGAAAAATAGTGACGACCCCTGCACAAGGGAGCAAATCCAATGAACTCGGTGTGTTTTGTTCAGAGCCACGCTTCACACTCTTCTCCCTTTCCACTGGGAAGGGGAAATCAATCCTAATGGTCAGAAATATTTTTGTTCACTATTAGAATGATGTTAGGGAATGATAATGTGGACTTGTCTCTTCTGTTCCTATTAGTAATATATTTAAATGAAAATATCTCCATGTTCATCCTCTGTGGTTTTCAGTGTGTCTGTTATACTGGGCTGCATGATTTCTGACACAAGGTATTGGATTGAAGGCAGGTGGTGAAATGCAGTGACAACAGAGAACATTAATTAAGATTGATGAAGGGTATATTTACATATTGCTGATTCCTGAGGATTTCAGTGAAAGTCAAGGATACCTGGCACAGTATTCCATCTTGCATGATAGTTAAATCTAAGATAGGATACGTATTTGCTAGTTAAGCCTTTCTGTACACTTTTTTGTATAGAAATGTGCAGTTTTTACTTGGTTATTCTGAGGATTGCTGGCATCTGTTCCCTAGAAAGCTTGTCTGTTTCAAAGGCATTGCTTATGCTCAGATAGAAGTCTTTCAAAACACTGCAAAATAGAGAGTTGGTCACCAAACTGGCATGCTAGTTGTGAGTGTGATTGCAGCATGAAATGTAGCCGCACAAATCTCAGTGCCTTGCTGGCTTGTCCCTGTGAAATTTCCATGATCTTTCCTGACACCACTTCGTCAGCATTTATAATGTCTTCTGTAAATTTGTCCGGGATTCAAGGAGCACTCACATAGTCCTTTAAAAAAAAAAGCCATAACAAAGTGCTGAGCAACAGCAAGACTTCTTCATTTTCTGCAATATCCAGCTATTCCATGATCTCTCTCTCTTGCTCTCTTTTAAAAAGGTAGCATTATTTCGTGGTTCTGTACTCCTGGTGTCTAGCACCAGAACGTGCACCTCCCTGGATTCTTTTTTTAACATGAGAAAGAGGAAATCCAAGTCTCTTTCTTCCCTCTCCACTAGCAGGGCTGCTCTCTCCAGCAGATTATGTGGAGATGGGATATTGCAGTACCAGCTAGTCAGGGCTGCCCAGATGTGTAGTCCTCCAGCTGTGACTGGACCGCAGTCACTTTGGCCCCTCCCCATCCGATGGAAGGTGCAGTTGAGCAGCCTCTTGGAGGGTCACATGTGTCGCCCTCCTGCTGCAAAAGACCTGCTTTTTTCTTCGCGCCAGAGCCTCAGCTAACATTAGCACTGCAAACACTTACGCTGGGCACAAAAGGGAACCTCGTGTCCAGGTACTGAAGGTGTTCCTATGGAATTGCAGATCTTGACAACTTTGTTAAAGATGATGTCTATGAATTCCCTTAATGATAGTCAAGTACAATAGTAAATCTAAGTGCTCCACAGAAATTCCACGGGGGAGGCAAAGTCCTGACAGTCGTTCCTGTAACCATACAGGCAATGAGGCCTTTAGATGCCTGTGCAAAGCCAGTCTGCAGTGAACTTAAATTGCCTTTGTCTTTTTCTTTTCAGCTGACATTATCTCTACAGTAGAATTCAACCACACAGGAGAATTACTAGCGACAGGGGACAAGGGGGGTCGCGTTGTAATATTTCAGCGTGAGCAGGAGGTAAGTGCTGGTGAATGCAAAAATTCCCATTTTTATCCTTTTAAAAGAAGCTTCCCGCTGCTTCCTAATCTTCGTGTGTCACTCTTCAACCTGCTTCTCTTCTAGCAAACTAAAAATTGCAAAAAAGGCCATTAACATCAATAGGCTGGTTTCTGTCTCAAAAAGCACCCTGCAAATGTCGTTTTTTCTGCATCCTTTTGCTTCCTTTAACAGTCATTGCAGGCTGAGAATCTAATGTAAACTGAACACTGCTGAAACATCATAAACTCAGAGAGACCCAATTGCCTGATTTGCCCAGTGTAATAACGCTTTCAAAGTCTTGCTTGTTGAATCATTAGCAGGACTTCCCACCCCTCACCTGCAGCATGTGCAGCTGTCTTCACTTTGCACGGGTGTGCATTGTTTCATTATGGTATATGCTGGTGCAGGGTCCTAAACACCAACAGTGATGCTCTCGATTTATGCCAGAGCATTAAAAAAAGAAAGAAAACAGGAGAAGTACACAAAGCTTTTACATATGACTAAATACCACAGTGGGAGCACGGCGTTGTCAGTAGTTATTTTGTTTGTATAATTGCTGACTGAACAGATGCGTTGTCTTCATTTTTTCATACAGTTGTGTATGACAGTGAAATAAATGGTGTTACATGTGCTGGATCATACACAGACGCATACACAGCTTGGACAGATAGGCTGTTTGTTCATGCGCCCTTCACTACTGCATGTGGTGCTTTGATGCAATATCTATCCCCTGCAAAAACCACACACGGATCGATAAACAGGTAGAGGAGTAGAACCAGGTGGAGCAGTCCTGTACTCTGGTTCTCACTTAATGTTCTTTCCATGATGGAAGATGGTCCGTGAGCCTGAAATGGCAAGCTGCCTAACCAGGCTGTGTGTGAACTGGCCTTCAGCAGTAGTTACATTCCTTGGACATAATGGCTGTTGGTTGTTCATAGATCACTGCTTCTTATGAAAAAGATGCCCCTAGGTCACAGTGGTAGCTGCTTTGTTTAGCAGTACCTATGATCAATTAAATGTTCCTGAAAAGAGTTCAAAAGTTATGTGCATTCTAAGTGATACATTGTGAAACCAGAAGTACTTATATGTGTGATGCACTGGGGATAGGAATTTGGAGAATTCTAACTTGGATACCCAGGGATGAATCAAGTAAGAGTTGGTTGTTCCTCAATATATTATACATGGATACAGTTCTAGATGTGCTCATAAAATCAGAGAATAACGGAATAGTAGAGTTGGAGGGGGCCATGAAGGCCATTGAGTCCAACCCCCTGCTGTTGCAGGACACCATCTTACTGAAACTCTTTGGCCTTTCAAATCTCTATCTGCATCATCAAAGGCTAAATATTGGGGCCATGATTCAGGCAGAATTTTATACTTTTAAGACCCATTGATTTATATGAGGTCATTAAGTGCATGCTCAAATATATCTTGTTACAATAAAAGTGCATAAGATTCCTGCTTTGTCCCCTTTTCTGTATTTTACCATGTGATCAAACTTGTACTTGAATGGGTACTGAAGTTTTTAAATTTAGAATCACATTATAAGATAGAGCAGAAGTTAATTGTTGTTGAAATATATGATGAAAAAAATATATCAAAGAAAACAAAAGCTTTTGTAAATATTTGCCTTAGCAGGCAGGGATCCTAGTGGATCAGGGAGAGGTCAGCATATGCATCATTGGCCCTTTAGGGAAGTGTTTTGTTCCAGATATAAAGAGTAAATGGAATTGTGGGGTGGGGGTGGGGGAATCTTAAAGTTCATGGGGCAGTTCCCAGGATATGGCTTCAAGTAAATGTTATTCTAATCTGACCCAGTCAGAGGAGATTTTGGCTCACCAAAAGCATCACTACATCAAAAAGGCAAGGATTCACAAAGATCCCATGATACAAAGCAAATGAGACTTCCATTTGTGTGTGCGTATGCACGAACTGGTTCAAACATGGAAGCTGGCTGCCATTTTCTCATCATTCCTCCTATCGAGGAGGAAGTCCAGGGGGATCACACAGCAAAATCTCAGTGTGAGCCAGACTGGACGCAACACTACTTATACCCAGCAGTGGCTTTGTTTGTTCTTGCAGGAACTAGGAAAGATATTGCTATAATTGTGGAACTGGTGGATGTCCACATATAACAGTGTACAGCTGCATTCAAGTTGAGGGATGTCTGTACTTGGGAGAAATAAGCAGCTGGCTTGCACGTGTGAACATGCTGTATGATGGGGCATCCAGATTCTGTGATTCAAAGGTGCTTTGCAATAGTGTTTATCAGCCCCTTTCAAGATGAAGCATCACTAACTTATACTGCACTTTCAGTTTAGGTATGGTAGTAATAATAGTCACAATCAACTCTGCTAAATATTTACAGGTTTGTAGGCAAAACCTGTTCATAGTGTATTGACCTGAATGAAGCCTATTCTACAGGTAAACCAAATAGGAGTTATCCTTTGATTTGAGGCATTATCGTGCCTTGCCAATTTGTCTTGGAGATAAATGATGGGAAGGCCTTCATTCATTCTTGAAACAGACTGAAACAAAGGTGCACTTTCTGCATCCTATCACCAGCATGCAGAGAAACTGACACGCGAGGAGAATGCATTGTGCAGGAAAGATCTCTTGTGTCTGCTTTGATATCTAAACTGTAATGTGTCACCATAATCAGACATTTCCCTGTCTTTTAACAATCCTCGGAGAACAAAAGAATCCATTGAGAATTTGCTAGCTCTGGCTCTTTTACGAATCCCTTCATTGTTTCTTTCCCCCTCCTGCAGAGCAAAAATCAGCCCCATCGCAGGGGAGAATATAATGTTTACAGCACATTCCAGAGCCATGAACCTGAGTTCGATTACCTGAAGAGCTTAGAGATAGAAGAGAAGATCAATAAAATACGATGGCTCCCACAGCAAAACGCAGCCTACTTCCTTCTCTCCACCAATGGTATGTGTGATGATGACAGGTCATTCTTTGCTTTCCAGCCAAATATCCTGCAATTCTTTTCTGGCTTGCAGTAATTCACACTTCTAATCCTTCTGCAAGGATGGTAGGTATTGCTTCGTTTCTTGTACAGTGCAGCCACTTTGTGAGTACACCAGACCTCACCGGGTGCTGAGACAGTTATGGCAGAAGTCAACAGTCTATTGACACCAGATCTCACTAGGAAATATGGAGTATGTTCATAAACATTGCAATACACACAGGTTTCCCATGGAAAATGGAAATCTCCTCACATTTTCCTACTTCTGTAACGGGCCCTGAAGCACATCCTGCAACTTACTCCACATCATTGGCAGTCCCTTGTGGGGTACAGAAAGGCACAAGCAGGCGACAGCAGACCACACAGAAGGCGGGACGGCCGTTTTCTGTGGCAGCCCTGTGTTTCTTGTAATGCATAGCTTTGCTTTCTGGCATGCAAATACTTTCAAGATGGAAGCCGAAGGCAGTTTTGTCATTTTCCATAAGAGTGGTGTGCTCTTGCTACTCAAAATACCCTCTCGCTAAAAGCCTCCTATCCATTGCCATAGGATTTTAAGAAACTGCCTTATGCCTCTGATTATTTTAAGAGGGTTTATTGCTTCAATTATTCTTTTTACTGTAATTTATCATGAACTTATCTTGTAAAGTACTTTGGGATTTAAAAATAAAAAAACAAGAGACTAACATGGAGTCCCTCCATGTATTGCTGACACTGAATGGCGATGGCTTGCCAAGGTTTCGGGAAGGGGTCTTTCCTGGTCTTAGCAGGAGATGCCAGGAAATGAACTTGGAACCACTGAGCAATGCTACCCACCTTTCACATTGCTCAAAAGTTATTTCCTTCCCTGTCACTCACCCTTCCAACCATACCCTCTTCCTCCTATCTGGCTCACGTCTGAAGCCTTGTTTGCACTGGTGCCAAATTGTGAAGGAGGCACTGAGAACAGATGGGCTTGGCTCACTCCTTAGACACCAGCTCATGTGCTGGTCACCCCCCCCCCCGCCCCACACACTGCTACATGCCTGCATGTGAAAGGTCCCTGTAGGAGAACAGATGTACACACATAGGATTTCCCACACACAGATGGAAACTCTAGTCAGTTGGTAATGGATTTTGCAGTGCTGTGAAAAACATTCCTCTCTGAGGAACTAGATAGGTACAAGCTGAGAAAAATGTATTGCTCTTAGGACCCAGTTCTGTACAGCTTTCTGTGAATCCTTTCTGAAAGAAATAACTTCAAATGAAGGCAGCACACTATTGCATTATGCCCCTTGGTCCAGTGCGCTTTGAAATTTCCACCTAGTTTTATTTAGGTATATATAGTATTGTGAAAACAGATGTCTTTGCCAGTGATGATTAGTGTACTCAAGAAGCATCATCTATAAGAACAGCAGTTCGTAGTTAACAGTTAAAGCAAGGTTGAATCCAATTTTGCAATAACTTTATGTAATGCTTATTCATACTCTGTAAGTACTGAAAAAATGGACATCAGTATCCTCTCTGAAAAATATGTATTACGCAACTTCAGGAGACTACACGATCCTGAGAAGTGATAAGAACCCTTTTTAAAGCAGCTGCCAAAGATGCTACGGAACCTGTATCTGGGGGAAATCCACCTAAGCAGCAAAGAGAGGGAAGCAAAGGAGTTCGCCCTGAGTATGTTAAGGCAAAGATGACGGGACTTCCTCATTCCACTTCATTTGCGCAACTTCCTTTACGAGCTACAAGCCATATTGGCTTGCTGTGTTAACCCAGTCTCTCTCTGGGTTAGCACAGCAAGGTGTTAACCCTCCTTGGGTTGAACACCCTCAAGGTGAGGGTGTTCAAAGATAGGCTGGACATGCACATGGTGGGCATGTTGTGAGTGGAGCTGGCTGGAGCCAGAGGTCAGACTAGATGGCCCGGGTGGCCCTTCTGACTCGCTCTGTTTCTATGTTTCTCCTCTTTGCATTGCCACAAGTAGAGCAATGCAACAGGGAAGCACCTGGATCTCTCTCCTTACATTGAAGTGATGTGGCTGCTGGCTGGGTGACATCCAGCACATCTTAATCTACAAGAGAGAGAGCAAGCCGCCAGTGGTCATGGAGGAGCAAGTGGGTTTTCCTCTGGGCAAAGGTAAGGAGCAGGGCAGCTGAGGAAGTAGCAAGGAGTGGGTTCTTTCCACTAGATCTACCAAATCTTCCACTCTCTCCACATGGTTGCTTGGAGAGCTAGTCTTGCCTTTTGATAGCTCTGCAGCACATGTTCATTCTGTTCTATTTAGCCAACTGGAGGCAGGATGTCTTTGATAGAAGAAAACGATCCACACACTCCGGCTTTGTCCTGATACGCCACCAGGTTTAAACATGGTACTGCAGTGACTTTAATCTAGTGCCAACATCACTTAGGTTCTTGGCCCTCATGGCTATGCTGGGGAGACCAGGCAGAATTAAACTTCCCTGATATAATGGAGTATTCCTACTGTGTTTCAGTTTTCAGTTGTGCTAAGCTTATGCTTCATGTTATGTTCAGATAAATATCATGAGGATCTGGTGATGTTACTAGGATGAATGAAGCCTTAAGATGAATGTGACTTAATTACTACAGGGGGAAAAGGAGGGTCTAATTATCTTTCATAGTCAACTTACTTTGTGTTACAGAATTTACCCTATTGATCATTGTAATAAAATTCTGAGAGTTATTAAATTCATTTGAGGGGAAGACTCACTGAAACACAATGAAGATTAATTATGTAGCCTAATGTTCTGTTAATTGAGTTTTTAAATAGTTTTTTGATTAACAGGGGTATTATCTTTCTGTTCTGGAAAGTGCTTTCATATGCTTGGAAGACCTCTGATTCCAATTTCTCTTCCCCCTGTGATTTGCCTCCCAATATTCCTATGTTATTTCCAAAATCCCAAAATGTGTGGAATGCCCCTTACATTGAACAACAAAATTAGCTGGAGTCAACTGGAATTCCCAGAAACAGGGGTGGGATCAGAATGACGATGAATCAGATTGTCTTTAAAGGCTGGTGTGAGCGATGACAAACTGCTGTAGAACACCCTCCAGGAGGGGGAAAAGAAAACACCATTATTCAGAATAAAAGCCACATGTTCCTGAGGCTGTTTCCCTATAGGACTTCATGGCACACGATAAATGGGGTGACAGCAAAATGATGAAGCCAATGGAAATATCCACCTGCCAGACAAGCTGGCAATTGTGGAATTTAGCATGGATTCATAGTCAATGATAAAATGTCAGGTTTTATTCCTTTCACTGGGAGGAAGCAGTTGAAACTGACTTTTGAGTAAATTACAGACATGATTGGGCTCCTTTCTGGGTTGTACTTTGTCACCCCTTGCACTTGCAATGTAATCTGTCGCCATCAAAGCTTGGCTAAAGCAGTTAACTCTCGTGTAACTCTTAAATTGCTTTTATGGGACATCGTGCATGCTAGTTTTCTTGTCTAAGCTGTTCCTGCATCTTGGACCAAAGCAAAAATAATTTAGCTTGACATATGCAATGTGTGGGTTGCTCAGTTTTAGAGTCCTGATTACAAATAAGCAGCCTTTTGCAGACCGACACTGGAATCGAGCGCTGTGGATTACTGTTTCAAAATCTGGCTGAAATATTCAGAGACATGATGATTACGAAGCATAAAAGTTGTTCCTCATTTTGCCAAATGGCAAGAACAGCTGGCATGTGGGCCTGTAGGAGACCAGAGTAGTTCATAACTGTTTTGAAATAAGATCAAATGCCTTGCCCTACTAAGACCCCCTGCCTAGAGAATTGCATGTGCACTGAGTTTACTGTTGGATCAAAGTATAGTTACCTAAAAAGTTACTTTTGGCCTAATCCATCTGAAAAGTCAGTAGTTTCCTGGATAATAGCTGTAAATACAGGAAGAAAAAAATTCTGCATGAGCACCTTCCATGCATTAACAGTGAAAAAAATAGGGAAGGGATAAAGGTGAGAAAAATGGCCACAACTGGTTATTATTTCCCATTAAATGGAATGCTCCCATTGTAAGATTTTCCACATCTTTGAAAAGTTTGGAATATTCTGTTCACTTACCACACCCCAATTCAGAAATGTTTGACTTACGCCATGATTAATCCCATGACATCCCTGTTGTGTGACAGAAAGATGAGTTCAGTGTTCAAATGGTAATCAGTGTGTGTCAGGAGTCCTGCCCAGGGTGTGAACTGATGTCCTGAGGGATGTCAGGTGCGGATTCAGTCTGTGTGACTCCACTCAGCACCGGTTAAAGGAGGGGACTCAAGGGAGACAAGCAACACTAGCAAAGGAAGCATCCTCACTCCAGCAGGCCAAAGCCAGGCATGCAGTTTCTGCTCCAACCCATGCATTTCTGTTCACAAAGGAAGGAAGACAGCTTGCTTGGGGGAAGAGCAGACTTCGAATTTCTTATCCCAAATAGGAAGGCATTTCTTCTTAGTCCACTGATGTAGTGGCTGGGTTGCAAGATGACAATCCACAAAGGGTTTTGCATTGTGCAAATGCAGACCGGTTCCTGCACAGTGGCATACTCATGGGCAGCAAACCACCCTCACAAGCCGTGTGTTGTTCTAGGGGTTGTTCTACCCGGATTGAGTTGTCATGGCTGGTACCACCTGGGTGTCACCCGCTGTGATTGCTATTGTTTCAGGCTTGCCACAAATTTCTTTGCCATTTGCCTTTTTCTCTACCCCAGAGATCATGAAATCCCTGCCTTGGCAGCCACTGGTAGCCTCTTCAGCCCGAGTGGCACCGTGCAGGGTGATCAGTAACCAGCAAGCCTATTTCTTAAAAGCCTTTTGAATGCAGTGTGTACAAATGTGGCCATTTGGGCTTTTGCTGTCTTTAGTGGAACTTCTGCAACCGTGGAGGTGCACAGTTCCGCTAGCGTGGAAATTGGAAGTCACAGGTGGGACAGAGTCCCGAGGGGCACCTGCTGGCAAAGTACAGCAGTTGTCAACCCTGACCATTGACCCAAAGAGGCTCCAAATTGGGTGGGGTGGGGGTCTGCCCTTTGCTTTCTTTTCACCACTGTCAAAAAGCAAGCAAGCAAAGGCACAAGTGGTCTGTCCTCACAAAAAATGGGTGGCAAGATTTATACCCCCTTTGCAGCATGATCCTCATTTTTTTAAATCCTAACAAGCTTAACCCTGGCACTTCTTGCCAGGGAGATGCCACTGTACATTCCACCCTCTTCTTGGGGAGAAGAGGAACATGGACAGCCACTTGTCAGAACTCTGGGTCCCCTTTGGAAGGAGCATTTGAGCTTGAGGCAAAGGGGATCTTTTGGTAAGAGATCTGCACAGCTAGGTGGATATGTGTATATGCTCTATTCAGAAGCCACCTTTGACACATTCCTTTTAGGGGGGCTCTTCTCTAAAAGCCACTGTTGTAGACTTACCTCTAATGGGGGGGGGTGCCCTAAGGAACAGGAAGGCTTCTGGATGTATGAACCTGACTTAGGCATTCCTGCAGCCATCTGAACACAAGCTGTGGAGACATTTCCTACCCAGGGCTGATGATTTTTTTTTTTTTTTTAACGGAACAAAACAGATGTATGCTGCTAAATCAATTTTATTCCATCACTGTAGAGCTTGAGTGCCCTACATACATCCAGTGTGTGCCATTTTCTCTCATGGAAAGAAAAAGAATAAGGGCAAAATGAAAACGGGACCAGCTCTTATGGAAAGCTGAATTTATCTTCGTTTGGAACCAGAGTCAGGGTGAAAGATTACTTTGTCCTGAAAAACAAACATGCATTAAGAATAACTTCATCAAGCTTCACTTTTTCTCCGTCTGGGATGCTCTGGAGGCTGCAGAGAATGCTTGTGATCCGGATACACCAAATATCCCAAATATCCTCTGCAGAGCTGCCCCAACCTCTTGGCTGTGTTGGTCAATGTAAACATTGGCCGATCCTGAGAGAAATGCGTGCTTTGGATGTCAGAGCAGTCTCCAGAGCATCTAGATTAGGAGTGGTAGGGAAAAGAACTGGCCAGAAAAGTTGCTCTGGGGCTTTAATTTAGGCAGCATTTGCTAATCATTGCTGAGAATATCATCAACACCAGAAGGAAATGAGCTGAAGAAAGAGAGGCAGAGAACACCAAAGTGGTCCTTGCTGGTTTAGGCTAGAGACTAGTAGCTTGGGAGGTCATTCTAATACACAATACATGTGCCTGGCTAAATTGAGTAAGGCTCACAGTGGTCTTACGTGGCCAAGTGTAGCCTCATGTCACATCTAAAAGGAGGAGTGGATGCCTTATCTGCTGCTGGGATGGGCAGCAGTGGACAACTGACAGAGTTCTTCATGTACCTTGTAGAGACTTTGAGGTGGTGGTGGAGGAATCCATCTGGATGTGAAGGAAAGAAGCAGCCGGAGGAAAGCTGGCTTCTTGTTGTTTGTTTTCTGTGTGGTATTTGAGGCCGAACAAAAACACAGCTAAGGATAGGGAAGAAACTTCCTTTCCCTCTGCTTGAACATCCTGAGATAAGGCTCAACCAGGCATAATTCTGTTGAGGAAAACCTCTTAAATCTCCTATCACTACATGTTCCTGTGCATGCTTCCCGCTGTTCTGGTTTGGGCTCAGGGAAAACCAGGATCCTTGCTAAAGGGGAGAAGCCCTCATACTCTGAACTAAAAATGAAATCAACCTTTTTTGTCATAGAGGAAGGTTCTTTCCCAAGCTGTCTGTCCTTCTCAGCTTGAAGGGGGAATATTAAGATCATACGCTTTGACCCATAAAAACTTTGGAGTTTTATCTTTGGTCTATGCAAGCAGACAGCCTGTAACTGCCTCCCCAGAGAAGCCCAGAACTTTCAAGGTTTTGGAAAGTGCATCTGATAAAGCAGTCCAGCAGAGAGAGGTTTGGATTTACACTTTTAATGACATCTTTTTTTCCCTTAACAATAAATTCTTTAGCCGCAATTTCCCATCTCTAAAATAACAGTGACAAAGTAACATTATAGCAAAAAGCTGCATGCGTGTAATGAGCTAAGTAAAATATATTTATTCATATATATAGAATTATCCCATAGTGTTCAATTCCTCACAGAAATTTCCTCTTAGAAATTTTAAAAATTGGATATATCTGTTTTCTTCCAGATAAAACTGTGAAACTATGGAAAGTCAGTGAACGAGACAAAAGACCAGAGGGCTACAATCTCAAAGATGAAGATGGACGGCTCCGAGACCCCTCCACAATTACCACACTACGGGTAGGGCAAATGAGACTTGGCTGCCTTTTTCTGCCAAAAGAAAAAAACTAGACTGTAACTCTTTATTTCTAGTAGCATGTATTATCTCACAACAAAGCAAAGCAAAGCAAAACAAAAGCAGCACTTCTGCCTGAAAGCCTGTGTTTGTTTACATATTGCATATAACTAGCACATACAAATTGTTAATTGCCAAAGTCATTGTCACATAATAATGTTTGATGATATGAAGAAGGTAGCTGTTCCTCGAGGCAGTCCTCCAAAAACATCTGTGAATTCTTTGGATTGTGGAGAATTTAGCACTGTAACGAGGTTTTTAGTAACAAGCACGTGCCTCTTTGGGATGCCAGCTAGCCTCAGTTTCGTGTGCTGGGACTTCTGCTTGGACTTGGGAGTCCACTAACTGGACATAAATAGGACAGAACTATCCATCATTCTAGACTGGATAAGAATAAAGACAGTTTCATATGCAGAGGTTTTCCTACACAGAGATTGTCTTGATGTAATACTTCCCTCAATGGAGTGCTGTTAGCGTGAAAAACATTTGCATTGTGGTTCACACAGCATTGATACGCTGCATGTGTAGCAAGATGTGCAAAGCGATAATAGATTCAAAAAAATAACACCTCCAACCTTGGCTGTAGAACGGCTTGGCTCCAAATAGCCAAGGAAAGGTTCTACCTAGAATAGGAGTTCCTGGATCAACAAGACCAAAAGTATGTCAGTGCCAACGGGATGGAAGGTCTGGCTGTTCCAGTGCTTGGCCCTCTCAAGAGAGTTAGGTGGCTGGTTTCAGTTGGTTAACTGAATACCCCTGCTGTGGATTGCATGATTTTCTTCCAGTGTCAGTCAATGGAGCTGTTGCTTTCTTTTTCTATGGAAGGAGCCCTTCAGTGAAAGAATGGCACTTCCCGTGGGGAACCGTGTGTGCTCTAGTCAGACTACTTGCCTGCTTAGGATCTGAAGCTGGATCCGTGGTGGTTTGGGTCTCTGTGTTCTCAAAGCATGCGTTCTTCACAGAAAGACCTTGTCTTTTGCCTCGTTACTACTGGCAGAAGAAGCTTTGAACTACAAAGTGTATGATGGCATATAAACCATGAAGACGCATTCTTTTCAGACTATTGTGAGATGTGCTTCCTAGTCCCATTACCCCATATTGTACAAAATGGCTGGTTTAGAACTGGCCATTAGGCCAGCATTTTTAATATGGATGCACAATATTAATTTTGAACAGTTTTATATGTGGTGTTACAATTACTCTGGCTCCATTTTATAGCTTCTGGTTTCTTTGCCTACCGGGCCAGCAAGGGCATTTAATAATCTCAGACAGCTAATTAATTCTCACTAAGAAACAAATGGCTTCCATATTGCATTGTCCCTTCTTGCTAGTAGTCACATTGTTCAAGGCTGAGTAAATGTTTTTGCTGTGCTACGTGTATGTTTGCTGTCATTCTGAGAGCCCATTAAAAGAATTTGTCAGAGATCCTGGATGTCTAGACCGTTATGTGCAATAGAAAAAGCTGGGCCAACTATTGCTGTTATCTTGTTTTGTGTCTCTTAAAGGCACTGTCAAAAGCATATGACTCAAAGGCTATCTCCTCTGTGTCTTAGTGCATTAGAGAAAATGGACCCAGTATGTAAGGCAAGCTCACAGTGCAGGGCCCTGAACTGGTATCCTTGCTTTGCCTGAATCTAAGTACGCATTTTCCACACACAGAAGTGCTTGTTTGGACCAGGGTGGTATTGTTATACTGACCCAATCCCACAGTAACCAGAAATTAGCTCACTGAATAAACTTCAAGACACACACAGTTGGAAACAACTCTCTTGACTCAAGTGGAATGTACTCCCGAGTAAAGCAATGTAAACTAGTGCTGCAAGAGATCTGATTGAACGGGAAGGAATGTACAAACCCTTTCAACTGCGCTTAGTAGGCAGCAGGTTGACTGCACTCCAGTCTGCTTATTGCTTTTAATGTTGTTGTTTTTTTTATTTGGATTTTTATCGGTTTCTGTGCAGTTGTGACAGACAGCCTATGTGCTGAGCATGTATTATACTGTAGGGTTGGTGTTCGATGGATCAGCATTTTGATAGCCTTTCCTGTTTAACATATATGCAAGTTAGAACCCAAGATCCCAGGCATTTAGGGTGCAGTATATACATCTAGGGGCAACTGTACCATGGGGCAAGGTGAGGCGATTGCCTTGGCAGCTGACGTTGGCTGCCATCAAGGATATTAGAGTGGAAGAGAGACAGAGCTGAATGAGATGCAATCCGCAATCCACTGAGGGCCACAAAGACTCAGATGTATGTATTATAGTGTTGCTAGACAAAAAAGAAGATGAATATGATAATAACACTTGCCTTCCCTGTGATTGATGTCACTGTATTATTGTATTTGGCTGTTGCCGTTTCAGATGCTCTGTAGGTTGTTCTAGGGCAACCTAATTTAATCTCCTTCTCCTGCTTTACTTTTTTGTCTATTTGTTATTCTGCTTTCATGGACCAGTGAGAGAGAATTTGGTTCACAGAATAAGTCTTGTCTAGTAAGATTCACTGCAAATACGACAGGCTCAGGAGTGAATGTAGGTTCGCTGTATGCACAATAGCCCAGCTTCTGTGTAGCGGGAGCAAGCAATGGCACAACTCCTCCTGCTGGCCGCTTCCGCTTTGCATTTTGTGTAGAAAAGAGCCCCATCCTATGCTGTTTGGGGCGACAGATCAACCTGGAACCCTGCGTTATTGTTTCAATTTAGAAACAAACCATGGGTCAAACCAGAAGCAGTCAGCAGGCAAGACATAGTATATGTGGTCATTCTTGCATAGCCCCCAAACTCATGGATTAAGCAACCCATGACTTGCCATTATGTTTGAACTGGGCCTGTATGTGTACAGGTAGAAATGTAGTTTTGAGAATTCCCTGATTGTAAGCTGCTTAGGAAACCCCAAACTGCACCACGCCTCCCCTATTGGTATGTTCCAGTATGTTCATCATGCCAGTATCCTAATATGTGACACTGAATCATTTGCCTTCTTCTAGTAGTTTTAAGGTCCCAACATGTGAGGCCTGAACACAGCAAATTTCTTCCTAAGGAAAATATTATGAGAGCCAGCCTGATGTGGTCATCAGAGTGTTAGACTGGGGACTCCTGTCGTGCGGCTGGCGCTCCTTCCCAACGAAAGCAATCACTCCAGTTGATGCTACAGAAGTCTTTATTCTGCACAGTATTACAATTACAGTCGTGTATGCTAGGAAGTTGTCCTCTCATTCTAATTAAGTTCAACTTACATGGTGCTTTTGAATTCTTCTGGGCCATCCTTCTGGGGGCGGGTCACTATGACTCCTCTCCCTGCATCGCTAAATCAATCTCGATTCTAATTGTCCCACTCTGCACATGCGTCTGCGGGAATGAGCATCCTCAACTGTTTCAACTACATTATCTCCTAAATTCCCATCCTCCATATCATCACCTGGTGCAGTTGTTTCCTCAACAACCACCAAATTGGTCTCTGTATGCTGTACTGTGTTGGCATCTCCCAGAATTTCCTTACCTCCTGTACTTTCATTCCCATCGTCTGTGCAGCTGGGGAGTAAAGCTTCTTCTGCTGGCACCAGAAATACACCTTCATCAACCCTCTGGTTCTCATGGGAAGTTTTCTCCTCTTGTGTGCACGCCAAGGACTCTTCTGAGTCTGTGCGCACGACGGCTCCATAGGTCTGGATTCTAACCAGTTCCTGCTTACCAAGTCTACTCGGTGACTTTGAGCCAGACACTCACTCTCAAACTAACATACCTCACAGCATTGTTGTTGTGAGGGTAACACTGAGGTATGAAATCCACCTTGGGATCCTCACAGGAGGAGAAAATGTGGGAGAGAAATACAACATAACAAGAATGATGACAACAGCAACATGAAAATAGGAACCTTTCACCTTTTCTTAAGACTAGAGAATCATCACAAGCTTCATGCACTGAATACTTTTAGACTGAGTTTTGATATCTGTGACAAAAGCAGATTTTGGTGTGAGCTGGTTCTGTAAATAGGCAAGGTATACACGTACACACACATATATATTATTTATGTGCATTTATTACCAGCACATCTGATTTCAGTTTGTGGGCTTTTTGGTGCCCCTTCCCTGAAAGACATGGTATATATTTAGGTTCCTTGTGACCTTTACTTTTCCTTAAGCTTATTTTAACAACCATTAAATTATCTGGTAGTTTGGGGCCTGTGAAGGTCAGAAAGTTAGAGGAGAAGCTGAGCAATGGAATACAAGGATTTTTCATGCCTGAGAGCTAGGTGATTTATCACTGTCAGATAGATCTCTCCCACTGACCAGGGTGAACTTTCCCTGAATGATGAGTATATACTGGGAAAAGTTATCAGGGTTCCTTCTTTTTGGCTACTGTATAGAAGCAATACACAGACCCTGGAACCAGTGTGGCTTTGTGGCTTACGAGATACCATTCATGACTCATTGGCAACCAAAGCCAATAATCAGTGAAAAGCAGTGGCGTGTCACAAAGCACACCCCTTCCAATGCTATGTTGGAGAGTTCGATGTGACTGTTTTAGCCCCTTAGCTGAGTGCTTTGCTGCTACAGTGTGTGTATGCGTGCAAGGGAAAGAGAGAGAATATTTTCAGGTGGGGGAAAGGAAATGATGCACCAGCCCCTCTCGTACAGGGGGGAACAACTTGTGGCCCTCCTTGTGATTTTGCCTAGAGTTCCCATGATCTATCACAATTGGCTGTGATAATAAGAATTGTGAGGCAACATACCTGAAGGGCCACATAGCTGCCTTGTTCGCATAGAAGATCCTGGAACAGAGTGGGAAGAAAATTAGGACCAGGGTTCCATGGAACACGAGGGTACAGTGCATGGGCAGCCCTTGAATGTCTGGTTTTAGTGTTCCTCTCCTTTTTGTTTTTTAAAGAAGCGTTTTTCTGCATCCAGTGTAACAAGGCAGGCTTTCACAATCATGTTGCCAATCACGTTCAATGGAAGGGACCGGAAGGGACCACTCCTCCTGCCAGTCTGCATGTGAAAGCTGGTGCTGCAATTGCTTTGGCAGTCTGAACAGTAGCCACAAACCAGGTGATTAAAAAGACAGGAGCACGACGGGCAAGCGTCAGCATGCAGCTACTTAGCAGCAGCATTGTCTGGATTCGCCTTAATCCCCGAGTGAGCTAATTCTATCAGTTCCAAAAGAAGCGAAAGCACTTGTTCTTAAAAATCTTCCAGAGGTGCCCTTGCTGTGATTTGGAAAGACTGTTGCTATGTTTCTTTAGTTTAATCCAGTTTTGAGAGAGATGCATATATGTATTTTTAAAGTTCGTGTGAAAAGTTTTAAGCACTGGGAATTAAATGTGTGAAATGTTATCCTCAGCTGGCATGCATTTATGGGTGCTGAGGGGGAAAATGTAAACCCTGAAGTCAGATGAAAATTAAAAGTAAAATATACAGTCTGTGGCAACCACATAAAAACTGACAGGTGTGCAAAATACAGTGGTACCTCGGCTTACAAATGCCTCAGTTCATGACCAAATTGGGTCATGAATAGAAATTTCATAAAAATTTTGTCGCAGGTCGCAAACTCTGCATTGGGTGATGAGCACGTTGTGCTGCCAGGGGGAGGGAGGGGTGGCTACGTTCGAACTGGGGAAGCAGGGGGTGGCTGCAATTGCGCCCGAGCGCACCCACCCCCACGCGTGCGCCCGCCTGCCTCCCCCCACCCCCCGGCACAATCACTTGGGGGGGGGTGGCAGCGATCTTTGTTGTTCTTTGTCACTTTGCTTCAAATTTTTGTGAGTAAAAAAAAAAGTTGCAGAACGGATTAACCTTATTTACATTGACCCTTATGAGGGAATTTGATTTGTCTCACAACCAATTTGGGTCACGACCAGAGTCCTGGAATGAATTAAGTTTGTGAGCCGAGATACATACCACTGTAAGTTCAGTAGCCATTCACAAAAGGAGTAATTGATAAAGCAAACACTATGTCATTGCTTAGTGGGATAGGAAATCACTAGCCTGATTTTAGCCATTGTTGGTATGTGCCTTCAGGTCGTCTCCAATTTATGGGCACCCCATGAAGCAAGGCCCTCCAGAATGTCCAATCCGTGACAGCCCCTCTCAACTCAGTTCACTTCAGCGCTGTGGCTTCCTTCATGGGTTCTCTCCATCTCCTACTTGATCTTCCCTTCTGTCTTCCACCTTTGGCTTTCCCTAGCACAATTGTCGTCTCCAGAGAGTCTTGTCCTCTCATGATGTGTCCAAAGCACGGCAGCCTCAATTTTGCTTCCAGGGAAAGCTTTGGCTTGATTTGACTTAAGCCACAGCCGACAAAATTAAACATTTTGATTGCTGCTAACTGAGGATAATACTTCATGCATCTCATGAACTGGACTGTAGTCTAAGAAAGCTTATGCCATAATGAATGTGTTAGTCCTTAAGACTAACAAAATGTTTTCTCTGCAACAGACTCACACTACCATTTCCTTGGAAATTCAAAGCTTGGGTAGTGCATTTAATACACTTACACATAATACAATTTCAACATGATCAGGCTGGCACTGTCTGTATTTTTGCTTCCTAACATGTACTGCTGTAATTTCTGGTTTTTGTAGCAGGCAGCCCTAAGGGAATGCATAACTCCTACTTTAAAGCATTATGAAGAAGCAGTGTTCTTTCCTAATGTTAAAGTGTTTCTTATGTGGCACAGGCTATGTCATCAGTCTGTACAAGTAAAAGATATTTAAGCAAACTACTTTTTTGTTCTGCTTCTTACAGGCAGCAGTAGTTATTTAAACCAATTTTCCTGCTGTTGCTTTTCATATGGAGGTGCCATTCCAGAGAACTCATCTTCAACTGAGATCAAGAACAGCATGAGAGCATTTTAAAGTAAACCTCTCACTTCACTGCAACAGCCTCTTAACTTGTTCTTCATTAGGATGCTCAATTATTTTCAAAGCTCTGTTTCCCTCAAAATGTACATGTAAATAAAGGTTCCTGCACAGTTTGAGTAAAAAAGGGAAGTGACTTTTTTGTTATCAAAAAGAAAGTCCATTTATTTCGCTGTACTCACAGTTTCAGTAGCTTAGAAATGCCTCATAGAGATGCGGCTCTCTCCTTCTAGAGGATATATTTCAGTGTAAGAAATATAACAAGTTTTTCATTTGCTGTATACAGATTAGGAGAGCACTGTGTGCAGCAGCTTTATGGCAAACACTGGGATAACTCCTTGAAAACATCAACTGTATATGGAGCAACAATGAAAAAGGGAATGTTGTATTTCTTTGAGGAATGGGATTAAAAATAGAGCTGTGAGTGACATACTGCTTTTGTTTTAACCGGCAGAGCATCCCACTCATGTCGCCTAGCAGTTCTGGCAGTTGTTATTGCTTTGTTAAGTCAGAGAAAGTCCCTCCAAGTGGACAAGCCCAAGAGACCCATGTCTAAAAGTGTGTGAGGGCCATGGTCGGTTTAGGCCATTCTGAAGAGTGCGGGGGAAGGTGGATAAAGATTTGCCCCTTTAACGAGTTTAATGATGACCTTGGCAGCTTTTTCTTTTCTTTCTTCACAAATGTATGGCAGATAGGCCTATCATCTGATGGCTTTTTGCCGTGTTAGCTGAATGGATCATCCATATTTTGAGGGGCTTTGCCTTTGCCATCATACCCTGCTTGTGAGCTGCTCAAAGGCATCAGGTTTCCCACTGTTAGAAGGAGGATGCTGAGGGAGATGGGCAGGTGATCTGACCCAGCAGAACTCTGCTTAAGTGCTTCGGCTGCATATTCAGTTAATATTCCAGTAGGAAAATTTGTGCAGGCGTGAATCCAAACTGCAGTTCATTTTATTAATACATTTTATTTCATGGATAGAGATCACATGACCCACAGACTGCATGGGGCTGCTTGGCATCATTTGCAGCTTCCATTTGCCGCATTGTCATGGAAATTCAGTGGTGAGTTAGGGCCTCAGCCCTTCTGGAGCCCAGGAAAGAGGCTCCCTAGTCCCCAGAAATTGCCCATCTATTTTATTTGTAAGCTTCAGCCATTTATATTCACCTTTCTATAAAAATATGCAAGATGGCGAAAACAATAGTACAAACCATGCAACAATCAAACACAGATCCTTCCAAAATGACCATGTTTGAATTTTTAAAATCCAAAGCATCATTTAAAAATTCAATTTAAGAAGAGCATCAATCAGGCTCCATTTTAAAAGGCAGTAACCAGGAATGCCCATTGAAAAAAATGCAGACATCTTTTCTGGAAGCTTCTAGGCACCAAATGGAAAAGGTGCCTCATTCCTGTCTCATTTCTAACTTTTCCAAAGTTACAGCTGGAGCTGCCGGGAGGAAATAGCAGAACAGAGGCAACAAGGAGTTTGGGGTAATCAGGAGTGCAACATGCTGTTGCTGGGGCTGAGTTAATTGAACAATAGGGCATTGTGCCAAAGACTTCACAGAAAAAAGTGGGTTGGTGCATGTGCTACACAAATAGCAACCAAAGTGGCTATTTGTATTTTCCTTCCGTAAAAGCAGCCCTCAACACCTTTGCTGTTGGGGTGTGCCAGAATTTGATTTAGCCTAGTTGGAGTCTCTAAAGTCTGCATGTGGTTTCATCTATACTAGGGGATGTTTGCAAGAAATAATTAGCACAAATAACATCTGGAATTTAAATCTCTTTAAAGTAGAAATGTATTGACTTTGATCGTGCACTCTGCAAATCAAGGTTCCACTGAAGCACTGATAAAAGTACTTTCCCCTCACTTTTAACTACCCTTCCAGTTAGAAGAGAAGGCTTGCAAAGGTCCCCCTGGGGTGCTCAGCACAGCAAGATACTTTCTGTATGCTTTGATGAACAAAAAGGTGAGGGGAGGAATAGATGGGGCAAAACAGTTTCCAGGACTAGTAACAGAATAAGTGAATTTGAAAATAATGGAAACGTAACAGGCCTTATTTCCTGTGCTTTTCCAATGTTTTATTTTGATGACAAGTTCATTTTCTAAAAGTGACAGTTGAGTGAATATATTTGTGTGTGTAGATCAGATGCCTCTGTCTTACAAAGAGCTAATTGTTTTGAAGTTTACACACTCAGATCTTTCACTAGACAACTAAAGTTCTTCTGTATGTATGTATGTTCAGAAAACTGAACCCGCTTATATTTTGCTTCTGGGACTGCAATAGTTGGACCCACCTTAAAGAAAATGACGAAATAAGAGATGTACATATAAGCCAGTGTTGCATTTCCTTTCTCCATCATCTGTCCTGATGTCAATTCCACCCCATAATTAATATGCTTATATCCAGAGCTAGCAGGTACAGCCAGGTGATACTTAGTCACAGGTAAGTCATGGTTTGTGTCCCTCCATCCCGGGGTCTGAGAACCTGTAGTTCTGCCAATGGCACAATAGCCAGGTCTGTATGTGTCCTTGCCTTTTCATTACACCCATGAACTTAATTGGAGGGTTTATGTCCTGTACAAGTGAGGGCTGGGGCAGGTATTTAATAAGTATGAAACAGCCTTATACCATTAGTCCACCACCTAATCATGTGAACAAAATAGTGATAACGATGCTTTCTTAAGCACCTACAAAGAACTGCAAGGGCACTGTACAATATACAGTCCCTTGCAGCAGTATTCACCATATTCGACTTTTCCACATTGTGTTGTGTTACTTCCTGGAACTGAAATGGCTTTAGTGGACATTGTTATCCATTAAAGATACTCAGCACTGCAGAGGTGCAAAATATGTTTATGGTGAAACACAAGTTAAGTAGACAAAAACAAACTGGCCACCCACTCAGGAAGCACAGGGGATTCAGATGACATGCTAAGTTTAGCATGACATCTGAACCCCATTATTGAATTGAGATACCGCCATGCTTAATAAGGCATGCAGAAATGAAGTCTGTTTAACCCAGTCCTGCCTGCTTTGTCTGGCATCAATTTACTGAGATTTCAGGTGGGCACATTTCTCAGCTCTGTTATCTGAGATGCTTTTCATCTGAAGATTCTGGAGAACAACAAGCCAGGGAACGTCCACCCCAAATCATGTGCCATCCCACTGAACCATGCCCCTCTTCCCTACTGTTGGGTAGGGCAGGCCTGTTGAGTAGGTGAGTGATTACTGACAGAACCTTTCTTGTTTAATGACTGTATTTCAGAAAAGGATTGCTTTGTTGAATATCCTAAGTAGTGGCTCACCACGAGCGCTGCTGTCCACAAGGACAGTCTTTTCTAAAATTGAAGTATGTTGTACCGGCTGAAAGTAGGGATCGGATCTTAGCGGTGGAGGTGCCATTGCATTCTCACTGGTGCGTCAATAGAAAAAATGTTTTCTGTATCTGTGGTCTTTTAATGAAAATCCCAGTCAGAACCAAAGCAAAACATATGAGTTGTATCTACAGATCTGCCTGATGTACTAATGATGACAGTGTGGTAGTGGAGGAAGAAGACTTGGAGAGCTCATCAGGAACCAGGGGCAACCTGTGAGGACATGTGGCATGGGGAGTCTTTCATAACCAGGGCTAGAATGTTGGATTGTTTGAGTTCTAACACATCCCATCAGCCACAGGGCTCCCTGGGCAGGTTGCAGCCATAAAAACCATATAAACCATATAAAGAATAAAGGTGCACACTGCTAGGTTCTGGCCCTAAAGATAATCAAACAATGTTTCTTTTCTCTAGGGAAGTCCTCTGCAATGTGATGCTTCCTAGAAGTTTGGAACTACAACTCCCATCAGCTCCAGGAAATGTGGCTAATGATGAGAGTTGTTGTGCAAAACATCTGGACGACATCCACTTAGGGAAAGCTGGTTTTGAGCAATGAGGTACTAGCAATGTTGAGTCCTTATAAATAATAAGAGTTCTCATTAAACTTCCTTCAGACAAAATTCTCCCTTGTTTTTCTGAGCACATACAACCAACCTAGCAAGACTCACCATAAAATTGCAGTCAGCCTATTAAGTGGATGAAAGAAATGTCATCCAATCAGCGGAACACACTTACCTATTAGCTACAGGGAGCGCCTGGCCTTGTCTGAGCACACGAAACATCAAGGCAGCCATAGTTCCGAGGTGAACTTTGGTGTCACTTATTGAATTGTTCGCAGGGCCTTGGAAGTTGACAGCTGGCCATTACAGCAAGGGAGAGATAAGCTTCTGATTAGGTTGTGAGCCTCATAGAAGCTCAAGATGCAACATGGGTGTCAAAAAGGCCTGCAACATATAAATCATTGTCTTAATTTTGTACACAATGCCATGGGAGGAGAGGAGAGGAGAGGAGAGGAGAGGAGAGAGGTTGACTGGTAGTGTCTAACCTTATTAAAAGTATTCAGTTTCCCTTTTAAACCAGGGGTTTGTCTCTTACTGAAGCAAGGCAGAATAGAGTTTACCATCCTGCAGGAAGACAGAGATGGATGCCATTGGTTTGTTTTCTGAACCGTTTGTTCCTGTGACATTTACTAACAGCCAGAGCTGGATGCGAATGGCTGACCAGCAACAGCAAAGCCAACACAATAGCAAACAAAGAGGCAGCTGGATAGCATTCGTCTAGAGGATGCTTCTGGTTCTTGGTTCAGTTATGTCTGTAACAGGCTCCCTAAAAACAGAATGATCCCTCTTTTCAGCAAGGCGGTTTTTGCACAATGAACATTGCTTTGATTGCATCTATTTTCTTCAAGGCCGAACTTCTGTTGTGGGGATAGTCCCAGTGCTGGGTGTGCTCTAGTGTGTAGAAATGTGTGGGGAATGTCTACAGTGTGGGGAAATTCAACACCATCTTATGTTGGTATTTTTTGATAAATTACTTGGCATCTGGGCTGCACTATATAATATATATTTTTAAATAAAAACTGGAATAAATCTGAGATGTTTTATTTTCCTTTTTTTTTTTAAGGCCTAGAGCAGCCTTCCCCAACCTGGTGGCCCGCAGAGGCTGCTCTAGGCCTTTCAAAAAAAAAAAAAATCCCTGAATTCCCATCCAGCAGGACCATTGACTGGGAATTCTGGGTGTTGCAGTCAAAACATGTCTGGCACAAGGTTGAGGAAGGCTGGCCTAGAGAGTGTAATACTGGGTTTGTACAGCTTCCTCCCTCCCTGCTACTCAATGGGCCAATTCAGACATCATGAATCATGGTGGAGACACACCTCACCTCTAGTATGACTATGTGGAGGGGAGTCTTTCTCCATCTGGAGCCCTCCAGATGTTTTGGATGGCCAGCTTTCCTGACCATACTGGCTAGAGCTGAAAGGAAGTAAAGTCCAAAACATCTGTAGGGTGGCCGGTTGGAAGGGGAGAGCAGGGGACTGGAAACATCCTCATCTGTTTTAGGTTACCCACAAATTAGCATGCCATTTACACTTTGAGTTGTAGTTGATCCTATCTGTGGTTTGCTGAATGCATGTAATCCTGTTAAGTAGGGGGCTGGCCGTGGACACATGGAGCACATTTAAACCATCCCCACCCTGCAACTGTGTATTCTTCCCATTTTGGCCTTCATCAGGACTGGATTACAAAAGAGCATGATAAAAAAGCCCTGTGTCATATGTGGGCTGCACCACCAACCGGTTGTGCATGGGAGAGCATGTGACATTCCTTGCCTTCCTTCCTCACTTGAGGGCTGAACTACACACTACATTAAAGGCACTGGTGCAGCTAATGCGCACCTTTACCTCTCAGTAAGGATGGCCTTTGTACATGGGCCTTGCCACTTCCACCCCCCCCATTTTTTTCTCCCCCACTTTAGGAGCTAAAATGCACTGAAAACCATAATTTACAGCATCGCGTTTTTATTTTCCCTAGCCCTGTTAGAAAATCCCTGTAATGCTTGTATGATTGCAATAACTATGATTCAAGAAGTTTTGGGGGCTGCTGGCTCCAAGAGAAAAGAGAGTAAATTCATCTTCCCCCACTTTTCTGTGTGCCAACTGCTGGCTCCCTAGCAAATTACGCTGCCTGTGGAGCTGTACAAAGGAGGACATATGAAGGGAGGTGGGCCATTTATCCTCTGTCATTGCATTTGCTCTCCTCGCCTTAAAATATCCCAGAAAACCATCATGCTGCCAGTGGAATCCTGTGGGAAACAAGGAAGAAATGAAAAGTAGGTTATCGTAATGCTGTGAAAATGCAACAGCAAATAATCTGGAGAGACATGTCAGATGAGTGAGCAGGTAATAGATTTCCTTTGCAATCGAACGGGAAGATTGCCTGTTCAGCCTAAGTACAAGAGATGGGTATTCCCTTGCCAGTCGCAGAGGGGATTTCCAAACTCTCTTTGCCGCTTTCCTCTTTACTGAAGAAAACTCTCACCTGGATAGTGTGAACCTGTGCATGTTTGCTGAGAAGGAAGTTGCAGTGTTTTTAATGGAGCTTACTCCCAAGTAATACAATTAAGTATGAGTGTAGTTGCTATTCCCCTGACTTTTGCAGCAATTGGCCTAGGATAGGATAGGCTGTGAAGGTTTTTTCTTCACAGTCCAAAAACAGACTTTGCAAACCAGCTCAGCACCAAGTTTGTACTTTCTGCAGAGCGCAAGTTTTCTCAGTCAGTGTAGACACAATAGAATAATGGTTTTCAACCTTTCCACAGCTGGGGACCGGCAAAAACAGGAAAACCAGCATACACATGATACAGTATTCTGTGGATTAGTTTCAAAACACAGTACAGAGGAGAGGAGAGAGGAGAGGAGAGGAGTTCTCCAGAACAACCAGAAACCAAGCAACAAAAAATACCAACAAAAGAACAAAATACCGAAATGGGCACAGGATGGCTCCCAGCCAGCTCCACAGAGCTGTCTCTCCCCACCCTGCCCCTCTGGCAGCACTGACACACCCCCTGCATATGTGATCCCAACTGAGGAAGAGGTGGTGGAGCACAGCCAGCCCTTGTACCGGTCTGCTGTGCATGGGATGTGGCCCCCCCATCCCCACCATGGACCAGCAGGAAATCTCCCACAGACCAGAAACAGTGTCCAGACTGGTGGTTGAAAACCACTGCAATGGAGCAGTGTAAGTGGTTCTACAGAACCAATGTGAGCTGTAGAACATAACTTTTCTTGTTTCTTTCATGGCAGTAAAAGAGGGAGCTACCTCAACCCGCACCATATCATTGGCTCATCTAGCTCAGTTCTGCCTATTCTACAGAAACTAGGAGTCACCCTCCAGAGTTTCAAGCAGGAGCCTTTTCCCAGCCTTGCCAGGAGTTGTTGGGGATGGAACTTGGACTACGGCCCAGTCATCCAGTCTTTGATTAAGAGCAAATGTAAGAGGAGAAAAGATTGCAACACCATGTGGGGATCATTGGGCTTTTGGATGTGGGCTCAGCCATTTTATCCAGTATCCTGTTCCTGGAAACAACTGTAGCATCATTTCCAGGAGGAGCTGCGCTGTGACGTTCCCTCCCTTGGCATAATTCTTGATGACCTTCTGAAAGATAGAAAAGACTGTGCTCTTTCAGAAGGTGCAATGCTATAAATTCACCTCATCTTTTGTGGTAGCTTTTTCGTGGATACTGGGGTTTAGAGTTCTTGTAACCCAGTTTTCATCTCTGTGTTAAAGAAAGCACATGATCTTTTTGCTCTAAACAGCATCTAGAGGGGTGCAAAATCATTTCGATTCCCACATCCAAGGTCAAGAAAATATCTTGGAGCTGGGGATCCGCATTTGGGTTTCCCTTACCCACTTGCAGCCAGTGTGGAAAGAGCTGCATCAGCTGGGTCACCAAGTGAGTAACAGCAAGCTCAGAGAAGTGGTGGAAAGGGTGTTACGGAGCAGGTGGAGGCTGGGTCTGCCAGGATATGGCATATTCTGGTCCTGTCTAGGCCCTTTCCTCCTCTGCTGGGCAAATGAAGTCGGCCATCTCTCTGATTTGCAGCCATCTCTCTGATCTGCTTTAGGAATGTAGATCTAACTGCCTTTGCACACCTTCCCTCCCGTCTTACATCCCCATCATCCTCCAAGTTCAGAGGGACATGGGTAGCCCAACTGGATTGCTCTCTAAAAATGACTAAACATACATTTAGAATAATAATATTTTGCAGGGAGCAGTTCAGTTAGCTCATAACAGCGGATGTCATTGCATAGGAAAATCAATGGGGCAGACCTTTTATGCAGTATCCATCTTTTCCCATGGCTAGAGGTGTTTAAAGTGATTTTTTAAAGTGCATAAGCAGATATGTTCTCAGTAACATAACCTGTGAATATACCTTGTATACAGTGAAATCAGCTAGGCCAAAAGCTGCTTACCTGAACCAGAATCACAACTTTGCTGCATTTGAATGAGATTCACAGTGGAACCCTGTACAATCCAACTCAAGGGGACTTCCTCCCAGGCAACTGTGTATCAGGTTGCAGCCTTGGAGAAGCAGCTGCAGTTGAAATATTGCAGTCCCCCAGCCTGCCACTTTGTGGTCATATGCTTAACCATGTACCAAACCTTGATCGATACGACCTTGGGAGTGAAAAGGTGCAGTCACTTTAACACCTAAGGAGCAGCATCAGCCTTCCTCAACTAGTGTTCTCCAGATGTGTTTGACTACAGCTCCCATCATTCCCAGGATGACATTGCCAATGCCATGGAAAAGATGCAGGGCACCAGACTAGAGAAAGCTGATCTATGGGCAGCTTCAGTGAATTGAGTGCTTAGGAAAGTCTGATCTAAACCAATTTCATTTTTCTGCCAGGGAGACATCTTTCACGAGATTGTGATTCTTTTTAAACTAGCACAATCCCTAACAACGTATATTAAATCATTAAATTATAATACTTTTGTACAGGTGTATGGGAAGCAATCCTTTTGAAATCACTGAGCAGGACATCTTTGCTTTGTCCTGTGAATGGAGTTATTTCGCGCGCTTTCAAAACAATTGCTCAGCTCACATAATCTCAGCTGGGGAAATGAACCTTATTTCCTTCTTTCCTCTACTATCTCCTAGACCTGCTGGAGGAGGCGAGCGTAGTTACCCTTGGCCACACAGCTTGACGTGACATGCAAACCTAGGCAAGGTGCCTTTTCCCCATGGGCTGCTGCAAGATGATTTAGGGCTACTGTTGCCCAAGCCAGCAATCCATGCCTGGGCAGGTTTCCATGGCCATGCTGAGCTGTGCCGCTAAGGGCACACACTGATCCAGGTCACATGCCATGCAAAGCCATGCAGCAGCCTCAGCACAGCTTGTGCAAACCTGGCATGGTCTTGTTGGGGGAGCTACAGCCCCATAACAGGTTGGGTTATAAACCTGTTTGTCAAGCCATGGCTTGTAGCATGTTCGTTTGAACTGGAGTACATGACCCATCATGGGTTAACCCAGACCATTAGCAAAGATCCTCATGTCTGTGGTCAAGCAGCACTGCTAGCTGCCCTGAAATACCGAAGCAACCCTTGTGGGCAGCTGGCAAAGGCTACCTCCCCTCCCGGTATGAGCTGGCCTAACCTTTTGGGGCTTGCAGCCAGTTTTTTCCACCTTTGATTTTTTTCTCTCTTGTTCTTTCAGTGGTTGTGAAAGGGGGCTACCAGGCTACCCATTGTCACCCCCTTTTTGGCAGCTATAAGCAGGGGCAAGGCGGAGGACTGTCTATTGCTGCCCGTGCTTTTTAAATCACATGTGCACATCCTTTAAAAATAGTTTGGGCTGCCTTTTTGTAGGTCCATGATCCTGCCGGTGAGCAGGTGCAGCCATGAGGACCCTGGTGCCAGTACTGTGCAGGGGAGGGGTCTGCTGGCAAACCCCAGCAGGGGCCTACCCTGCCCAGTGCCCACCCAAGGGTGCAGGTCAGTTACTTCCCCTATTTGGCAGGGCCTGGCACCTGTCAGAAGGCAAAGTGTCAAATGGTTCTCAACCCACAAGTGGTCCTTGTGAAAGTGGTCTGGCAGCTGAAATGCCCCCTTTGTGACAAAATCCTTGGGGGGTTCAGACTTTCTCAGGACCCCTCATTTTTGCACTTGTTCCCATGATCCTGCCATATCAGGACCATGCATAAGGGAAAGGCTTCCCATTTGCAGGCATAACTACTTCAAAGGGTGTCAAAGTTGGGCCACAGTTTTTAAAGCAGGATTTAGCAAGGGTTTAAACATTCTTTTTGGACTGGGAACTTTACAGCTAAAATTTGCTGTTGGTCGTGATGGAGCAGGGAAACAACTCGATGCCCCTGTGGTGTCCTCTTTGAGACCCACAAGAAGACTGAGGGAAGAGGGAAGGGGCCCCTGACCCACAAAGTATCCAGATGTGTGTTGGACAAAGCGATTTGCCCACACGCCTCGCTTGGTGCCACAGGGTAGGTTTTGTGGCATCCAAACTGGGATGTTTGTTGGTTAGCAGGCCGCTGAGGCTTGTTAAAAGCCACCCATGAGCATATGAACCTTGTCACAGTCTGCTGCGTATTATCTAGCTTCTGGATGACCCCAAACCAGTAAGTTTTCTCTTGGCATCAGAAGAAGACTAACTAGAGAGAAATAATTGAATTTTCAGTGGACTTGAGTCGTGTCTCTGGAGGCAAAACCTTCAGAGGTGGCACTTTCTTGATAACATGGCCCAATTCATGGTTGACAAGTCTTCCAGGGACTGTGAAACAAAAGGTTGATGAAGAGCTGGTGTGTCTAGCAACACCAGATAAGCGCAGGCAAGGGTAACCATGATGGCAAATAGACCTCTTGAATTTTCTGTGTGGCAGAATTCTCTCACAGAAAACTGAATAGTCACACCTTACAACTGAGACTAGTAAATATTATTTGTTTATTAAAAACTTTTATATACCATCCCATCACTGGCGTCTAAATATGTGCCTGTTAAAACCAGAGAACTGCCTGGACCAGGGCCGTCAGCCTTTAGCGATTCGGCCAGTTGGAGTCAGGAACATGACGTGCATCCAATTCCCAGGAAGCTTGTCATAGTGATACTGTCTGATTGCAAATGGACACTTTGCCTTCTCAAACCTGTGGTATCTGCCCATAGTCTTTTTCTCCTGCCTGTATTATATCCTTTCGTGCCAGTGCATGCATTTCCCCTAGGTTGAATAAGAAGGCTTTATAGAGGTGTCTGCCCCCAATTCCCACCCACCCACACAAAACAAAACAAAAAACAAACAAAGCCAGAATTATCCTCTGTTTGTTGCACGTCTGGGAAACTTGCATGCACCTGCCCCCTGCCCCTCCCCTAGACTTCATTCGCATTCACACAAAGAATTCTGCAACTAAAAATGGTTGTGCTGCAAGAATATGGCTGCGTCTTTTTTGTCAGATGAGCATTCATTCTGCAGCACAGAAATTTATATCCCCTTCCACCCATATTCTCTGTAACATTATCATTTTAATGACAGATAGGGTAATTTGAAACATTTGGCTTTAAAAAAAAATGAAGTGCCATAAAACCCATGTGGCAGAACTAATCAATTTTGAATGATCAGATCATCATCAAACCATTGCAACAAAAGTAATTAAAAAGGGGGAGAAAAAAGGTTTCCTTCATTTGCAGCAAGCACTTAAAATGGCTTTAAAAGTGTTCAGTGGGTGCCATTTGTACGCTTAACTGATCGCATCTAGAAATTCGGTCTCTGCAGATATACTTACTTTGGCTTTTCTGGACTATGTCAGATTCATGTGGATGTTTATTTAATGAGATGATTCTGGCCCACTTGACATAGTTCAAACAGTCATTTTGGAAGTCAGCAAAGCTATCAGTCTTATGTGTATTTGTTTTCTGTCACCTAGATAACAACTGGCCAGCTTCTCTGTTTCTAATTCAGACATCCTGTTGTTCTGTTTAGTACATTACATTGGTTTAATACTCCCCCCCCCCAAAAAAAAAAAGCAATTGAAACAGCAATTATGCCTAGAAAGTTAACAGAAAAGTAGGAAATACCCATTTTGTGCTGGTGGTAACCAGAAAACCCAGTGATGGTGCAAGATAAGAGATTGATAAATACACGCTTTGCCTTTTTCCCCCTACACGGCTCCTACAAATAGCGAAGCTCATTCAATATTGAAGCTGTTTCTCTTGGTCAAGAAATACCTACATACTTTAATTCAAGTCTTCAGGACATGATAGGTTTCCTCCTAAGGTTCTTCCAGACAAGGCTTTTATTGTACATTTTCCCCACCTCAACATAGAAGTTTATGAGGATTCCAGTTGTTGTTGTCATCTTTCATGTTGTCCTGTTGTTGTCCCAGTTTTTCCAGTTCTTGAATTTTTTTATTCCCATCCAAAAGCAAAACAGTACAAAACAAAAAACTATTAAGGTGGAAGAGGTGGAGTTTTATCTATTATTTATTTATTAGGGGTATTTCTAATCTGTCCATTATAGTTTGTCTCTGGACGGCTTACAATATAATAAAACAACCTTATAAATACATCATAATGCCACACAACTGAGGATAAAAACTTAATTAAAATATTTAAACTTTAAAATATTGGGTAACACGTTAGGCGTTGTAGCACATTAGTTAGCACTAGGAGCTCTCTGCAAACGTGTCCTTTGGGTAGTAAAGGAACTTGCCATTTCTGAAATGTCCTGAAGAGCAGCTAAGGTGCCACGATACTGGAGGCAAGCAAATGTTCTCACAGTTGTTTTTTTAGAGGTGAAGTTCTGGGACACTGTAGGCCTGCCAGTCAGACTTCGATACTAGGGAAGATACTAGAAGAGATTGTGGAACAGTAGTTTCTAGGGTCTTGATACGAGTGACAATAGTGATTGGGAAGGTCCACTGAGGATTTGTCGTGAATAAATCCTGTCACGCTAAGCTTATACCCTCTCTCTTTTTAAAATCCAGTTATTGATGTCATGGATTGTGGACGTACAAGGGACATACTTATACTGATTTCAGCAAAACATCTGACGAAGTTCATGTGATATTTGGGGTTATCAGCGGTTTAACTATGGATTTCATGGCTTGTGGGGAAGCTATACTCGAAGAATACTCATTAGTAGCTCATGATCTAACTTGGAGAGGGGTGTCAGGTGGTTGTGCAGGACTGTGTCCTGGGCATGGCAACGGTCCTCAACATTTTGGTCAGTATCATAGATGAAAGAGTGGAAGGAATCCTTATGGCATTTACAGATGACATGGCACTGGGAAGGAGACGGGAATAGAATACAAAATAACCTGGTCAAAATGGAAACCTGCACCAAAACTATCAAAATGGCATTCTATCGAAACAAAATTTGTACTCATATTTTGGAAAATCATAAAATGCACAGATGTAGGATGGGAAATAGTTAGCTTGGCAATAGTACAATTAAAGGGATTTCAGGATGGTAGCCTCTCACAAGCTGAATATGTGTCAGCAGCTGCATATGGATGCAAAAAGGGCTAATGTGATTTTAGGCTGCGTAGGCCTGGGGGCCATGAGGCAGTATAGAAAGTAATGAATAATAGAGCCATAGTTTCCAAGTGATAAGAAGTAATACTTGTACAGTGGTACCTTGGCTCACGAACTTAATCCATTCCATGACTCTGGTTGTGACCCAACTTGCTTGTGACCCAAGTCAAATTTCCCCATACGGTTCAATGTAAATAAGGTTAATCCGTTCTGTAACTATTTTTTTAATCAGAAAGATTTGAAACAAAGTGACAAAGAACAACAACTGTACGGTACAGTGGAGAGCATCAGGAAAAACTTCTTAATATAAGAGGAATCCAGCTAATTACCAATCCTAGGGAAGACAGGTTTTTCCCTGCTGAAAGTGTTCTAGTTCTACATTCTAGATTTCCACACTGACTGTGTGCTTGGACCAAATGACATAAAAGCTCCCTCCAACTTTATGATTCTCTTGCTATGGAGAGCCTCCCTGGGCAGCTGTGGACTTTTCTATATGAGGTGAAGACCATTTTATTTTCTCAGTTTCTTAACCCTCCAGTTACAAAAAATTGAGTTAGTGCATTTTAGAGCTTTGCTCGGATGCTGGCTTTTACTACCTTAGTTCTTTCTTTGGTTTTATTCTCTTTTAAACTTAGTTTTCATATTTTGTTTTGCTGTTTTTGGTATTTTAAAGTTTCTGTTCTAGGAACCACTCAGAGAGCATAATGGCATAATCCAAATGTAATCAATAAAATCCTTGAGTTTTAGCATCAAAATCCCCCCATAGCATCTTGACATAATGGTAATTAATACTTTCCACATCTCCTCATCTTCCAGATTTAGAAAGACAGTGGACCAGCCTTGAGCAGTCACGCATTTCTTCAGTCTTGTCTTCCATTTGTTGAGGCTTTTTAAGGAATGTGGTTCAGGTATGAGGTGTGCTTCGTGTGGCACCTAGTGATAGGAAAGTTCTACCCACATCTCTTTCTTGGCTTGCCTCTCAGTTAGCTTATTCCCCACCTACACACACACCCCACAAGCTTCCTTTTGGGAAAAACTCAGAGCTTTCTGAGAGAGCTTGAAAAGACCAAGCCAGTGTTGCCTTCACCCTTCCCTCTCTGCTAATCTTCCTCTGCCCCAAACTTACCCTGCCAATTGAGCAGGGGTAGCAACAGCAGGGAAGACTAATGCGGAGGGTTTCAACAGCTGCAAAGGCTTCCTGTTCTAGAAATGGCCGCTCGCTGAGTCCTCCAAGCATGGCATTCTCATGATTTTTGCATTTTAAGTAAGATTTGATCTTGAGTAGGTGCATATTATATTTGTTAGTCAGTACTATATTGGCATAGCCTGCCAGTCAGTTACAATCTTGTAAGGGTTTTGCACTTAGGGTTAGTGTTTTAACAAGAATGGGACAAGCTTAAATCAAAATGCTCTTGAAAACAGATTCCCAGAGGAGGTTAAGCAAACAAACAAACATCACTCACAATGTTTTAGGGACTTATCAGTAACCCCAAATGCCTCTTCATAGGAAAACTGATCTATAGATCTCAAGGCTTCTAAATGACTCTAGGAAAGAGAAAGGAACAGCCTGCTTATGAATTAAATATTTTCAAAATAAAAAGCGCTGTAGGTGTTCACTTTAATTTTTACAGCAGCCATAGGTAACACAAAGTTACAGCGTGCAAATTTAGAAAGATAATTTTACTTTTGTTGATGAATGCCAGTCTCATCCCAAAACATAGCTCAAGTCACTTGGCTTTTTGTAGAAATCAAACTAATTAAGCATTTATTGAATAAGTTTGGCCTGTTATTAACTACTATCCATGCTGTAATTGAGTCTGGGATTTTGACAGCAACCTCTGTACTTACAGAGGTAGAATTGGGAAGAACTTAATGAACTGAAATTAGGGACTGCGCAATCAGACTCCCTTTGAGCTCTATTACTCTTTCCTCTCTCTCTCTCTCTCTCTCTCTCTCTCTCTCTCTCTCTCTCTCTCTCTCTCTCTCTCTCTTTCTGTATCTCTGTGTGTGTTGAAAACAACTTGTAAGGATATGCTAAAGGGATAGAACACTGGGAAATGATAACTACAATAAGGGGGATACGTATATTTCACATATGGTTGCTCAGTTACAGAGAAACCCAGCTAGGATATGTAGAGCTGCCACTTTACCAGGTGTATGCCCTGCCCCCCCCCCCATGTAAATCCTTTTTCTTATTTTACAAATACTGTGAATACTTTCTTCTTACAGCAAGAAAGAGAGGCTTCTAAACTCCTTTCCTCATCCATTTGATTTGTTTATTTTGCTAAATAGCAAACTGCTCTTCAGCCCTCTGTGAAGTGGCACAAGTTCCTATATCTACATATGTGTGTGCCCATGTGCATGGCATTTATTTTGCTGTATGGCTTGTGGCAATTTTCCATGCATTACAGTTGGGTTTGCAAGCTTTTTATTGCTAGAAATGAAGGGGGGTGATGGGGTGGAAGAACCAAATGCTCCTCATTTTTGAACAGAGGCACTGAGACTGACCCTTCTCAGGTGCATGATTTTACATGCTGATATTTTCCTTCCAGCATCACTCACTTCTTTTACAAAATAAAGAAGCTTATTGTAGCAGTATGAAAAAGAGCTAGGACTGTGAAATTTGTATTTCAGAAAATAGAAAGCAGCAAAAGAGGCTTTTATTGCCTCTTTTCTTTCTTTTATTTGCTCTTAGCCTGGTCATGAGCTGGATCTTTTCTCCACTACAAGCTCATTATTCATCCATTTAATATTTGTAAACTCAGCTTGGAGCTTCGATGACCAGAACTGACCTCCTGGAATTTTTCTCCTATTCATCTGATTTTCCACAGCAATTACACTGTCGGTATCTGTGTCTAGGCATACTGTAAAAACAATGTGCCCAACAGAATTATCAAGTGGAATTAGATTGCTATGACTTTGCATTTGATAACACAATTGGGCTTTTGCATAATTCTCGCTGATTAGTGAAATGAGAGGAAACTATCAATCTGGCAGATGAGTTTCCGTCTGCTAGCTCTTTTTGGATGGGAGAAATATATCAGTGAGATCACTCGAAAGAATCATGCCTTTTAGGGGCTGAATTGCTAAGCAGTCCATAAATCTATAGCTGTTGGGGAGGGGTGGGGGGAGGAAGAGTGACTCCAACTGCTATATACCAGTGAAATTTTAGAATATGAGAAAAGATACAGCAGACATTGCCCTTAACTGTCCTAAATCAGTAAGAAGAATGTGGAGCAGCCTGAACGAGACTTTCACAGGTTTAGATGGTATCATACAACCCTTCTGTTTCCTCAGTCCGTACAGGCTGGAGACTTGAGCTCATGCCTGGTCTACTCCCTGTCTTCATTGCTGAAATTTTCTTTCAGCATTGCTGACTAGTTCCTTTATTTTTGTCCTAAGGTTAGTTTCCCCATCCTATTTAAAGACGTAATTTAAAATTAGGTGTGTTTGACATCTGGTTCAAGACAGTCTTTGGGTGCTTCTAGATGTGACTTTAATTGTGTCATCACCCTGCCTTTTCATAAATTTTTGTGGGTGGAAGTCCAGGGAATTTCCCTTGTTTGTATTCTGAGTGCTTTCCAATCACGTCTTCCATCCCTTTTCTTAGAACAGGAAACTCATTAAAGAGGGAAAGATGAAATCACCTTACAAAGTCTTTTGATGAGCAGCCCTAGGAGCTGTCCATCTGCAAGCCCAGTATCTTAAGATACTGTGTTATTGCCCAGTGTCTGCCTTAAGGGAGCTTCAGCATCAGCATCTCAGTCTGCGCATCTGAAGAGCTCTGGGCTAGGAAAGAGACTGAGATTGTCTGTGTTGACAATGTGGGCTACATAGACCAGGCAGCTCTTGGTGTTCTTAAGAGAAGTTGTGTTCGTCTGCTTAAACAGAAACAATGCGCACGCGCACACACTTCGTTGTTTTAAGGTGGTGAGACAGCATCCTTGTGCCAGTTTACTGCAGATGGCATTTCATGAAGTTTAGCCAGAACTTCTTTTGATTTCAGTGAAACTGTGCTTCCAAAGGCAAAGGTGATCCAACACCAGCATGTTTTGCTTGCTTCCACTTTTATCTTCAGTTGCTTGTACTAGGTAAGAAAAACATTGCTTATCGAAGCAGTAAAAATGTAGTATGCAGTAAAAACGTACTCTGAGCCACCACGTTTCTTTTAACTAACAAAAGGCCAGTGTGCATGGACAAATCGGCTTGTGGTGAAGCTTCTGAGTGGCTGCCCAGTGTGGGGCTCAGTATGCATTTAACAGCTCCTCAGAAAGTATCAAAGAAGATAAAGCAGTGAGGCAGTCAATGGAAATTCACTTGGAAACTGACTGCAGAACCATGCCATCTGAGTTCTCAATACACCAATTTAAGAATGTGGCCCTAATCTGGTAGTGGTTCATGAGTATGGGGTAGGGAGGGAGTGGCCAGGAAGAGGGTATTCTTTGTCACTGTCACGGAGTGGCAGGTATGGAAAATGGGGCCAAAGTTATGGTACATGGGCTGACACATCCTGACCCTAAGAAAGATCCTGTACCACCTTCGATGGCCTGCTGTGACGACTTTGCCCAGCACTATAAGGAGAAAATTGCTCAGATTCGTCATGAGCTAGACTCCACAAGTGATTCAGATCCTTTAGGGGAGGTGCCAATGACTCCGTCTGGTCAGATATTAGCGGATGAATTTCAGTTATTGCGACCTGATAATGCGGACAAGGTGCTTGGACAGGTATGTCCCACCACCTGTTTACTTGACCCTTGCCCATCGTGGCTGCTGACCAAAGCCAAATACGGGATTGGTGCCTGGATCCTTGAGGTCATTAATGCCTCTCTGAGGGATGGCTGGGTGCCCACTCCTTTAAAGGAGATGGTAATCAGGCCGGTCCTAAAGAAGGCGTCCCTGGATACAGAGATGGCCGCCAACATCCCATTTTTGGGCAAGGTGTTGGAACAGGTGGTGGCAGGACAACTCCAAGCACGCTTGGATGAATCTGACTGTCTGGACCCATTTCAGTCCGGCTTCAGACCCGGGTATGGTACTGAATCTGCTTTGGTCGCCCTGTATGATGACCTGTGCAGGGAGAAAGACAGGGGGAGTGCATCCCTGTTGGTCCTCCTGGACCTCTCAGTAGCTTTTGATACCACTGACCATGGTATCCTTCTGGATAGGCTGGCGGGACTGGGAGTAGGAGGCACTGCTTGGCAGTGGTTCCGCTCCTACCTCGACAGCCGATTCCAGAAGGTGGTGCTGGGGGACTGGCTCTGCACCATGGCAGTTATGCCATGGAGTACCGCAGGGGTCCATGTTTCCCCTCTTGCTATTTAATATCTACATGAAACTGCTGGGAGAGGTCATCAGGAGGTTTGGGCTGTGGAATCATCAGTATGCTGATGACACCCAGCTCTACCTCTCTTTTTCAACCAATCCAGGTGAGGCAGTGGCTGTACTGAACCGGTGCCTGGCCGAGGTAATGGGCTGGATGAGGGCCAATAAACTGAAGCTCAATCCAGACAAGACGGAGGTCCTGTTGGTGGGTGGATCGAACTCCTGGGTAGGTGACTTGGACCTTGCCCTGAATGGGGTTGCACTCCCTCTAAAGGACAGGGTCTGCAGCTTGGAAGTGCTCCTCGACCCAGAGCTGTTTGGAAGCTCAGGTGATCGCAGTGGCAAGGAGCAATTTCCTTCAGCTTCAGTTAATCCATCAGCTGCGTCTCTACCTGGAGGACGATTGCCTAGCGACAGTGGCACATGCTTTGGTTACTTCCCGACTGGATTTCTGTAACGCGCTCTACGTGGGGCTGCCCTTGAAACAGTCTGGATACTTCAGATGGTGCAAAACAGAGCTGCCAGAATGCTGACGGGGACTGGGCGTTATTCTCATACAACCCCAGTCCTCTATCAGCTTCACTGGCTTCCCATCGAAGTCCGGGCTCAATTCAATGTGCTGGTTATTACCTATAAAGCCCTTAACGGCTTGGGACCTGGATACCTAAAGCAACGCCTTCTTACATATTTGCCCTCCCGCCCCTTGAGATCGGCAGCAGAGGCCCTCCTCCGGGAACCCTCCATGAAAGATATTAGGAGGCAAAGTACCCAGAGAAGGCTTTCTCTGCGGTGACGCCCCGCCTATGGAATGCGCTCCCCAGAGAGGTCCGCCTGGCGCCATCATTATTTGTATTTCGGCGCCAGGTTAAGACCTTTTTATTCCAACAATATTTCAATAACTTTTAACATTGGTTTATATATGTTTTTAACTGCAGCCAGGGTGGATCTGTAATTCATTTGTATTTTGCTTTATATTGTTTTATTTATGTAAGCCATCCTGAGGCCTTCGCAACAGGACGGCATATAAATATTCTAAATGAATAAATTAGGTAGGGGTCAGACTAGATGGTGCCAGTGCCACCGTGCAGTGCATTGTGCATGGGCCAAGGGACACCTTCCAAGTGCCATGTGCACATCCTCAGCCACATCTTTCCTTTCCTGGGACCTTGCAGCAATCACAGAGGATTTCCTCTCGTCCTCCATCTAAGGCATGGGTCCTCAAACTATGGCCTACGGACCGAATTTGGCCCGCCATGCTGATTTATCTGGCCCACCTCA
>NW_025336480.1:5755011-5868102 GCF_004798865.1 Varanus komodoensis
TCCCCTCCCCCCCCCACCAGCACGATTGCGGACATTGTAGCTATGTCCCATGAATATGGACATGCTTTTCTCCACCTCATCTTGGGCTTCTGCTGCAGCCCAAGCAAGCTGAGCAAACATTTTTTAATTTTTAATTATTTTTAAATTTTTAATTAATTTTAATTAATTTTAATTATTAATTTTAATTAATTTTTAATGTGCAGTGTGCATAGGAATTCATTCATATTTTTCCAAACTTTAGTCCGGCCCCCCAACAGTCTGAGGGACAGTGAACTGGCCCCCTGTTTAAAAAGTTTGAGGACCCCTGATCTAAGGTAAACTCAGAGTTCTACCTCAGTGCTCTGTTTCTGTTGTAAGCCTGGAAGTCTGGGCTGTGTTCTTCAAAGATGCCTTCTTGGCTATTGCTTTAGCGTATCTGAACACTCCACCAGCCAACCCCAAGGGCCGGGCCCTGTTCACTCAGCCCTGTGGAACTTGAGGTTGCTGTTCAGCTTGTTCAGCTTTCCTCTGGGGTGAGACAGTGCTGAAGCCCCTCCTCCTGTTCCCTGGTTTCTGAGTGGGCTCTTCTTGACCTCTTACAAGTTCAGAGCACAGATCAGGACAGCCCCTTGACTCCCAGTCCTGTTTCTAGATGCTGACAAGCCACACTTGTCTCTGACCCAGCTGGATTGGCAGGCAGCTTTCTTCTTCAGCTGCCAGACTGGGACGGCGAGGAACGTGAGCCTTGCCGAAGTGCAGCATTTGGTGATTCCATCCCTGCTTCCCGCCCACATAGCTATTACTCTTGCTAATTCCATTGTATAATTTACTGCTGCTGACAAAATCATCTGCCAAACTCCACCCCCAAAAGAAGGTCCTATTTATCTCTAAGGTACTTTTCTGTTATCGCTTCTACTTAACATAAAGCCGTTCATTGCAGCCATTATTTCAACTTTCCTTTCATTTAAAATTAATTGAAACAAATGATCGTTCATTGCATTTTCATGACTGGAATCACCATTGTATTACACTTTTTTGGCCATATTGTAGCTAGATGGTTTTAACTGCAGGGCTCAGAGATTAGCCTATGTTACTGAGCGTCTGAGTGGGAAGGCTTCAGAGACGTCAAAAGAGAAAAGGAAACACAAGGGGCTAAGAACATCAAACCAAAGGGAAAGGACCCTTTTGAAAATTCATGACAGTGAAGAGTTTTTAGTGAAAGCTCCTCTTCAAGAAACGTGAGGACTTCCGTTGATGTTTGAGAGGCTCTGAAACACTGCAGGGGGTCAGAGACGGAGAACTACAATGCCTGAGCTGTAATTGCTTGCAGTATTTTGGTCTACAGAAGAGGGATTCTGAATGCAGTATTCTCTTTAATATGAGAAACATAAATTCTGCATGCCTCGAAGAAGAATGTGGGTCAGCACAGTGGCTCACAGGGGTGGGGTGGGGTGGCGCGGGGGGTACGTTGTGGTGCAGGTCTGCTCCTCATGACTGCTTCGCCTCAGCGTTCCTGCAGAGATCACTTTCACACTGACATGCTCCTTTCTTTCTAATGTGATTAAGGGCATTTTTGATGGCGTGCCACACAGGCATTTTTAGGCGGTACGGTTGTGTAGATCTTACCACACGGCCTTCTCCACCACACGTGCAGTCGAATTTGAATCTGCTCTTGAAGATCTTACTGGGCACCAGCTCATTGAATCATGAAGTGAACAAAGCGATTTCAGTGCCTGAGCCTGTTGCACTGTTTTGGATTAATGTGAAATTTTGCCCAGGGTGGTTTAGAAATCCGCACTCCGTTCCTTCACAAGCATTGCTTGATGTTTCTTCAAGAAAGGCTGGAATGTGCAACTGGGTGTTCCTGAGCTATTGAAAAACCTCCCTGATTGTGGTGTATCTGGTTACTATGCTGTACTCCAAATACATAACGTTAAGCATCATTGTTACACAGCCTGCAGTAGTCTTTGTTCCTAGAAAAGGTATTAACTGACTTTTGAATAAAGAGTGCAGGTATTAAGACCTAAGAAAGAAGAACCCAAAATTCACCAGGCATTTTTTGTGTATCTGCATTACATTTGAGATATATACAGTATACTCAACCTATTGCAACAACACACGCACAAATGTACACAATATTCGTGTGGCAATATAACAGGTAATTTGAGCCAGTTCCCAGGAATAATGTATACATGCATTACTTTACTTAGGAAGTGTACCAGTGCAGGCAAAAAAACTACCTCCTACTAATAAGCAAGAGTAAGAAGAGCCCAGCTTGCTCATATCAAGGGTCTATTTATTTATTTATTTATTTATTTATTTATTTATTTATTTATTTATTTATTTAAGGGTTTTGTGTGCTGTGCCATCGGCAGAGGATGAGGCGGATAGATGGAGTCACTGAAGCAGTTGGCGTGAACTTAGGTGGGCTCCAGGAGATGGTGGAGCACAGGAGAGCGTGGAGGAATGTTGTCCATGGGGTCGTGATGAGTCGGGCACGACTTTGCATCTAACATAATATAACACTGTCGCATTATTAAAAGAAGTCTCTGGAAGACTTACAGAGAGCAAACCAAAAAAACAGAACCCGAACAACAATAACACACATCTTTAAAAAACATAAATTCAGCATTCTGTTCACACAGTGGCAAACAGCTGCCTGTGGGGAAACCCCATGCAGGACAACAATGTAACATCACCCATGTTTCCCATCAAGTGGTGAACACAGACATATTGCTTTTGATACCGGAGGTAGGACACAGCCATCAGAACTAGTAGCCATTGATAGCTTTCTTCTCTCTTTGTCTTGTTCTTTGTCTTTTCCTCCTCCTCCTTCTTCCCCAGTCCCCTTTTAAAGCGGGACATATTGGTGGCCATCACTACATCTTCTGACTTCCATACTATAACTATGCACTATGTGAAGAAATTTTCTTTTTATCTGTACTGTATCTCCCATGAATCAGCTTCATGGGATGACCTAAGGTTTGAGAGAAGAACACACCATTACTGTGTTCGCTGCACCATATGCAATTTTGTACACCTGACCTCTGTCATGCCTTCCCTTACTGCCTCTTTTAGAAGCTGAACTGTCCTAGATATTGTAACATTTCCTCATGGGGGAGTTACTTCAGATGATTTAAGTTGCCCTTTTCTTCATTTTTTGTAACTCTGCAATAATCTTGAAATCACCCAAATTGTACTTAGAATCACAAGTGTACTTGCACCATGGACTAGTATATGGGTAGTGTGATATTGACAGTTTTATTTTCAGTTCCTTTTCTAATTATATATAACATGGATTTTGCCTTTTTCATATCAGCCTCACAATGAATCAATATATTCATCATGTTACCTACTGCAACCCCAAGATCTCGTTCTTAGCCAGTCATTGCTAGTTCAGATTCCATCAGCTTATGCAGTGGTACCTCGGCTCACGAAAGCCTTGGTTCACAACCAAATTGGGTCACGAACAAAAATTTCATGAAAATTTTGACTTGGGTTGCCAACTCCGCTTTGGGTGGCGACCAAGATTGCAGCTGTCTCCCCCTCCCCCCAAGAGGGGAGATGGCCACGATTGCAGTTCCGTTCATGCAGGGGGGGTGCGGAGATGGCTGCGGTCGTGCTGGTTGCGGGTGGGGGGGCAGGGAGAGATGGCTGAGATTGCACCCGTCTTTCCTGCAGGAGTGCGCCCATGCCAGGATTTCTTTGAGAAGCACCACCCCAACATTAATGAACAGAGTGTTGAATCTGATGAACGATAATGTGGTTTCTCATTTCCGGAGGGTTTTGCAGTGCAGGAAAAAAACAAGTGACTATATACAGATTTTTCACCAAAATTGACCCTGCAGCTAAGAGACAAAGAAGAGAGGAAACCCCTGAAAGAGATCTCCCCAGTGTCCTTATGGAGGGGGACTCTTCCTCAAAACAATAACTCCCCCCCCACCTAGGTTAGTGTTCTCCACTGTACTGTACAGTACTTTGTTACTTTGTTGTTCTTTGTCACTTTGTTTCAAAATTTCCAATTAAAAAAATAGTTACAGAATAGATTAACCTTATTTACACTGAACCTTATGGGGAAATTTGACTTGGGTCACAACCAATTTCAGTCACAACCAGAGTCGTGGAACGGATTAAGTTTGTGAGCCGAGGTACCACTGTACTTGATATTGGGATTTTTGCCCCAGTGTTCTTTACTTACTTACGTTGCTTACATCAAGCTGCATTTGCCATTTCGTTGCATATACTGAGTTGAAAAGCATTGGTCTCCTTGTGGACCCCACTGTTTACATCCTTTTACTGGGAGCATTTAATATTTATCTCTATTCTCTACATTCTGTTCATTAACCAGTTACTGATCCATCAGAGGACCTTCACTCTTATTCTATGACCACTAAGTTTTCTCAGGAGTCTTTGATGAGAAGCTTTGTCAAAAAACTTTTTGGAAGTTCAAGTATACAGTGTCTACCAGATCATTCCTGCGTACATGTTTATTGACATGTTCAAAAAATTCTGAAAGCTTAGTGAGTCAAAATTTACCATAGAGGAAGCCATGTTGATTCATTCACAGCAGGGCTTGTACTTCTGTATGCATAGTAACTGTATTGTTAATAATGGTTTGTACCAATTCACTTGGAAAATATGTTAAGCTAACTGGCCCATAAATTATAGGATATTTTAAACGAATTACCTTACCAGCTATTCAAAATCTTAAAAGACGATGCAGTAAAAGTACTACACTAAATATGCCAGCAAATTTGGAAAACTCAACAGTGGCCACAGGATTGGAAAAGGTCAGTTTACATTCCGATCCCAAAGAAGGGCAATGCCAAAGAATGTTCAAACTTCCGCACCATTGCACTCATTTCACATGCCAGCAAAGTTATGCTCAAAATCCTACAAGCTAGGCTCCAGCAGTATGTTGACCGAGAACTACCAGAAGTACAGGCAGGATTTCGAAGAGGGAGAAGAACTAGAGATCAAATTGCCAACATACGCTGGATCATGGAGAAAGCTAGGGAATTCCAGAAAAACATCTACTTCTGCTTCAATGACTATGCTAAAGCCTTTGATTGTGTGGATCACAACAAATTGTGGCAAGTTCTGAGAGAGATGGGAGTACCAGACCATCTTACTTGTCTCTTGAGAAACCTATATGTGGGTCAAGAAGCAACAGTGAGAACAGGACACGGAACCACTGAATGGTTCAAAATTGAGAAAGGAGTTCAGCAAGGCTGTATACTGTCGCCCTGCCTATTTAACTTATATGCAGAGCACATCATGAGAAAGGCGGGGCTAGATGAATCACCAGTTGGAATTAAGATTGCTGGGAGAAATATCAACAACCTCAGATATGCAAATGATACCACTTTCATGGCAAAAAGTGAAGAGGAACTAAAGAGCCTCTTGATGCGGGTGGAGGAGGAGAGCGCAAAAGTTGCCTTGAAATGCAACGTTAAGAAAACTAAGATCATGGCATCCGGTCCTCTCACTTCCTGGCAAATAGATGGGGAAGAAATGGAGGTAGTGACAGATTTTATTTTCCTGGGCTCCAAGATCACCGCAGAAGGGGACTGCCACCAAGAAATCAAAAGACGCTTGCTCCTGTGGAGGAAAGCTATGGCAAATCTAGACAGCATACTAAAAAGCAGAGACATCACCCTGCCAACAAAAGTGCGTATAGTCAAGGCTATAGTTTTCCCAATTGCAATGTATGGCTGTGAAAGCTGGACCATAAGGAAGGCTGAGCACCAAAGGATTGAGGCCTTTGAATTGTGGTGCTGGAGGAGACTCCTGTGAGTCCCTTGGACTGCAAGATGATCAAACCAGTCAGTCCTAGAGGAGATCAACCCTGACTGCTCTTTACAAGGCCAGATCCTGAAGAGGAAGCTCAAATACTTTGGCCACCTAATGAGAAGGAAGGACTCCCTGGAGAAGAGCCTAATGCTGGGAACAATAGAGGGCAAAAAAAGAAGAGAATGGCAGAGAATGAGGTGGATAGATGGAGCCACTGAAACAGTTGGTGTGAGCTTGAGTGGACTCCGGGGGATGGTGGAGGACAGGAAGGCCTGGAGGAATGTTGTCCATGGGGTCACAATGGGTCTGACATGACTTCGCGACTAACAACAACAACAACAAACTGGCCCATAAATTACAGAATATTTTAAACAAATTACCTTACCAGTCCTCTGGCATGGAGGCTAATCCTAATGTTATGTTACATATTTCATAGAATTATACAGTTGGAAGGAGCCTAGCAGGCCATTGGGTCTAACTGCCTAGTCCATGGGTCCTCAAACTATGGCCTGCAGGCCGGATAAGGCCTGTAATGCCCATTTATCTGGGCCACCTCAGAGCTTTTGGACTTGCTCAGAGAAAACAATCTCCGAGCAAGCAAGCCGCTGCCTCACCGCGCCACCTCCACCGCCGCCACCTCACCAACCTGCACCTGCCGCCAGCGCCACCTCGCCAGCCTGCGCCCACCACCATCGCCTTTCAACTGGCCCTCTGTTGGAAAAGTTTGAGGACCCCGGCCTACTCAGTGCAGGATACAAGTCACCCATCTAGATTTCAACCCGGCTCAACCCTGCTTAGATTATTTATGTTAGAAGATAGCAATTTCACATTCATATTTCACATTTAAGAACTCTATGATGAATACCATCTGGGCCGGATGATTTACTAACTTTCAGTTTGTCAGTAAGATTGATAACTATTTGCCTAGTTCCTTAGACTCTATTCCTCAGAACAAGGCACAGGTATCTTCCCTACATCTTCTGCAGTGAAGGCAGAATTCATCCATATTTAACGCAGTCTCCTAATTCTCCTTTAATGCTGTTGCCAACCAGTGATTCAACAGCTTCCCTTCCTGGTTTTCTGCTTCTAGTAGAGTGGATTTTATAACCACCAGGCATTTTGCAGGGATTTAGCCTTCTTGAGGCCTCTCCTTAACCTAAGAGCACACTGGTCACTTTTTCCAGCTGATTCGACAACATTCACATCTCCTACTAGTAACTAGGCCCTGGGTAGCATCACTTACGAAATGACGACAGGTGTGCATATTCTATATTCATGAATGGGTTTGACTCCCTGCTCCATAATATTTATTAAATACTTTAGTGAAAAATAGCACAGAATACGCCACCCTACCCCAACTCTAGAATAATTCAGTGTAAGCATGGATAGATAGTGCAAGTGGCAAGAAAGCAAACAAGAGACACACAGGTCTGGATACTTCATCTTTTGAGTGCATCCCGGCCAATCCTATTGGGCCATCTATTGCAGGAGGCCCATTTGTGGAGGAAAGCAAAATGCTGCTTCCTCCTCCTCCTCCTCCTCCTCTTTTCTGTCTTAATGTTATTAGCTGCAGGTGTGCTCTGAGTAAGTGCCTCTGCTTGGAGCGCTTCATTGAGCTTGGAGCATGCTCTGTAGTGAAATGGTAATTGAAAAGCTCAACAGGCCTCCTGCTGGTAGGTCTGTCAAGAACCGCTAAGCACATTCATTAAAGCAAACAACGCTCCCTCTTCTGCTCGGCTTCAGCATCCTTATTGTGTGCTTGGCTACTGCGGCTGCACTCAGAAAAGGGCATATTGGAAGACTCAATCTATCACCCAAGCTCAGGTGGCTGTTGCCAGATAAACACACTATATGTGCCTCTCTCTCTGCACATTAAAAACTCAATTCCTCCTTTAACCTTGCCTTTCCTTTTCTGATACTTGGATGGGAAGATCTGCAAATGGAAAAATAAATGTTAGTTTGTATCGGCCTGTGATGTAATGTAATCTTTACTAATTATGGGAGGCTGTTGCTGGCACAGATGAATTAACATTATTTTCATGGGAAAATGACAAAACAAAGAAAGGAGTCTGAACCACAGAAAACCACAACCATTTTAATACAGTACGAAGTGGGTTATAGATAGGTTGAACTTGTGCTTGTATGTTAAATGTCTGAGCACTTCAGGGGATGTGCAAGATTTAGTGCAACTTTAAATGACTGATGATTTCTCCAGCAGCCAATTTGTCAAAGGGACCATTGGCTTTGTTGCCATTAACTTTGAATCATGTTACATTAATTTGGGTTGTTAAATGTTGCAAGCATTTCTACTCCAAACTGTTATGTGCAAGTCTGTTCACACTTAGAATCTGTAGTGCCTTCTTTTCAAGCTACTGCCAGTAATCTATGAATCAGGAGTTTTGAGAGTGGGCATCCTCTCCACCCAGTCATTTCCTTCCCAGTGGGGTGAACTACACCCACCAAACAAATTGGTAGCAGCCTAAACAAACATGACAGTGATTTGCTGGATTCTACAGTGATGTGATACTTTTGAAAATACAAGCAGCAGATAGGTGGGTAAGGAACAGCACTAGGTTTAAGTATGAACTTAGAAAGAAAGTGAGTGTCTGAGGAAACCAGGGACTGGTAATTAGATTGCAGGTCTATCTTTGTGCAAGAGATCTTGGTGTCTCCTCTCACTTCATAGGGATGGCCTGATAAGGCAGAAGCAAAGAGAGTGTGAAAATGTAAGCCTACCATGATAATAGCCTTTGATGAATATTCTCTCTTTCAGCATTACTCTTCAGGCAGCACTGGTCAGTTGTTCCTACTTTTGCTAGCCTATGCTGGATCTTTTCCAAAGGGAAAGGGAAAGAGAGAGAAAATAGTGATTTGGTAACTGCAGCTCTGTTTGAAGTTGTTTTCCATTGTATCAAAACAAACTCCCAACCCCCGGAAAGCTGAAATGAGAATTTATTTCAACCCATTTTTTATCATGATTTTCCCAGTTTGCACCTTATGGATTTAACACAGACTTGGATGGAATCAGTGATTAAAGTCTCTTGCACAGTGATTTACCTATACAAAAAAAATAAACTTGGAAGCATACATACTTTTGAAAAACGTACATGAAACTGATTATCTTTGAAAAAGGCACACAAATATATTTAATTAGTGGGAGAACAATGTAGTGAAGGAGCAATGCACATTCCCAAGAAGCACATTATACATGTGCAGATTTGTGGAAAAAACTGGCAAGAAAATATGCATGGTTGTTCATGTGAAAAGAAAAAAGCTCACAATCTGAAATCAAGGTAGAATAAGCTTTGAGGGGGAATTCAGAGCATTTCATTCCTACTTGTGCTACATTAAAAAGATTCAGCTGAAAGGGGTAAGAAGGGGTGTCGCCCATTGCTGAATACCCAAAACCAGTTTCCGTCTATATAGGCATACTGAGGGGTGAGCTGCACGTGGTTTGTTCCAGTAATGTTAATGGGGTCAAAATAAAACTCAATAGGAGCTTGATCAATGGCAGCTAGTGGCAAGCGGATCAATGGCTGCGCCGAGTGCTGCATTGTTTAAAATGTGTGCACTCTCACATGTTATTCTTGCCTCTAAAAATACATGTAGATGTAAATTGAGAGTGACAGTACATAAAACTAGGTAGCTGAAACGGAAGCCTCATGAACTGTGAGATTCTAGAAGCATCTTTGAAGTTTACCTGCTTTCTCTATTCTGACTTGTCATTCTAACACTGTGTTTACATATCTCTGTTTTCAAACATATGATGCTTGTTTCAGAGGAAAACCACTGTTTCTTTTCACAGAAATGCCATGCACAGCAAAGACGTACTGTGTATCAAATTGAAAATAAGTTCAAAAATTCATTGGACAGAGTCAAAAAGGAAATCTTAGGAGCAAATTATTCAGTGCAGTTCGCCTTGCCGTTTTTTTGTTTCTACAAATGCTGCTTGTCATGCTGAAGTAGTTTGAGAGCAATCTTTGAATGGTGAAAGCAAGTCTATCTTCATAAAGTAGAAGGACAATGTTGGTCTGAAACAGCTTTTGTTTCAGCTGGAAAATGTGCATAGCTCACTAAAGGAACCTGATTTAAAGCTTAGAACAAACATAATAAAACAGCCCCAATTACCTTGATTGGACTGAGTCTCCTGCTACACACACCTTGTTTCTTCTCCATTTGGAGTTGACTCAGGAAATGTAATTCTCATAGGGGCGAAAAGGAAGGCTACCTCCTTTGCTTCTTAAACCACAAACACCACCGAACCATAACCTGTGTGTATGTGTGTGGTCCCCCCCCCCCCCCAGCTCAAAAGAAGAGTAGTTTGGAAAGGTGGAAGCCTTCACTAGGAAGATGAAAACCACTGAAAGCTGTATATGGGATATTGGGCGGGTCACTTCTTTAAAAATAAATATACATGTCAACATGAAAAATGATTTCTATTTTTGACCCCTCTGGAAAATGCAACATAATATAATTTGTTAGTTGGTTTATTTTATTTGTCAGAAAACATAGGTTCTTGATTTGGTTTGTTACACTGAATTACCCTTTAATAATGAGCATATAGAATACCAGATATCACCCCCAGGTTACTCCTGTAATTGAATAAGGAAAGTGTTTAAGGAGCTGTCTGTACTGGTTAAGATTGCCATGCTAATAGTCACAAGAGATGGGTGACTTTAAGGAGAAGCAGAATAATAGGAGCAGTATGCTAAATAAGTATTCAGTGATATTCAGTAAGCAAACATGTTACCTATGGCTGTGACTGGATAGGTACCACATGCTGCTGGCCAAGAGCTGTTTCATATGCTAGCAGTGGCCCACTTTCTGTGGTCACAGAGTGGTTAACAAACCATGGTAGAGCTTAAAGCCAGATTGTTCCAGTTTCCCTTGCTGGTGCAGCTTGCTGTGCCATCTGAACCCAGGAGCCATGACTTGTTTGAGGGCACAGCAACTCTCAGAAAACCCACGGGCAACCCCCAACAAGCCATACTGGCCAAGTTGAGATGACATAGCAAGCCATATCAATGAGGGAATAAGGGAATTATTTCCCTTGTTGCAATCTAATCACCCTTAGATAAGTTCAGATCAGTCATACTAGCTGGAGAGACTAAACTCCATTTCTGAAGGGTTTGAAGTTGTTTTTAGAATAGGCATTATTTATACAGTCCAAATTTAATTTTAATTTAATAAAACATTTGTATCCCGTCCTTCGTGGCAGTGTCTCAGGACGGCTTACAAGTTTAAAATGAACAACAACAACAAAAACAATTGTACAGTATAAAATAATAAATAATCATAAAAATACAATCAATAATATAGTTAAAATTAAAATAAATAAATCACATTACAAATAAGCGACTGTTAACTTGATTTCTAAAATCTCTAATTCTTAAAATGACAATCTAATAAAAAGCTTTTCACCTGGCACCGAAAAGAGTGCCAGGTGAACCTCTCTGGGGAGCGAATTCACAATCTGGGCGCCATCACAGAGAAGGCCCTACCTTGGTTCAAGGAAGGTTCCCGGAGCAGGGCCTCTCCTGCAGATCTTAAGGGGCGTGAGGACATATAAGGAAGGAGACATTCCTTCAGGTATCCAGGTCCCACGCCATTTAGGGCTTTATTGGTTAATACCAGCACCTTGAATTGGGCCTGGACTTCAACTGGAAGCCAGTGGAGCTGGTAGAGGACCGGCATTATATGAGAATAATGACGGGTCCTGTCAGCAAACTGGCAGCTCTGTTTTGTACCAATTGAAGTATCTGGACCATTTTCAAAGGCAGCCCCATGTAGAGCGTGTTACAATAATCCAACCGGGAAGTTACCAGGGCATGTATCACCATTGCTAGGCAGTGCTCGTCTGGGTAAGGATGCAGCTGATGGACCAGCTGAAGCTGGAAGAAAATGCTCATTGCCACCGCTGTCACCTGGGTCTCCAGGGATAGGTTTGGGTCAAGGAGCACTCTTAAGCTGCGAACCCTGTCCTTTAGAGGGAGTGCAACCTGTCCAGGACAGGATCAAAATCACTTACCTGAACATCCAAACTGCCCACCAACAGGACCTCCATCTTATCTGGATTGAGGCTCAGTTTATTGGCCCTCATCCAGCCCATTACCTTGGCCAGGCACTGATTAAGGACAGCCACTGCCTTACCTGGATTGGTGGAAAACGAGAGGTAGAGCTGGGTGTCATCAGCATACTGATGGTTCTGCAGCCCAGACCTCCTGATGACCTCTCCCAGCGGTTTCATGTAGATGTTAAAGAGCATGTGGGGACAGAATAGAGCCCTGCGGTACTCCATGGCAAAGCTGCCATGGTGCAGAGCTATAGTCCCCCAGCACCACCTTCTGGAATTGGCTGTCGAGGTAGGAGTGGAACCACTGCCAAGCAGTGCCTCCTACTCCCAGTCCCGCCAGCCTATCCAGAAGGATACCATGGTCAGTGTTATCAAAAGCCACTGAGAGGTCCAGGAGACACAACAGGGACACACTCGCCCTGTCTTTCTCCCTGCACAGGTCATCGTACAGGGCGACCAAGGCAGATTCAGTACCATAACATGAAGCCAGACTGAAATGGGTCCATATAATCTGTTTCATCCAATAGTGCTTGGAGTTGTCCCGCCGCTCCAAAACCTTGTCCAAAAACAGAACGTTGGCCACTGGCCTATAATTGGCAGCTACCTCTGGGATCAGGGATGCCTTTTTCAGGACAGGTCAGATCACCGCCTCCTTTAAACGGGCAGGGAACTGGCCCTCCCTTAGTGAGGGGTTAATAACTTCCTGGACCCAGGGGCCAATCCTGTGACTGACTTTCCTAAGTAGCCAATAAGGGAAAGGGTCAAGCAAACAGGTGGTAGGGCGTACCATCCCAAGTACCTTGTCCGCATCATCAGGCCGCAACAACTGAAACGCATCCACTAATGATGGACCAGATGGCGCACTGGACACTTCCCGTTCTGGAGACATGTGAACTGTGGAGTCCAGTTTGTGGTGAATCTGAGCGATGTTTTCCTTGAAGTGAAATTAAAAGATACTTGCAAGTTAAGGTCATATCTTGTTATAGGGATGCAGAACACTTTCATGGTGGAAGGCCAGACTGCTGTGCACCGGGGTCTCTGCAGAACAGAGGGTGCATGGAACACCCTTAGCATAGAACACCCATTGACATCAACCCCCTCCCCCATTTTGCCTTCCCCCATGCTTGAAGGGTCAACCTTGGGGGCACAAAGAATGGGACTTGGCTGGCACTGGAATGAGTAGCCACAGATCACTGGCTTTCTGCAGTGTGAAGCACTCAGCTGGTGCTGGGAAGAACGGGTGCATCACCAAGTTTCAGCTGAATCCCTCACTGCCCACAGCCCTGCTGCTCTCTCTGGCCTGAGATCCAAGCTAACTGTAGGGTCTTCTCTTGAAGGAGGCCATGGCCTGCTCCGTGGAGGAACCCACAGAAGATGCAGAACTTCTTTGGGTGAATCGTTCCCATCCACCATGTTGAACATAGAAGCTCATGTACTTTGTCATAAGGAGCTTAACAGGAGCCACTAGGAATTGTAGTAACTCCTATCTTCTCCATCCCAGGCTTCATTTTGTGTTGTGATCCTAGATTAGAGAGAACCTTCTGAACAGCCAAAGCTGGAACACAGAACCAGTTGGCAATTTCCAGACCTGACAAATTTCCTGTCGCCACTATTTGGTGAAGTTTTTGCATGTTTGCCTTGTTGGCTTCGTGCTTGTTATATTTTTTCCCCTCTCATTTGAAAACTGCCTTGGCAACATCATCCAAGATGTTCTCCACCCCCGCAGCTGTCAAAGCAATTGTAATTGGGCTATCTTTGTTGTGGTCTAAACCCAATTTGTGCTTTTAATGTGAATGATGTCTTTATGTGGATCCAGTATAAAATGTAGATTGTCTCTTGCTAATGGTGGCAAATTCTGCTTTGAGTAAACCTTTGGCCAGACCAGGTGAGCAACTTGCTAATGTCTGCCTTCTCTACATAGCTTTACAGAGCAAAGTGCTATCATATGCCTAAACCTTAATTTTGTTTGTTTGTAGAGAAGTCTGATAGGACTGTGGAACCCTTTACCTTTGAAAGCCATCATGTTTCTGACACTCTGAGTGACTGCTTGTTCCCTGAAGTCTGTGGGCAAAATGCTGGGCCATGTCCCCAGATGGCTGCGCCAGGTCCTTCCACAGCAAACGATGCATCATTGAATATGTCAGGCTGAATTAGAAAGCAGGCTCATCACATTAATCTCAGACTCTGAGCTGGCAGTTCCTATGTTCAGGTGTCATTTGATCCTGGCTGTCATATGCCTGTCTCCACCTCCACAGCCATGGGAAATCTCCCTGGGTAACATACAGACAATAATACACAGAAATTGCTGGAGGAAATGCTTTACTGGCAATGGCCACCATTGACTGACACCTTCTTGTTACATTAAATTGCCTTATGGTGCCGTGCTGCTGAAGGTATTGCTTACATTGTTATTCCTGTCTGCTTGTGCTGACCATATTTGTTCTTGATGGGGATCTTACTGGATTATACTTAAGAAACATAAAGGGATGCATATACTTGAAAGGTTGTTACAAAGGAGAAGGCCAGGATCTCTTCTTGATCATCCCAGAATGCAGGACATGGAGTAATAGGCTCAAGTTACAGGAAGCCAGGTTCTAGCAGGACATCAGGAAGACCTTCCTGACTGTTAGAGCAGTACAGCAGTGGAACCAATGACCTGTGGGCTCTTCCACACTGGAGGCATTCTAGATGCAACTGGATGGACAGACTTCTGAGAGGGAGTCCAGCACTGAGCAGGAACTTGGACCCGATGGCCTCCTTAGGGCCTTCCAACTATACTATAATTATATAGTATTCTATAATTCTGTGCTACACCATGTCATTTAGCATTGTGCTAACTCAAAATGCTGTTCTTGTAAGGATAACATGAAGCTATCCTTGTAAGGATAAAATGAAGCCACCATGGGTTCTTCACAAAAGGAAAAAAGGTGGTATATAAAGATAAGGATGCTGCTGCTGCTGATGATGATGGTGGTGGTGGCGGTGGTGGTGGCGGTGGTGGTGATATTTCTGATTAAAAGGATAAAAGCAAGATTCTGCCCCACAACTTGGATACAGCTGGAGCTGCCCTGGGTAGACCATTATAGTAGATCATTACAGGTTGAGTAGACTAATGATCTGACTCAATATGATGTTTGTTTCTTGGTTTGCTAAATTTGTACTCTGTTCTTCAACCAAATGGCGCTGAGAGCCACTAGCTACAATAAAATACAAATATAATAAAGTAATACTGTACCATAAAGATGTAATCATGTGTTCCTCAGACCACATCTAGGTGGCCATCGGAGAGGTCAGAGTTCGAGTTCTGACCTTGAAAGTCAGGTCTGGGACCCCAGCCTCAGAGAATGCTCCCTCAACACTTACTACCAGTGTGGAAAGAACCAGGCCAGCTGCCTTTCTGGTCAGAATACTGAACTTGGAGCCAGCGGCTTTAGGACATTCTGGGTGGCAGGGATGGGAGGAGAGAGGCTGAGATGCAGCATCCTGGTGGTGCCTCAGCCTGTCCTCCTCACACCATGGAGCAAAGGCCCAAACTGGTCTTCTGTATCTTTCATAGGGCGTGCACATAGAGGTGACTTTTGCCTCCGTGGGTCTTCAGCCTTAATAGAAAGTGCATAATCTCTCGAGCAAGGAGGGTTCTGGGCTGTCACACAAAATTGTGCTATAAAACATCAGTAAAATATGAGGTAAACACTGAGAAAGAGGGCAAGTAAAACATCAGGAAAGCAATAACAATGAGTTAAATCCCACTGATTTACCATGGCAGATGCTTTTGTGTGTAGCTTTAATATTTTCCTATCAGTGAATTTTATGGAAGTTGAGTTAGTTAGCTGTATCAAACTCATAAGAAACAGCAGGTAAAAATATTCTAAATACATCAGTGTTAGGCATATTTCTTTGAATTCATGTTCTTGCTGTAATGCTAAAATCAGTGTTCCAATTTTCTTGCTACTCAGCTTCTATTTTACCACAATGATATAAAATCTTTCTAGCCATGCCATATGTCTTTCACTACTATATTACTTCATGCTCTGTGTCTCCCTTTCTTAAGACATCCATTCTCTGGAGACAAAAGGGGTTAACTACATGATTATGCACATACTCTTGTAACCCAGCCCTGATGCTGTTACTCCTCTGGCAAGAAAAGCTGCTTTGGAAGGGGAATATTTTAAGGAGTAAAGCAGTAGGGGAGGGGCCCTTAACCCTTTGTCCGCCTTCTGTTTCCACATTCAAATATTTTTCCTCTCCCACGATGGCCTTTTCTTCTGCAGAATTCAGAAAAGGAGTAAACAAATGTGTCTACGTAAATTCAGTGTGTGGGCAGATCTCAGCTGAACTGAACAAAATGAATGGGAACTAGGGGTGGGGAGCACACTTTGTTAACTGTCATGTTCATGAACCAGCACAAGATTTCAGGTGAGAGACAGGAATCGGAGAGCCATACTTGCAAATTAGAGGCAAATGGCTGTGCAGCAGAACACAGTGTGATACTTCCTTTGACAATAAAATATATGTATTCCCTTTGATTAACTCTGTGTGTTTCTTGTCTTTGCCAGGTACCTGTGCTAAGGCCCATGGATTTAATGGTGGAGGCAACTCCCAGGAGAGTGTTCGCAAATGCACACACATATCACATCAACTCCATATCTGTGAACAGTGACTATGAAACCTACATGTCCGCAGATGATTTGAGGATAAACTTATGGAACTTTGAAATAACCAATCAAAGTTTTAGTATCCTTTGCTTCATGAATGTGGCTGGAGTTATCATCCACTCAGAAGAAACCTGTTTTGAGAAGAAGCTCCTTGCTTGAACCTCAAGTTTGCACCTCTTGAATGGTTGGTTGGTTGTGTTCTAAAGTGCATTTTATGTTTATTCTTGTCCTTTCACTGCACCTATTTTTAGCATGTAGCACTTTTTTCAAAAGTGTGGAAAAGTTTGAGATTCCAAGTTGTATGTGAGTCCATCAACTTGCTTATTGTTTTTTTTTTTTTTTCTTGCTACAGTTTCTCACAGCGTAGTCTGACACAGAATAGGCAGGAGAAAATGCATTTCTTCTATAAGAAGAATGTACCAGGAAATACAGGAAAAATGATGGGACACCTTTAGGAGACACTTTGTTTAATCTGTATTGGGGGAGTCGCCAGTGTCTTTTGCTTTGCATTTCAGTCTTTCCAAGAACACACAAAAGTAGAGGCTGGAAGATGATGGGCAATGTTCCCCGTGCCACGAATGCCTTGACAGGTTTGTACAAGTGGCTAAAGAATACCCACAGCCTTTGGATTAACTCGGTACCAACCATTTCAAAGCTGCTTTGTGTTGTGTGAAAGTACAGTTTGGTCATCCAGAGGCAATCCGTGGCACAGGCTCTTTCTCATATCATTCCAAACCAATTTATTGTTGTGGTGCTGGCATGGAAAGAATTCACACTTAACTTTAGCAACATAGGAGCTGCATCACCATGATGTCTTCCCCTGCTGTTCTGGTACTGAACAAAGAAACTGTGTGGATGGCGATTCTTTCCCACGTTATATAAGAGGAAAAAGGGCTCACCTTCAGATTCTTGTGTTTGAGATACTGGCATAGAGGAACCAGTTGACCAGGACCATAGTGTGGTTCCTTTCCTTCTGCCCATTGCTTTCATCTCACTGCTAAGGGCAGTGACTGGGAGGGAAGAACCCACAGGATTGTCCTGGTCCCTATATGACAGTAACTGGGTTCACATGACATGATAAGCTACACTGGATTATATACCAGCTTTCTTAACCACACACAAGCTACTTCGGCTGGGTTCAGACAATACAACAAGCCACCCTGGCTTGGAACCACCATGACTTGTCAGGTTGTGTGATTCTAGTGTGAACCTAGTCAGTATTGTCAAATAAAAGAAGCTGAAGGTGAGGGCTTTTGCATGCTTGTATAAGAATTCAGATTTGCTCAGTCTAGCTCTAATTTTGGAAAGGCTACATAGTAACGGTTCCTACCACGGTTGGTGTGAAGCAAAATGGTAAATGGGGGATTAGGGTGGACTACTGAGAAAGCAGCATTTCCTCCCATCTCTGGGGTAGAAGTTACTGAGTGTCCCTTCCTCTTGCAGTAGCATCATAAAGAGGGAATGCCTTACTTCCTCTTTAGGTTGTCTGAGTAAATGCTAGATTGCTTCCTCTTGGCAGTAGCACTGAAGAAATGAAGTGGAAAGGTTTTTGCAAGTGAGTGAAGATGGGGAATTCTGTGCCGCTTAAAACTAGATGTGAGGGACTTGTAGTCACTTGTGGTGTAATTTAGGTAAGAGGTTGCTGGGGAGTGTTTTTCCAAGGCACTTCCTGGAGGTGAGGAGGTTTGTGAGAGAAAGAAAAATAGGGTGCCAGAGTAGGCAAGTTTGGTCTTTTATCCTTCCCATATGATGCACAATTCTGACATGAGTAAGGATATGTAAATGAACAAAACTCAAGCTCACCACAGTTCTTCAAATTCTGTCTCAAAGTTCTTTCCACAGGAAAACTGTATCAGATGGTGAGCTTTGCTTTTTGTTTTTGTAGGAAACTCTGTGCAGATCATTCTGTGGATTTTTCCAAATGTATGCATCCGTTGTGCATATTTCCAACATGTGTGTGTTCTTTTCCCAATGATTAAACCATTTTTATTCAAAATGTGCGTTTTCCACACACACTTTTCGAATGTGCACATGCTGCTGAAGGCATATTTTTATGCTCTGCAAATCACCTTGCAAGCTCAGAACATATATGTTCATTTGATAAATCCTAAAAAGAAACAATCTGTAATGGATTTCTCATGCATTCCTATTTGTGATTCTGAGGCTCTGAAATGAAGTTTCCTTGTTGATAATTAGGTAATAATGCTTATTCAAATGATTAGCAGAACAGTGTGGGCAGATGCTGTAGAGAAGCAGTTCCCACTCTGCAGTGTACAGGGCCCAGGTTTTTGCTCACTGTAGAAGAATGGTTAACAGTCTGGGTGTCGGGCTGCAGCCCCATATACACATTTAGTGGAACTGAAATAGGAAAACCTGCATCCTTTATTGTGGACTTGTAGCTACAGCACTTGCCTCAGGGAGAAGATAAAACAGGAAGAATAAAGGGAGAACATTGACAGCACATGTACTGGGGAAGAAGGAGAAAGAGAGCGAAGGAGGATGCATAGAGAGGAAGAGGGGAAAATGTGGTTGGGTGTTAGAATCTTGGAAATGAGGAAGCAGAAGATGGGGCTTGAGATTAAGATTGTGCAGGGAAGAGAGTTGTGCCATCAGGGAGGACATTCTCCAATGGTCACTTGCTTGGTAGAAGGATATTCCAGGTTTCCGATACCTTGTAGCCAATATTTTGTTGCAAGCTTCCTTCTCTATTTACCATTGCTGTAAAACTAGAACTAATGCCAAGCAGAGTGTGATGGCTTGAGGCTTTTTTGCTTCCTTTAGTTGTGTGTGTTTTAAGCGGCCCTGCTTTTAAAACGTTGATTTCTTGGCACCAGCATGGCCGTTCTGCCGACCACAGTGAGGCTTCCACTTGCTCCAGCTTGGAATCAGAATGCAGCGCAGCTGGGCATTATCACAGGGTGCAGCTTTCCAGCTCAGTTGACAAGTTGTTGGATTTCGCTTAGAAGAGCGCGTGGGTGTGGGGGGAAAGTAATGGCAAGGTGTAATTTAGAAAGACAGGTGCCATTGGGGAGCACATGGAGAAGAAATATTAATAAGTCGTTTCCATTGTATACTATAGATGTATGACAGGCTGCCAGAAACAGGTATGCAAATGAGACTCGGCCGCAACAGGGGTAAAAACGGGGGCATTGGAAATGATTCAGCTCCATCTGCATGGCCAGAACATGCCTGGGATTCCACAAACTGCTCTTGGACAATGATGCTCTCGAGTAAATGGATACATGTAGCTCCGTTAGGGCTCTCTGAAGATTATGGTCTATGAATGCTTCCATAGTCATGCATGAGCGCGTGCATTCTTCCTTCTTCTCTTCCAGCCGGTGGGTTGAGGATTTACTGGGTGAGTATATGATCTAACAAAAAGGGGTACAGTCTAGCTGGGAAGGACATGAGGCACAAGTCATGGGAAGTCTTGGTGAAGAGAGATCAAAGGAACAATAACAGACTTGCAGTGTCCTGCAACAGCAGGGGATCGGACTCGATGGCCATCGTGGCCCCTTCCAACTCTACTGCCTGGGGAGAGTGGGAAGAGCTAAGAGAACCTGGCATATCAGTAAGTTGTAAGGACCTAACTTGCACGGATCCATCCGGAAATGTGGGCAATGGGCACGTGGTGAGGTGGTCGTGTGATTTTGCCGTGCTGAGTCAGAGATCTGCAGGCTTGTTTGCAGGTGCAGAGTTGGAGCCTGTGTGAGGTGCTTGGAGCATTGGAGACTCTGCCACTGAGTCTCACCCTCTGCCTTGCCAGGGCTGCTTTTTGCCCAAAGTGCATCACAGCAGCAATATCACCTCCGACTTCAGTTGGCGACTTCTGACAAAAGAAATGATTCTCCACCGCACTCCGAAGCGATGGCAAGGCATCCTCAGGGAAATGCACATGTGTGCTACTGACTCAAAGAGCACAGCACTGTGCATTGATCTGGCACCACACATATTGCTTGAGTTTTCTTATTCCTTGCACAGAGGTACTTTGTTCTTGGCAATTATACAGCTTTTGGAAGGAGATGGTCGCAACTGCTGTGATATTCATAACTGGTCTTGACCCCCTGTATCCATCGTAAGCAAGAGCTCTGGGGAAAACTGGAGGTATTTGGGCTTTGCACTCTCTCATGGTAACTCTGCAGCATTTCGTTCTTGCCAAGAGCTATAACAGCCCGTCTTTTCTCACCCTGGTATATTCTAAAGGAAGGCGGCCTTCTGACCTATCAGTGAGTTATAGATGGAACATGTCAGCATGTGACAAATCCGATCCCACTGCTAAGAGGCTGCCTCGCTATCTTGGTTTGAGTGTATAGATGCCTAGCTGAATTCTGTCCACTGGAGGACAGTAGACAGTTGCAAAATTGCCACTCACTTCTCTTTAAAAGAGAGACAAATAGTGGGCAAATGCTAAGCATTTTCAAGAGCGACAGTATCAGCACATGGCATGCATATAGCACAAAACGTGACTGCACAGGTGCCTTCCAAGGTCCAGTCACTCTCAAAAATGAAAGCCTTAAGCACATTCCTCAGGGATTCTTCTCTACCGGGTTTGTGGTCCGAGAGGGGAAAGACATTTAATTTTGTAGAAGTAGTTTACCCTGTAGAAGTAGTTTACCCTGGTGAGAATAGGTGACTTACCATTGCTCTCCACCCGCAAGTGAGAACCAGTTCAGAACTGCCTGTGTGAGTAGAGTGTGTGTAAGTGCAAAATGTTGACCTGTGTGTGTGTGCACGCATGTTTGTGTGCACGTGCAGGCATGCATCTTCAAACATGAATTGGACATGCACTGCAGGAGTGCAGCCAGCTACATTTCAGGCATCCAGTTGACACTTCTTAGAGGCTTGGAGTGCTTTATGCAAGCAGCAAAATAAGGGGATTTATTAAGCCATGATGTGTGTGCTTGCTTTGTTTGTGTTTAGAGCAGCAAACTGACTATCGTCAGGATGGCAGGTTGCTTTCAAACTCTGCTGTCACTTTTTTTTAAAGCAGACTGTTAAGGCAGCCCAGCATCTCAATTATATGCTCTACAGCTGTAAAATCACAGCCTTATACATTTCATGTTGGAGCCATCTATTACAGCTCTCTAGAAGCAAATGATTCTGCATAATGAAGTTTCAGTGTATAGGTATGATAAAATCGACAAACCATAAAAACACCTAAAGCCTAGCCACCCAGTCTTGTGCTCCAAGGGCAGTTAGGATCTGGTGAATCTTGGGATACAGATCACTCCTTTGCTTTGATCTTTGTTCTGATTTGGTTATGCTGCAGACCAGCTTCCGTCCCCTCGCCCGTGTGCTCACTTTGCTCTTGCAGCTGAGCTCACCACTTCCACCGGGTTGAAGCGAACAGGACTGCCACCACATGTACTGTGAGCAGGATGTTGTTTCAGTTGCGATGGCGTATTGCAGAGAAATGTAGAGATAATGCCATAGAAGCAATCCATCAGAAATAAATATAGGCATTATCTAACAAAAATGAGGCAGGCAGACTTTAGAAGCCGCATCATACTGAGTCAGACCACTGAGCTCAGGATTGTCCACACCAGGGTTGGCAACGCCTGGCACCAACAGGAGCCACGACGTCACCCATCACCCCTGCCCCTCCGCTTAGTGCTATTTTTAACTAGCATACTGAGCAGCAAGGAATCGGGCCTGCAGACGACCTGCTTCCTTGCCCCAGAGGTAAGGACTGTGTTAGGAGAAGCAGCAGAAGCAAGCAAGGTGGTGGGCAGTGAGTGGGCAAGCAGCAGCCTCTGCAGTGACGGATAGCAGATCTCCAGAGTTTCCCCCAAGAGGCCTTTCCCAGCCCTACCTGAATATGCTGCAGGTTGAATCTGGGTTGCTTTGCATGTGAAACAAGTGCTTTGTTACTGAGCCACAAACCCTGGCCTAAGTTACGTGCATTGGCATGCATGCACGCTCGAAAATGGGTGGAACAGATTGGCATTTGCCAAACCACTTATGCCCAGTTAGTCCTTGACCTGGTCCACATGACATGACAGCCCACCAGGGGTAACTGACCACTGCAGGTTGTTCTCTCATCCAAACCCAGACTGCTTCCTGCAGGTGGCTTTTTTTGGCAGCAAGCCAACATGAACACCCATGGCTTGTTCTAGGGGTTTCCGACCTACAACTGGTTGTCACATCGACCAAGCCCGGGAAAGCAATTTTATAGTGCTTTGTAGGGTTTGGCTACTTAGCCGTTCAGCAAGAGAAACAAAACCCCTTGCTAGTCTTTACAGCTTTGCCTATGCCACTGCCAGAGACAACCCCTCCACCAGGAGGCGCTTTGGAGTGACTGTCTAGTTTGCCAGCCCATTTAATTTAATTTAATGTAATTTGGCTCCAGGAAGTCCATACTGTTTATTTACCTGTTTCCCCCAGTTGTGCGCAAGTGCACATTTGTGATATGGGAAGGCTTGCTGGTCAGTTTCCCTGCCTGTTTCGGCCGCCAAGGAGAGTAGCAGTAGCTCATGTACAGTCGCTAGGCGCTGATTGCCGAGCTGTCGATTAAAAAGCACCATCAAGTGGGGAAAGCAGCAAAAGTCAGCACCCCACACTCACCTTTTGTTGCAAATCGCCCACTGAGCGATGCGATTCTTTGACTTTTGAGTGCTGAACTGTCAGTTTCCAGTGTTGGCATCTTCCTTTTTGGCATCTTCCACCTTTTCAACATGGTCTTGAGTTTCCAGCTGCTCTAGAAAGGAGGGATACTTTGCAGAGTACTTTCTGCTGCCATTGCTGTGGTTCTCCACTTCTTGTTTCAATGCAGAAAGATACACATATTGAATGGCTAGGAAGTAAGTTGAGGGAAATTTTGTGTTAGTGTGAAGGCTGAGAAGGAAAAGGAGGGTTAAGTTGTGCACGTGGATGAAGGAGCAGTTCTTGCTGGTATGCAGATTTCTCCTCCAGGTTGCTTCCCAGCATTATATTTTCATATGCGTCTGAATCTTTAAACAGAGCTGTCAGGGAACCACTGTAGCTGCAGCTGTAGGAACTCCAAAAGGGAGCCACAGAAGGTGGGGAGAGCAAATATCTATCCTTTCTGGAGTACCTGGAGAGTTTGAGAAGTGTTGAAAAGGTGGAACATACAGAGAACTATCAGATCCTCACTTAAAACCAAAGCATCATATCAACTAGGGGAATATCATCCCCCTGCTTTGATGCACCTGATTTAAACACTTTTCCTCCGTTACTGCTGTTTTTCAATTGGCAGCCATGCAGTTGGTCCCCGAAGGGATTTGCCTATCTATGGTCTCTCCTTACCCATCTGTTAACTGATCCACTTTGCTGCCCCCTTTGACAGCTAAAATGGACGTGGCAAGGCTGCACATACAGGACAGCCAGCAGTGCACCCCTTTGCATTTGTGAAAGGCTGATGATAAATGATTGTATAGATGGTATAAACAGTTGTGCAATTTTCTGGGGCTGTAAAAAATAAGCATATGACCCCAGTTGTGCTTCTAGATTCAGATTACCAGCTCTGAGCAAAAAGGTCAGAGCTGGGAATCCACCCTGTTAACCCCCTTGCAACCAGCTCAGAAAGCATCACGACACCTGGTCCTCTGAGGCCATAAGAGCAACCTGGCATGCAGGAGGAGTGGGGGGGGGGGTGTAAAGAGAGGTAAGGGAGGAAGGGGAGGGAACTGGCCGGGTTGTGATGCATCCTGGTGGCACATCACCTTCCTTTTCTCCTACTGGCTGCTTTGCATGGGGGGAGGACTGCGGAGGCAACCTTCACTTCCGTGCTCCCCTTGCCCTGCATGGGATGTCAGCAAGCCTCCAAGTTTGGAGCGTTCTAGGCAGCGTCATTAGTGTGTCCTAAAGCAGCTAGATCTATAGCTAACCAGCTTAAACTTCCTCCAGAGTAGGGCTGCTCTAGGTTGCATAGCTTGAGAAGTGAAACCAAAAGTCTTAACACTGAGCCACTCCTCCCACCCCGCCCCCCATTCTTAGCTCTTGCCAGCAATTCCACAGTGATGTGCAAACTTGCCTTCCACTGGTTTCCTTCCTGCCTATTAGAAATATTATCCTTGGGGATTTGTTGTGAACAAAATGGAGCATAAAGTAGTGTATACAATAAATGCCTCCAAAGCATAGCAGTAGTAATGGAAAAGATGTAACTAAGGTACTTCTTTGGTAGGCTGGAAAGAGAGTCGTAATTCTTAGCTTCTTGGCTTGTGATTTGAATCACAGTCCTTCCAGCTAACCAGAAGATGGGCATCAGAGGAATTAAAGGTACGCGCTGAAGGATATTAGCAAGAGTGTCTGTAAGCAGGCAACATGAATGCTTGTGCTTTAAGCTGCCCTGCACGTCATCGCCTTACCTCGAATAGAAGCAGCTTGAAACTTGGCCATGGCTGGCTTTGCATGGACAGTTTTCACACGCCCCAAATATCTAGCCATAGTGTGGAAGCATTGCAGGTGAAGACGCATGCAAGTGCCCTCTGCACATTGCAGTCATTTCGTGGGGCACCTCATGGGGAGAGTGTTGTAAGTGGTTTCTAATTAAAAGTTAGCATTCCTAGAAATTCAAAGTAGTTCACATTCATAATCTCAGTACTGCCTGAACAGCAACGCTGCAATGTAGGAAAGTGTGATTATTCCAGTCTTGTAGATGGAGAAGTGGGACTGAAAGAGAATGAATTGCTTATGGCTGCCCCATGTCTCCATGGTTGAATAGGATTTGAACTGATTTCTACAGGAAACCAGCTCATAGAGTACTTAGTATTTAGGTAGAATTTTTGAAGGCTCAGAGTACTTTACCTGTCATTATCTCCATGTTGCATATTTCAGGTGAGGGGCTGAAGTACGTGACTTGCCTTAGGACATCCAGTGTATTCACAGCTCAGTCTTTTAGGCTGCCATCCTGTGCACACTTGCTTGGGAACAGGTCCCACTGAATTCCACAGGCAGTGGCTATGCTACCCTGGCTTTCATAGCTGGCTAGCCTTATGCATGGCGAAGGCCAGCTAGATTTTAATATGGTCCATGCCTTGCAAAGCAGCCTGGTTGATGTGTCGTAAGTAAAAACCCAGGACGTAAGAAGAGCCCTGCTTGACCAGATCGTGAGCCTAGCTGGCCCAAGAGCCTGTTTCCCATTGTGGCCAACCAGATGCCCATGGGAAGTGCACATCGGGGTAAGGATGAAATTGTCCTCCCCCACAGTTACTCCCTGCAGCCATCATGACTAGTAGCCATGGAGAGCCTAGTCATTCATGAATTGGTCTAAATCCTTTAAAGCCAGCTAAGTTGGTGGATGTTGCCACATCCTGGGGTAGCAAATTCCATAGTTTAGCTGTGTGCTGCTTCAAGAAGAGTGTCCTGAATCTTGTAGTGATGACCCTGGGTCCAGCATTAGATGAGAGAGAGCTCTCTCTATCCACTTCCTGCACCCCATGCATAACTGCATGCACCTCAGCTATTGGGTATTATAGAAACGTAATTTATAAATAGATCTCTGCCTTTTTCTAAATTAAGGCACCCCAAACATGGTAAGCCTTTACTGTTGAGGAATTCCTCCATTCTGGTAATATTTTGGTTGCCTTCTTTTGCACTTTCCTTGCCTTTTCGCTATTCTTTATGAGTTGCATTAGCCAGAAATGTATACAGAGTTCCCACCATAGCTTTGTATGAAAGCATTATGTACATTATCCCATTCCTAATGTTCCCTAATATGAGATTTACCTTTTTTCGTACCTACCACGCACCTGGTTGGCTTCCCTTGGAGCTCTCCACCACGGCCCCAAGATCCCTCAGTGACAACGCGGTCCTCATCAGTGTGCATTTGAAGTCTGACCCAACATGCATCACTTTCTGCATACTGAAAGTTAATTGTTTATGCAATTGCGTTATCCGTTCACCCATTTTGGAAAGATCCTTTTAGAACTTCTCGTGGCAGCTATTTGTTTTTAACCACCTTTGATGTCTTCAGCAAAACGAGCTACCCTATAACTCACTCCTAACTCTGGATAATTTATGGACTTATGAAAAGCATTGGTTCTTTCCAATCAGATCTTCTCGGGATCCCACTTCTTAACTCCCTCCATTGTGAGAGTTTTTTGTCCATAGCTACTTTCTGCTTTCTGTTCTAACCAGTCACAAATCCATAAGATCCCACTATTTTATTCCCTGACCCGCTATCTTTGCTTAGGAGCCTTCGGTTGAGGGACTTTGTCAACACCTTTTTAAAGTCCTTCAGCTGAAGGCTTTTTAAAGTATAGAGTGCCTAGTGGATTGCCATATCCAAGGGCTTGTTGCAATTCTCAAAGGGCTAGAAAGGTTTATTTATAATCAGGCAGCCACAAGCACAGCAGGAACTAGTATTTCCTAAAACAGTTCCTGCAATGAGTTTCCAGAATGGGGCAAGTCAGAGGAGCTCCCTTGTATGCTTCCAACTGAATAGTCAGTTTTAGCTTCCTATCCTAGTAGCACAAGGGCTCATTAATATTGGGCAGCATTCTGCTGTTACCATTGTCGCTGTGATTCCTCCTCCTCCATTATTATTACTACTATTATTATTGAAAGTCATACCCCGCTTTTTCCCCTCACTAAAAGTAGCTTACAAAATGCAAAAGTATACAAACAAAAATGAAAACACATTTACCACAAGTCCGTGATTTCCTGAATTCAGTTTTAGAGATCTGCCTTGAATTGACTGATTTTCATTCCTTTAAGTGCAGAAACTCATTTTAGGGACAAGTTGCAGATATTTGTTAGACAATCCACAATTTCACACTTGTGTCCTTTATGAGCTTTCAGGTAGAGACCTGTCCTAATTAACCACTGGTCTGTTACTTTTTATTCATCCATAAGGCCTACAACTCAAAGCAATGCTTGCTTGTTCAGGGAGGCCTTATGCAGGGGACGTGCTCGGTGACTTGGATGCCTTATCTCTCTCCAGCAGAGTTTTCATTGGTGAGAGGATGACAAGGGAGGTATGTCCAACTATCCAATTTCCCCATCATACAACCTTAACAAAAGTATTTTTCACACAACCATATTTTCTCAGTAATCCCTACAGGAAGGGGGTGTTCTCATCCTCCCGTTCCTCCTGTTAACAGCAGGGACTTAATTTGGTTTCCGCATGGGGCGAAGAAAGCCTCTGTGCTTTCTCTCCTCCCCTCTTTCTCGAAACTGAGCCCCCATAAAGCCTGCAGAATTGCTCCCTGCTGGGTTTTTTGTAGTGAGAAATCTAAAACTGCTTGACACCAGTGGCCACCCTAGCAAAGCACAACTGGGGAAGCCGGTCATCAAAAGATCATCTCTACTAATCGGGGATTCCACTTTGAAGGACTGAGGCAACTGAAAATGTTTGGATGCCTAAACCAGCCTGAACCCTAGGATTTTTTCCACCTGTGATTATCTTGAATCAGAATTTGAATGCAAAATTTTTGATCCTGACAGCAGTTATTAAGACAAGAAATAACTTCTGGCATAAGGCTTTTCATTCTTTCAACTTTCATTTTGCCCCAAAGGGGGCGGGGGGGGGGGGGGGGCAAAGCAAAATAGTGCCTCTTCCATCTTGGCCAAAGCAAGCAGTTGTAATCTGAAAGTCAGCAGATAATGTGGGAGGAGATGAGATTTTCTTTTACTGTGCTGCTACTTTGACTGCTGGTTTTCCTTATACTAAAATCAATAAAGAAGCCCAGGCTAAGATTTAATTAGTGTGGACACTGACATCCCTGCGAGACTTCTGTTAAAAAAAAATGCCTGATATCTCAAAGTGCTCATAATGTATTCCCAGCTGCAATCCAAATTGTGCTGCAAATCTTTCTTCAACCAAGACAGGTGTAGCTGCTCTGCAGATATAATGTTGATGAGTCTTTTGCTAGAGTCTGTTATGTTTGGTTTATTTAGCGCGTATTAGCCCTCACACATTTTCACTGCAGTGCTTCTTAATGTTGCTCTACATAATGTTGCTCACAGGTCCTGAGATGTGGTGGTGGTGGTGGAGGAGGAGGAGGAAGAGGAAGAGGAGGTGGTAGTGGTGATGATGTGCTCCTAGGTGCCCATTTTGATTGTGATGGGGAAAGGGAAGGCAGCGGAGGAACCCCAAGTCGTTCCTGTGGACCCTGGACTAACTAGGATGGTATGAGGTCAGAAGCATCCTTCTCCCCTACTGGAATTCTCTTAGGCATGCAGGATAGTCTTAGGCACAGTTTCCAGGGAGGAAGTCCCACTGGACACGGTGGGACTTACTTCTGTGTAAATATTCATAGCGTAGCAATGTAACTAACAGAAGCAAAATTCCTGTGGTCATGAGCAAAAGAAAAATGCTTGGATAATGGAAAGGTATAACAAGCAAAGTATTAACTGGCCGACCTAAGCAGAGAGCAACATTGTGGGATGAGTGGTACCTATTTTATGGGGTTTAAACAAAGAAACCTAGGCAGGATCATGACCATGTGCTGGCATGGAGTGCTCTAAGGTTGTGTTAGTATATCTTCCCTCACAAGGGATCACCTTCCCCTTTTCTCTCTGTGTGCTGTCTAGCCCACTGGCTTCTCTCAAGGATCCTGCATTCAGACACATAGAACTGGCTGGTAGAAGTGAGCATTTTGGGGGCTTAGAGAGCCTTCTTCATCAGCAATGATGCTCCTTTAGATTATGGACATGATGTGGGCAAACAGGATGTGCTCTGATCATGGGCACTAGATGGGCAATACAAAAGGATCTGTTGCTTTGCTTCTTCAGGAAAGCACTATTGTAATGTTCTGTCAGATTTAGAACTCATCCAGTAATGAGTGGAGCATCTAAACATGAAACATTTAATGTTTCCTCTCAGTCAACATGTTTGACAGACATAAAATATTCCTCAGAAGAGTGGCTGTGAGTGGGTGGGTTGTTGTTGCTGATTTACAGTTTTTTTACATTTCGGCTCCATTCCATCACATAGTGATATTAATAGATTCATATTAGATTATATTAAACAAGGATACAAGGAGAAACTTAATACACAATGACATGTCTTAGATATTTTACTTTTATCTAGCTAATGAGCACTATCATATGAGCACTGTTAAGCATGTCTATGAAAAAGCATACATAGCTTTGTTGGTCAATAGAAGAAAAAAACCCCCAGAAACTTGGTACAAGTTTTGATGAACTTGATGAAATGAAATCATGAAACTTGATGAAATCTTTGATGAAACATCAAAGATTTCAAGATCTCCAAAACTCTTGATCAGATTAAATGTTTAAGTGGAAGAGAACAAGAGTGGCAGTTGGAGAAATGCTGGCCTGATGCTGAAGTAATCAAGGTGTTTTATTTTTTGTTTTTAATTCTGCCATCACCTTTGTTTTGTTCACAGGATTTTATAGGGGGCCAAAATTATGATAATTTCTACTCGTAACCCTCCCACCTTTTCCCACTTCTGTCTTGTTTCTTACCACAGCAGTTCTATTAAAGTAGAAAAAATAGTATGGCTGTGCAATTTTGATGGTCAGCCCTAGGAATTCTCTGGACGCAGCTGTGGAATCCCTCTTAGGACAGTTTCAATCTGCAGGCAAACCACCATTCAGATGTTCAGAGAACTTGTGGAAGGGATGTAGCCTGCGGGAGGATTCTGAGGCTGAAGGTGAAGGCACGGGAATCCTTTCTGTGTCCGGACAGTGCAACATAGAGGCCCCCCTCACACTTCCCTGTTCCATGTCAGAAGGTCAAGTGTCAAACTGTCAGGATGCAATGCTGAGGCAGGGTTGTGGGTTGACCCGGTTTCCCCCACACACATTTTGCAATGCCCAAATAGCACTGTTACAGCCTTATCATTTTGACATCTCTCTCCGATACAAATCAGTTTGGAATGTTCTTCATTGGACAAGTGGAATATAACCTTCGCTGAATGAATCGGACTTCAGTTTAATGAACTGAATTTCCTAATTTATTGGGGCAAAACACTTAAAGGAACAATGTGATTAATGTATGCCAAGCCAAGGTGTTTTTGCTAAGAGGAAGAGGAGAAGGTTCTTAATGACAGACAGTAGGACACCTGAATGTAGTTTGTTGAATGATTAAGGTATTGAATGGTCCATAAGAGTTGCCATATCTTACCATAACTTTGGTAAATTGTAAAGCTGAGGCACTTCAGTGTCCTTGTAGTGGAGCTTTAAAATCACTAGACTATCACCTCTTTTACCATTATCCTGCAGATGCTGACAGAAAATAAGGAGTAGGCCATGACTAGTCAGATTCAGTACACAAGAAATGCAGGGACAAAGGAGAAAAAACAGGAGCTAATATCTCCTAATTTTCATGAGAAAAAATAGCCCAGCTCTCTCTTTCATTGCAGCTGACCACCTTGTTTATTTTCTTCAGACAATTTCCCCTGGTGTTACTGATTGATTTTGTTTTCTGAATTAGAAAATCTATTGTGCACTGACCATCAGCCAGGGGCAGCGTAGTTGACTAATGAGTGAGGAGTAATTTTGAATCAATGCCTAGCGCGTGGCTGATGGCTGATAAAGCAACATACTTGAGAAGCAGCACTCTCCCTAGCACCACTAGATGATAAAGCGGGGACTCGGGGGGCCAGAAGCAAGCATAGAGTTGCGTAGCATTCCAATTGAAAAAGACGGCACTGAAATTGAATCAATGGGTCTAGAAGGTGAGGGTAAGATACGCCCAGATTTCTGACAAAGAGTGACACACACTTTCTCTATTATTTAATCCCTTTTCCCTGAGGTGCAGGCTGGGACCCCATGTGTATCTTGAAAGGGTGGGAAATCTGTTTCCTTTTAACCAACCTTTAACCTTCCTTCCTTTTAACCTTCCTTTTAACCAACCTTTGTGAAGAAAAGGAGGAGAATGGGGAGTAACTGGTCCATGTTAAGTAAATACGCATACGAAGCCTGGGATTTGCACCAAGGAGCTGCAGAATGGCTGTGGAAGAGTTTCTCTTGAATGAGACAGTGTGGTGAAGTCTTTCCTGAGGAAGGAAAAGGAAAGATGACCCTGGAAATAAGGAAGTGTTGGAAGGGTAGTTGAGGATTTCTACTTTGAATCTGCATTGCTGTAAAGGGTCTTGCTCATCACACAGTACTTTTTTAGTCTTTTTGTCAATAAAATGCAGCCAGTGATGCTCATATAGCAGCAGACCCATATGAAATGTTGAGGGGTGCCCTTTTCTAGCAGGAAGTTGTCTCTATTTAAAAAGAGATCATTTCTGCCAGGTTCAAAATCCTTTGTGCTGCTTGGCTTCGAAGATAGATGAAAGCATACTACTGCACTTCTGTACTGGTCACTAACTCCAACTTATATTCATGACATGCTTGTGAGGTTGGCTAGTCTCTGAAGGACAGTAACTGGTCCAAGTTTATCTGGTGTGTTGCTTAAATGAACAGGACTTTCAACCCATTCCTCTCTGATCCTAAAATGACACTGTTCATTTCCAGCACCACCCAGGACCCTAATGTTGAGACTCTCTGCTCTGTGTTGTTTGTTTTGCCTTGATTCACCTGTGCCAGATATTGTAGATATAAAACCAGCAAACATGGAGGAGCTGACCGAAGTAATTACAGCCGCAGAGTTCCATCCGCATCACTGCAACACTTTTGTCTACAGCAGCAGCAAGGGGACAATAAGGCTGTGCGACATGCGAGCATCTGCCCTGTGTGACAGGCACTCCAAATGTGAGTATTTCCTGCGCTTGCCACATGGAGGGAGGAATGGGGAAGTGCATTTTGCACTATTTTGTCCAGTGGGATTTCTCTTCCCAAACTAGAGAAAGACAGCAAAACATCTTTGTCATCAGTTACCTAGTTTTTCCTCAGTATGAGGTATAGCAGCCAGATGTTAGTAGAATACTTTCTCATTCTGCTTTGCTTGACAATCCTATGCTGAAATCGCACCCTTCCAGTTGCCCAATTAGTATGTAGATTAGTTCTTCCTTTAGCCCCTTGTAGCACTCTGTTTACACAACCAAACCTTAGCCTCTTCCTCCAGTAAGTAATGGCCAGGATGCTCCGTAATTTCTAGTTTACTGGATTTGCAGACACTTTCTAAGATTGATTAAGTGAAACTGAGAGTTCAAAATAATCAGAAAAACAGGGATGAAGAGGGAGGAGGGAATGATGAGCACATTGATGGACAGTTGCTCAAATGCATGGGGAAAGTGGCCATACCATTGTTTTCTGTTATGATAAAGGAGAATATTCAAAGGCTAGAATGACTTTGCCTAATTCCTATTTTCTTTCAGTCAGGACTGGAAAATTTTTTTTAAAGGATTGCTTTTGTATTGCATTGTATTCTCACCTGCAAAATCCAGTTTTCAGTACTCACCAGCTTTCCAGTTTCTAGTTTGGGACCTGCCACTATTTTGTGGTACATCAAAATCAGGTGTGGGGATTAATTGGCATGCCGCATACTAATTTCTAGGGATGCAGGTGGCGCAGTGGTTTAAACCGCTGTGCTGCTGGGCTGGTTGATAGAAAGGTCACCGGTTCGAGTCTACACAATGGGGTGAGTTCCCGTTGCTCTGTCCCAGCTCCTGCCAACCTTGCAGTTCGAAAGCATGCAAATGCAAGTAGATAAATAGGTGCCACTTTGGTGGGAAGGTAACAGCGTTCCGTGCACTTCGGTGTTTAGTCATGCTGGCCACATGACCATGGAGACTGTCTGCAGACAAACACTGGCTCCCTCTGCTAGGAAATGGAGATGAGCACCGCCCCCTGGAGTCAGGCATGACTGGACTCAACGTCAAGGGGAAACCTTTACCTTTACCTTATACTAATATCTATTAAGAAGAAGATGAATGTTCATAACTACAGGTTCATGGGATGTATGCAGAGGGATAAGTGAGGTGATGCACTTGCACAACTGCTTCATGATAGCCATCGGTCCCCTTCCTTGATCTTGTTACCACAAACTATGTGACAAATGTGTTGAACAGTTTCACCATTATGAACTCTGCATGAATTTGGTGAAGTGGTGACTGTAAGAAGAGGGGAGACTATCTGGGTGTAATACCTGTATCCCCTGGCACTTTTGCTCCACTTCCTGTCACCTGCCTGTATTTTGAGCAACAGCAACCACTGGGGCCATGACTGAAGGTGAGGTTTCTCCCTGCAAGACCTACTTACTCTTGAGGAGACCTCCCCCCCACCCCCCAGCTTATCTGGAAGAAGCAAGTCCTCCAGAGGAAGTTCTCTAGCTGTAAATTCACCCAGATTTCCAGCACACAGTTTAGATGCATTTCCCCCTTAGATTGGGAGGGGAAAACGTCTCAAGTCGCTTATACACAAAACTAGATATTCACAGTTTTTGGTGGATTGACACTCTGACCTGGTTCACATTATGAAACGATCCATGGTTGTCAATCATATGTTATTTGGGGTCGCACTGGAGTGAGTGAGCATGCTTTCTCCCAACAGCTCACCTGCTTCCAATACACTAAGCAACTCAGCGATGCCAGACCAAGATCTTTGAGTTGCTAGAGGAGAAGCAACCCAGAGTAAGCTACAATCCTTCAACAAACTGGCATTGTGAGTTTAGATCTCATGAAGAAATCCCAGAGAAGGTTCATCCCTGGGTTGCTTAGCTGATTGGAAGTGAGGGAGCAGTTGCGTGCCAGCAGGCCTCCTCGCTCGAGTGCACTCCCAAACAATCCATGGTTGACAGACCATGTGCTAAACCATTGCTTGTTTCATTACACAAGCTGCGTCACCATCTTGATGTCTGTGAGAGAATCTTTGATGAGTGATTAAAAGAATAACATTTTCACACTGAGAATTTCTGGTATAGATGTTGCCTGATCCTTCACTCCTATCTACTTAAAATAACATGCATCATTTAATCCAGACTGAACTCTTATGCAAAAAAAGTACTTTAGGAGTTGAGTAATTTATTTTAATTTAATTTGACTCAGGATTAACATAAAGTTCTTAAATCTGAACCAAGAATTCATAGGGACATTTAATCAAAACAAACTAATCCAATTTAATCAGAATGGTTGTTTTGATTTAAAACACAAATCTTGTATTTTAAAGGAATGGCTTGATTATAATATGGAGTAAGGGATATTTATTTTAATACTATAACCAAACTGCTCCTTCTCCTTTCTGTATTGTACACTTTTGGGCAATTGGCCACTGTTTTACATATTCACTTCCGGTTTTGACCAATGGCTCAATTAAGATAGGATGGCAAATGTGTCATTTCATTTCATTTTTATTTCTTTATTTTCATTTATACAACCTACCAGCTTAAATTTTCTGGGCAGTTTACGGGCAGTTTTTAAAGGTTAAATCCTTTGAAGTACAATATTATGTACAATATAAAAAGTTTGTCTACAAACATAAATGGACTGCACAGAAGCACATATGTACACATATTTGTTATGTGCCGGCAAATTGTCTCCAACTTATGACAGTCCTGTCAATGAAAGCCTTCCAAAATGTCCTATGGACAGCTCCATTTAGCTCTTCTAAGTTCAAGGCTGTGGCTTCTTTTATGGATTGAATCCATCTCATATTTGGTCTTCCCTTTCGACTTCTGCCTTCAACTTTCTGTAACACAATCGCCTTCTCCAGTGAGTCTTGCCTTCTCATGATGCGCCCACGGTATGACAGCCTCTGTTTTTCATTTTTGTTTCTAGGGAAAGCTCTGGCTTTATTTGATCTAGAACCCACTTGTTTGTCTTTCTGTCAATCTTTGCAAAGCTCTCCTTCAAGACCATGTTTCAAATGCATCAGTTTTCTCATTGTCATCTTTTTTCATTGTCCAGCTCTCACACCCATAGATTGTGAGTGGGGATGCAGTAGTTTCGATAATCATGACCTTATTGATGTACATATGCATATACATTGGTGTGTGTGTGTGTGTGTGTGTGTGTGTGTGTGTGTGTGTGTGTAAAATACAATTTAAAAAATCATAAAATCAATGATCTGTACAAAACTTAACAATATGCTGTCAAATGCCTGAGAGTAGAGGAAGGACTTAGCTTGGCACAAAAATGTTGGCACCAGGCAGGCCTTGAGATCATTCAGAAATTGTGGGGCTACCACCAAAAAGACCCTCTTCCTAGTTGCCATCTTCCAAACCTGTAAGGAGAGCCTTAGTTTATGTGCATGGTATGAGAATGGGCAGTGGTAAGCCTCAGGCTACCACATTTCCTTATTCCCATTGTGCTTAAGAAAAGATGCTTAGAAACTTTTGCCTCAGTTTGTGGCAAACCGTCTGACATTTGGTTTGAATCTGGCAACATGATAACACACCTCAAAAATTAAGTGCACATTGTGTGTAGGCAGGTTGGATTTGATTTAAATCAAATTGATTTAAATTCTTATTTCATGATGAATAACCTTTGGACTATAATGTATCTTAAATAGAAAACTAGATTTTTTCCTTGAAAAGTGTTTTATTTTTATTTAATTATTTTAAATCATATATTTGTATCTACCCTAGGTGTGGATTGTTGTTGAACCATGGGTTGTTGCTGAAATGCAGGTTGTGGTGCTGTCTAAAGCCAGCCATGATATTAAACCATGGTTTCTTAGTATGGCTGAGTTCAGGAAACATAATAACCCCAGTGTTAGGGCAACCAGGGACAGGGACAACCCACCTTCTGATTTATTTTACTTCCATTTTTAAGTGCAGGTGAGAAATGAAATTGTCTTTCTTCAGAGGCTTTAAATCCCAATCATTGTCCTAGAAAATAACATTTCCCCCCAAGCATGATTCTGCAGTAGTTTGCACAGGCTTTTCACTGTTGAATCAATCCCTAACCCCTAACAACCGGGTTACAGAAATGACCTCTTCAGTGTTATCTCTTCCACTGAGTAGGGAAATGTCACAGCAGCCAATTACTTGCCTGTTCCAAGTCTATGATTATATCCTGATATCTATCACTAAAGTTCATTGGGTAGCCATGACTTTTCCATTTGTTCCTCCCCATGTCTGGGGATTGTACCATGCTAGAGTCTGGCTCAGATTCATAATACATGCATTACGAAGCCAGCCAGATTCATTTCCTTTCCTTTCTGGGGCGGTAGACCTTGGCTTGGTTTGCTCCTTTGTTCTGCTGCTGCGGTGTCCTTTAGAGTGCATAGAAGGCAATTGTGAAAACAAGTTCAATTTGACCTCTCCCTTGACGTCTGATATTGATTTTTCTCTATCCTTCAGAAGCATTGGCCTTGTGTCAATTGCGGTTCGGCAGACATACATGTCAGAATCAAGGCAGTCCATCAGGGCCCCAAACAAAAAACACGTCCACCCTTTAAGGAACATCTTTCATAACACTTAGAGTTTCATCAAAATGCAGAAGATACTGCAGCCCGTCACATTTGTGTGCGTAATGCACAGGGTGCGATACATCGTATTGCAAGGTTAATGGAGCCTCTGCATGGCACAATGGAGTTGAGGGCTAGCTGAGTAGCGACAATAAATCCACCACAACTCCATGCCTCAGTGTTCCTCGTCTCCTGTTGTTCTGGGAGCGGCTCCTAGAGAAAAGGCACTCTTTGCAGACCTGTTCCATGCTTGGCATGAAAAGCAACAGGAAAAGGAAAGCCAGTCCTGCCAGCCCTGTGCTATTCAAGCACTATCGTGGTCACATTTCATGTTAGGTTTGTGAGAGCAGCCTTCTCCAGTCTGGAGCCTTCCAGATATTTTGGACCACAAGACCCAGTGTTCCCAGTGTTCATTCAGTGCAGCCCTTCCTACAGCAGACTGTTAAGCCTTTTTCATTATTTGTGGAGCATACAGTGTCATGGTGTGCAAAACTGCTGCCTGCTGCCTCTCTAAAATAAAACTTGCTGTCTCCTTTGCACTGCAGGAAAATTGCCCACCATTGTTGGAGAAATAGTTAGTGTCTCTCTAATATGGAAAGAGAAGCCAGCAGCATCTTCCACGAGATAAAATGTTGCTTAGGGGAAAGAGAGCTACCATGTTTCTCTGAGATTCCCAGACCAGTCATCATCTTCCTAAGAAGGGTTTCAATGTCAAAGACATTGTGCCTTTATGATGAGTTTAGAAAAGGAGGATGGATCACAAGAAAAAGAGAAAAGAAATAAAGAGAATAGGAAATAAAATGAAACGGAGGTGGATTGTTTGTTACTGGATCGTATAGTCTTCTGTGGAACAGCTCTGAAACAATAACTCACTTTTACTAAGAGGGAACTGTTTACGCAGAAGCTCATCCTTCTGCTGCAGGCAAGATGGGAATGTTCTTTAAATGAGGATCAAAGGCATGTTGCTACCTCCTTCCCAAAAGAGGTCCTTCCTAGTAGGTTTTTATGTAATCGCTGGTTTCACTCTCACTCCCCCAGTCTCAATGTCTTTGACTCATTGACCCCGATCATCAGGAAGTCACAGGGATTAGAAGGAATCCACCATTATCAAGTTAGAGAGGGACCTCAAAGTTCTCTGCCAAGCACAATGTGGGATACTGCATCACTCAGCTTCTAGGCTCTGTTTTCCCAGGGATGCAGCTGATATGAAGACTGGCCAGTGCCTGGGGAGCAGCTGGGGTGGCTCAGTCCATGGGGCTTGGGTACAGCTCTACACCAGGATTATCACACCAACAACATTCCTTCCTCACTGTGTACTGTCTCTGATTGATTGAATTGATTGAAAAATCTCTCTCTAAAGATTGCTCTGTAGAAGCATAAACCTGCAGGCCAGTTTTATTTTGGCATGGGTGTGCCACTAATTGCTGCCATCTGTAGTTCAGACTGTTGTACATCACATGCAGCCAGGCAGCATGGTGATAGACCAGGCCAGCCTGAAGTGTGAGTAGGCATGACAAGTCACAATAGCTGCTTGCCTGGGTTTGTCTCAGGCAAGACATTTTGGAGATACAAAGTCCCATTTTATGTAGTCTCCATAATACCAACATGATGTAAGCCAAGAAAAATGTAGAAGAAGGCAACGTCTTGATGCCCTTTTAGTACATAGGAAGTAACAGCACCATCATTTTGTTGTGGTTGGTGGTGTTATTTTTACTTGCTGTGAGGTATATGGACTTCCACACAGTTTTGGAATCAGTGTAGGCATGTAGAAACTTACTGGATAACTCCCAACAGAGAGTAATTCTACTAAAACAGCAACAATAGGCAAAAACAAGTGATTATCCACCCTTTTCGCCGTTACTCAACAGTGCTTTTTACTAATAGCAAAGCAGTCCTTTGTCATCTCAGTTGGGGACTACTGCTTGTACAGATTGGCAGCCTCCTCTATCCAAGGAGACACTTCTCAATTGGAATAGGCCCCCATAGTTGGCCATTAGTAGGTGATGATGAAGCCTGAAGCTCGCTATGCGCCAGTTGTCATGGTACCATCAAGACTCCAATTGTAGGAGTTTTTTGAAGGAGCACCATATGGCCGTTGATAACAAGACAGTTCATAGATTTCGGTATTTCCAATTTTCACTTTGCATTCATAGTAATTGCAGATAATGAAGATGGGAAATGTGGGAAGGAAGGTCTCTTATGTCATTCTTTTGATGAATAAAGCACAAAGCAGGCATTGTTTCAAAGTGGCCTTGACTAAATGCATTGTTAGGAGGTGGCTTCTGGAGCAGTGTTTGTGTGCAGGCCCAATTCAAGGAAGCTACATCCAAGCCCATTTTTAAAGCTGTCTGTCTGTACGTATAATCCTCATCCTGGACCACTGGGCTGGGTGCAAAAAGACACGCTGGCGCATGTTTGCTCGGTCTTTCCTAACGGAGTCCGTGCTACTTGACTCTCTTGCACAGCACCCATCACAGGTACCTGATTTTTAAGACTAATCTAACTTACACTATGCGTGTATGTATGCACATAGTCACATAGAGAGAAACCAAGCAAGAATGACTGAAAGGTGGGCGGGGTGCCTGCATATGTGTTTCTGTATGGTTAATAGCAGCTTTGCAGGATTTAGATCAGGAAGATAGGTAGGAGAAGGATTATTCTTCCCCATTCCCAGTGCTCCTGCTCCTCTCAATTTAGAAGCTTTAATTAAAACTAAAAATGGACTGTATGGCATGTAGGTTGTCCTGAGTTTTTCACGTGCTACAAGTTCAGACATTTTGATGGTGTGTGGAAATTTGCACTTTCCGCATCAGCAACCACCAGCCCTTCACGTCTGCTGTCACTTTAGAGTATTGTCAACCTTGGCTGTAGCAGACACATAGCAACTCAAAGAAAATATGCAGCTGTTAAAATTCCTCCCAAATCCTGCCCCCCGGTGTGCCAGAGCCCATAATTATTACAGCCCCGACAAGCTCACGTAGAAGTTAGACTCTTTGCACAAGCCAGCTCAGATCCTGATTCCACACACACACACACACACACACACACACCTCCCTTGTTGATGTTTTTATTTTATTTTCAAAAAACTCATAAGTCATCAGATTTCCTGCTGGCACCAAAGGACTTCAAGCTAGAAACTGCTGTGAGCAGTGCCATTTCAGATTTGTAGAGTGATCATTTATCCTAGCACTTCAGATTGTTTTTTCTGTTCCTGTGCATACCATATTCCAAAATTCAGGAGCTTATTGCTCAGTGTTCAGTTAGACCTTATTGTTAGAGGTGAACCCTAACCAACTCTTTCTGTTGAAAAAAGGAAATTGCGCCTTGGCAGGCTTTTGCAGTTTTTTTTCAACCTTTCACTTCCAAAGTCAGACTTCCTTTTCTATTTCTTGGTACCAAAGTGTCAAGTGTATCCTTACCTTTCCAAGGGACGTGTAGGTGTTTCACACAACTTTACACTAAGTATGCAGCTCAGAAGAAATGCTGGTGCCTGACAATTTTTCTTAAGCTTTATTTTTGTATGCACATTTCCCATTTCAGCCACAACAGTGTGCTAGAGCCATTTCAATATACATCACTTCTAGCCTTATGGGGTGGTGGAAGCAATAGTCCTCGGACATTTAAGAATTCATGTAGGGACATGTAGGAGAATGCTTAAACCACTGTAACTCATAATGATTAAATTAAACTGCCAATGGACAATGTATTCCCCAAGCTTTTCTGCGATACAGTAATATCTGAGGATGATTGTATTTGCATAACATTCAAATAAAGGCCTGGATGGGCTCCTAAAACTTGCCCATTGGATGGTTCCTTGAGATTTTACTAACAAATAGGGACTTAACTGCAGTGTTTCATTAATCCAGGGCCATTCAGGTTGTGATTTATTATACTAAACTAGATTATTGTGGCTGCTCTGAAATCTCTTTATTGACTTGCATTGGCTAACACCATGTATTGATTGACTCATAAAGCTTTACATCTCTGAAATTGGTGTCAGGATTGATATAAGTTCTTCCTGTACCACTAATTGATGGCTTGGTGGCTGATGGTAGGGAACAGTAAATTTTCTGACAATAAGTGTTCTCGTTCTAATGTACTGTCATGTGAGTGCAGCTCACTTCTGAGTGGTGGGAAGGTTCAAGGTTTCCAGCACCCATTCAGGGTTCAGTTTCCTTCGATGGAGATAACTGGAGACTTACAGTGTTTGTGTAATGTTGTATTTATTTATGCACATGTCCAGATTGAGCAAAAGATGAGGGTCCAGAGCATGGGCATTTCCAACAGGCTCTTCCCCCTTCAGCTGACTGTGGTAGCCATCATGTCATTAGGCTTCTTGAAGAGAGCAAAGTTGCCCTCTGCCTCTTTTCAGATCCAACTTCAGCACAAATTGACTGCTACACACAACCTGTGACTGTTGTTCTCACAGACTTCTGAAATAACATATTCCTTAGAGACGGAGTAGAGGAAAATAAGCTCCTTTCCAGAAAAGTCTACGTATGGCTGTCTCTAAGGGTAGAGAGCACAGAGCTAAGCTACATCAGGGCACAGATTCCTCCTGGCTAAAGTTGCCCAACTGGTTCACTCAGTCTAGAAGCCTCTTTTCACAACCACAGACTCAGGTTTGGGACGATTCCTGAGAGGGCATTCAAACTAACCTCAAACCCACTGCACTATCTCGAGGACACAAGGCCTATGCTTACTCAGGTGAAAGTAGAGGTCAGCATATGGGTGGCAGTTCCATCACAGACGCAAGACAGATGGAAGGAGAATTCTTGGGCAGACAATCTGAAATAGAAGGCAAAAGGTCTGGGCTTCCTGGATACAGGTGTCAGGAAGAATTCCCTGCTTGGCCTTGGATCATGCTGACCCAGAAAGATTTTGGCAACTAACCCAGGCAGCCAGAAGGGTAAGCAGAGCCTCCTCAGTTACAGAGACCAGAGTGAAAACACATGGCTTCACCAGCCTTGCGTTAGCCAAATGGTTGTGGCCTCTGCCTTCTGACCCTCTGAGAGGCCCATGCTTGGTTCCTTAGAAGACAGCACCCGACCAGCCAAAAAGTAGGATAAAGGCAGTTGCATTCATGCAGCACCTGCTTTGGCTGCCAGGACTGTTCTTTGCCTTGGATGGCTTCCTGCGATGCATTCAGCACCCAGGTGAAAGCTCGTTTTGTACTTTTGCATTTTAATTTACGAAATGAATATTTTATAGTCCAAGGTTGTTGTTTTTTTAATGACACTGAAGAGGATTGTAAGGTGCCTTGCACAGAAATAGAGAAATGCAAATAAACCTAGTTTGATGGAGTTTGAAATTGTCAGACGAACGGAAGGCAAACAAAGCAGGAGCCTTCCTCCCCAGCAATTACACCCCAGGGGCTGCAGAACAGGATCTTGTTAAGACTACAGGGTCACCCCTGGGTTCTTCTGCCCCCACTGCATACCCCCCCCCACTTTGTCATGAAGCAGGAGGAAGAGTTTGAAAAGAAGCTAGACTGCTTTTTTTAAGGGTGGGGGAGCCACCCACAAACAGGCTTCAGTTTTTAAACCAGGCTTTGTACTAGACTTACAACTCTTAGGGTAAATTCATGAAATTGTGTGCTTTTTATTAAAATAAAAACAGAAGAGATTTTTCATTGCTGTCCTTACTTGGAAGCATCTAGTATCGATAGAATTTACTTATGTGATATGTTTTTAAAACAGAGCTTATCTTTCCCTTCCTCCATTGTGTTGAGCTTTTTCAAATATACAGAGCACACCTCAATCAAATCCCCAGAACAACTTAAAAACTGACAATATAATTCTATATGATTCCTTGCTCAGAAGATAGTCCCCTTGAGTTCAGTGAAGTTTACTGCAGATAACTATGTAGAAAAGCACTGCCTAACAGAGCAATCCTGTGACCCTAGGCGGTGTCTAGGGAGCCAGAAGATTGCTGAGATTCCCAGTCTGAGGTCTGAAAACTGCTCCAGCCTTGGAGCTGGGGACATGTACTTGGGTTCCCCCTCCACCTCCTCACAGCTGGTGTGGAAAGAACTGCACTGGCAGCTTTTCCAAGGTCACAAATGCAACCTTGGAGGGGAGTGTTTTAGTGGGCTTAGCAGGGCACAGGGAGCAGGGAAAATCAGCGGCATGTAATGTATCCTGGCATTGCCTCAACCTCCTTCTCTCCCAGGGTGAAGTGCTGCTGTTAGATGGCCAGCTGTTACACAGGATGGTGGGAGGCAGTCTTTACCTCCATGTTCCTCCTGCCCTTCATGGGATGCCTGTAATCCCCTGAGTTTGGAGGGTTATGGGAATCCCAATAGGATCGTGCCGTCAGTGGCATTCTTTTCACAGGAACCTACCTCGAGTATTTATGGCCTCTTTCTGTGAAATCACAACTACCCTGTTATGCTGAACATTGTGTTAAACTTTAACCACTTGCCATTAAAATCGTTCATGCATAGAAATAGGATACTTGAATATTTACCGTATTGACCTGAATCCTACCAATGTGTGTCTTGACTTTGCTTTATCTTATTTTGCTTATCTTTTACATGCTGTGCAGTTTTTGAAGAACCCGAAGACCCAAGTAACAGGTCATTTTTTTCTGAGATCATCTCTTCAATTTCTGATGTGAAGTTCAGTCACAGTGGAAGGTACATCATGACCAGGGACTATCTCACCGTCAAGGTGTGGGACCTGAGCATGGAGAACAGGCCTATTGAGACATACCAGGTACTTGACTCTCAGCACGATTGGAGTGCTGGAAAGGGATGAAGGTCATGTATGTAAAGCACTGTCAAACATACCCAGTCCCTCCACTGTTTATTGCTACTGCTGCTATGGTGACATCTTGATCAGGCATACCTGTCTGGCAGGGTACCTCTTTCTCTGCGGTGCATCATGAGGATCATTGTTGTGATTTCTCATGAGTGAACCAATCTTCTGGAAAGTGGCATGATTCAAGGCTGTTTGCAAAATGTTATACTTACCCTAAGGTTGCAGAACGAGTGAGCCAAGATTAGAATTAGAATTTGCTTATGTTCTCTGCCTAACAGAGAGTTAGGCTTCTCTGAGGAAATATGCTTTGAGGGTCAAATCATTTATGAAATACTTGTATGCAGAGTCAGACCAGTGGTCCATCTCATCCAGGATTGCCTTTTTGGGCCGGCAGCCCCACTCTAAGCTCTAAGGCAAACATCTTTCCCAGCTTCCCCCCATGGCAGTCTCTTTCTGGGGATTCCTGGCATTGGGCCTCGGATCTTCTGCATGCAAAACATGTGCTCTGCCCGTGAGCCACAGAATCTTCCAACAACTCATGTGACAGACAGGGGCAATCCAGTAGACATTGTTTATTTGGACTTCCAAAAGGCTTTAGATAAAGTCCCTCACCAAAGGCTCCTATGCAAACTAAACACTCACAGAATGAAAGGTGAAGTCCTCTTAAGGATCACTGAGTGGTTGAACAACAGAGAGTGGGACAAAGTGAGAACTTCCCCCAATGAAGAGATGTCACCAGTGAAGTTCCTCAGGGTTCTGTATTAGGACCAATTCTTTTCCACCTATTCATACATGAACTGTAATTAGGAGTAAGCAGTGAAGTGCCCCAGTTTGTTGGTGACACCAAACTATTTAGAATGATCAAAACAATGAGGGATTGTGAGGCACTCCAAAGGGATCTCACCAAGCTGGGGAAATGGGCTGAAATAGCAAATGCAGTTCAATATATGTCAGACCCATTCCATACATATTAAAAATGGGGGCAGGGGAATCCCAATTACATGTACAAGTGATGGGATCAGAACTAGCAGCAACAAAGCAAGAAAGAGATCTTGGGGTGGTAGTGGACAGCTTGATGAAAATGTTGGCCCGGTGTATGGCTGATGCAAAAAAGGCAAAACTCCATGCTAGGCATAATTAGGAACGGAAAAGAAAATAGAATTGCCAAGATTTTACTCTCCTTGTACAAATACTTAGTGTGGCCGCACTTAAGACTGCTGTGTTCAATTCTGGTCACATCATCTGAATAAGAACATTATTGGATTGAAAAAATACAGAAAAGGCAAGGATAATGATCAAGGGGCTGGAGCATTCCCATGCAAAACCTGGGAATGTTCAGCTTGGAAAAGAGGGGAGTAAGGGGAGACATGATAGAGGACTTTAAAATTATGCACAGAATGGAGAAAATGGTGGGGGAGACATTTCTCCCATTCCCATGACATTCAAACTGAGGATCATCCTATGATGCTGACTGGGGGAAGGTTTAGGACAGACAAAAGAGAGTACTTCTTCACACAATGCATAGTAAAAATAAAGAATTGACTGCCATGGGAAGAAGTGATGGCAACAAATCTAGAAGGCTTTAAAAAAGGATTGGACAGGTTCGTGGAAGTAGAGACTATCTGTAGCTAGCATTACTGGCTGTGAGCTACCTCTTTCATCAGAGGTGGACATGGCTACATGCACCAGTTGATGAGGAACTTGGGTAGGCAAAGGTCTTGCACCCATCCTGCTTGAGCAACCCTTTGAGCAGTTGGTTGTCACCATGTGTACTGAATCTTGGACTAGATGGACCTTTGGTCTGATCCAGCATGATTTTTCTATGTTTATATGTGCTCCATTGGTTCCTTCATGTCCCAGGTGCTTGCTAGTGACAGTAAACATTTCCGGCAGACAGTGTGGTATGAATCTGTTCATCAACAGCTTCTTCCTTCAGTGAAGCTTTCAGTACCTAAATGAATCCATGGCTCCTTCTTTCTCCCACTGGTGGATTATTTTTGAGGCTGTCCTTCCCCTTTTCTTTTTCTCTCCTTGCATAATGTGGCAGTTTTCCCCCCATGCAGCTTCTCAGTTCTTCCCAAGTATTTTGATCACAAGCGTTATTCTTTTGATTCATGTTCCTGAATGAGTAATAAACTCTGTAACTCTCCATTGTACAACAAGAATCTAGGTCTACAGGTTTCTATAATGCAGAGAATTAGCTACAAGGTGTCTTTGGTTCTTTGAATGTCAAGCTTTAGCATGTAATTCCTACTAAACACTGCTCTTCTTTCCTTCTTTGTGCCCATGTCTTTTTCTTCAGGTTCATGATTACCTCCGCAGCAAGCTGTGCTCCCTCTATGAGAACGACTGCATTTTTGATAAATTTGAATGTGTATGGAATGGGTCGGACAGGTATGGAGCAATTTTCAGTAGTTATATAAAAGGTCCCCAACTGATGATTCCTTATTTGCTTTACACTCTCCTTCTCCTTCTCCTTCTCCTTCTCCTTCTCCTTCTCCTTCTCCTTCTTCTTCTTCTTCATGGTGTGGAGTCATTTGGCTCTAAACATGAAGCCAAACAAAATATAAAACCTATTAATCAGAAACAAGCAAGCAATAAAGCTTTCATAAATCTCATGGCATTTCATGATGGCACTTCTAGTGACACAGAGCACCAACACGGGAAAGGTAAGGGGGTGAACCTTGAAGAGGGAATGCTTCCTTGGACAGGGGATTTGAACATGGTGGCCTGGCTGGATGTTTCGTCCATTTGCGGTAGAAACTGTCTCCCTAGTCCCAGTTTGATTTGTGAGGACTGTTTGAAGGGTGCCTCACATAGCTACCCCATCAGAAAATGCCTTATTTTACTTATTCCTGATCAAGGGAGCTTTGCTCCCTGAATAGAATCTTATACTGACTTCCTTCAGGGAGGCTTTTAAGAAGGTTTATACATGCAAAGCCAGAGTTTATTTTTCTATACTAAGTGGTTCTCTACGTTGGAAACTTGGAAATGAGGGGAGCCATCTGAAGCATTTCTGCCTATACTTTGTTGAATATTGTTAATTAATTTGGCATCTTAATGTCAACAGGTAGCTCATTTAGTTGAAAATATTGCTGATTAGGAAATTAAAGTGTGAGGGTCCTGATTTAATGAGCTTGGTGTCCTTTAAGCTTGTCCCATCATCCATAATGTACAATCAGACATCAGATTAGCTTGTTACTGTAATTCAGGCTTGTTTTCTTAGCTTAATAATTAGCTTGTTATTGTCGTAGTGCATTTTCAGTCACAAGACTTGGCTTGTGATTGTTGCTTGGGGTGTGAGGACAGGGGCACACCTCTTCTTTCTCTGGTGATGAAGAAATGTCCTGATTCCCCAAAGGTGTGTTGGGCATTCATATCGTCCTTTGTTTCCAAGCAGCGGCCCCTCTACCTATATATAGCAGAGGATAATATGGCAGCAGTGGTGTTTGTTGGACCTGCTAGCCTGTGTCTATGAATTATCTCCTTCCTATCAGATAGTTAGTGCTATCGGAACTGTTTGTTTGTTTGTTTGTTTTAATAACTCATCATTGTGTGGATTCCAGTGAAAGCATCAGAGGCTAGCAAGAAGGTATGCTGCAGATTAGTACACCTGCTTCCCTGCCTGCTTCTTGCCCCGTCGTTAGCCAGTTCCTCCCGGCCAGCTCCTTGCAGTACTGGCCAGGAGGTGCAGCACAGCACCAGCTTCTTTCCCTTTCCCACTCTCTGAAGGCTGTGAACTGGCATTTCTCGCTGGACCCAAACCACCATTAAGGGGAATCGCTGCCTTCACCTCAGCCAAAAAAGGGGTGAGGAGGCCAGCCGATTCCACTCATACATCCAGTATAAGAACATAAGAAAAGCCGTGCTGGAGCAGATCCGTTCTGCACTCCATACACATGGTGGCAAACCAGGTGCCTGTGGTCCTCACACAGGATCCCTCAAGCAGGAAGAGTGCAGGACCTCCTCCTGCCTCGCCACTGCTCCAATGCAGGCAAGCCACTGCTGATGAAGGTGTTAGCACATAGTTAGCACGGCTAGTGGCCACCGATAGCCGCCTCTTCTATGTAGTATTCCACATCCATTGCAGCAAAGCTGCATCCTTGTAGCCCTTTCCCTCTCAGAAAAGTCTCATGGACCGGCGCCATTTAGAAATGGTGTGTGGCAGCAGATGATCAGGAAGGAAAGAATAAGTTACTTGAAACATGGGAAAGGTTTTACATTTCACCTGCCCTGGAATATGGTCCGATTTTCACCCATCCTCTTTGCTTGTTTCCTAGTGTCATCATGACTGGCTCCTACAACAATTTCTTCAGAATGTTTGATCGGAACACCAAGCGTGATGTGACCCTGGAGGCATCAAGGGAAAACAGCAAACCACGTGCCATCCTGAAGCCTCGCAAAGTTTGTGTGGGAGGCAAACGGAGAAAAGATGAAATTAGCGTGGACAGTCTGGACTTTAGCAAAAAGATCCTGCATACAGCTTGGCATCCCTCAGAAAATATCATAGCAGTGGCAGCAACAAATAACCTGTATATATTTCAGGACAAGGTTAACTAGGAGGGGAAAAATGATATTCCTTAGGAATCTTATGTACTGAATACTAGCAAACACAAGTTTTAAAGTGTTTCTTCTGTTTTCTCCTCCTCCTCCCTCCTCCTCCTCTTCCTCGTCTTCTTCTTTGTTTGTTTCATTAATCCTCTGCAGACATTATTGATGTAGAGGCAAGCACTCAGATTCCAATATCTATTGCTTTTCCCCAAATCTTAAGAAATTGGGTTAGTAAAGCCCTATTAGAAACATTTGACTTCTAAGTATTGAGAGCTATCAAGTTACACCATTAATTCAACAGCGAGCTTGAATTACTCATGCTTTCATTTTACCCAGTACTTGCTAATAGGTTTAGTTTCTTCAAAAATACTGTTCTAGAGTCACCTGCCAATTTATAATAAAGTTAAGATTATAGTAATATATTTACAGAAAAAAATCCATCAAGCCCATAAAACAAAGATGTATCACATTAAGCTCTTATTTTTGATTTTGGCTTTTGTTTTACACCATTCCCCAAACAGGAAATCAATTTCCTTTGCTACTTCATTTCTTGTAATTGACTCTTTCCCCTTTCGACTGGCAGATTCCTCTTGTCAACTCAGGGCCTTTCCAGATGACAAATTTCCAGATGACAAATTTGTCCAAATTGTGCATATTTATCACACAATATTTTACTGTAACTTGGTTGTTCTGAAAGGTGCATGTGTGTTTTTGCCCCAGCTAGCTACTTTTATCTGAGGGGGAAAATGGAATTTGCACTCCTCTCCAACTAGAGAAGGGACTGTGGGTGGCACAGTGGTTTAAACTGCTGAGCTGCTGGGCTGGTTGATCAAAAGGTTGACGATTCGAATTCTCAGATGGGGTGAGCTCCCGTGCTTTGTCCCAGCTCCTGCCAACCTTGCAGTTCAGAAGCATCTAAATGCAAGTAGATAAATAGGTACCACTTTGGTGGGCAGGTAACAGGGTTGTGTGCACCTCAGTGTTTAGTCATGCTGGCCACATGGCCACGGAAACTCACTGCGGATAAACACTGACTCCCTCGGCTAGGAAATGGAGATGAGCACTGCCCTCAAGAGTCAGACATGACTGGACTTTAATGTCATGGGAAAACCTTTACCTTTTACCAACTAGAGGAGTAATTTTCTTTGAAGTGCCATGTATATCGTTGCTGCACAGTTGTTACAGGTGCCTATTGGCTAGTGTCTGGGACATCAGCAACAACTCCTCTACCATGACCACACTTTTTTTTCCCTGAGGATATGATCCAGCAAAAGCTGAACACTTTTAAGCACCACTGGTTTGTCAATGATTTAGATTTTCTACCTTTGAAATCAGTAGATTGCAGAAGTGCTTCTCTTGGTTGGATCTGAGTGTCTAGTGGTAGAACCTTTCCCTTCTTTACCACTCAAGACAGTGCCCTTGTACTGGTTTGTATTTTTTTAAAAACTGGCAGACACCAGCAAGGCCAGGCTTTCCCTCTCCCAGTTCATTCCACACAGACAACAGTGACCGAGCCTACAGGTTTTGTAACTTTTCCTCCCTTTTTTTCTCCCTTTAAATACTGAAGCATAACTACAGCCCTCTTTTAAAAAACAAACTTAAGAAAAAGACAAGCATCTGCCAAATGGCCGTCCCTTTTGTAATAAGACCACCTTTCCTTACAGTGCATATGGACGGACCAGAAGGTGCACTGCTAGCGCTAGGTCTTGGCTAGGGTTACTTTACCACTAAAGGGAAGGAAGCCTCTTTCTGTTCTCTGGAAAGGCCCCCAGACAGGAAAAAGACAAGATGGAAAGAACAGGTTTGCAGTAGGAATATTTAGACTCATCGTTTATGAAGAACATGTCTGAAGGCTGTTATCTTCCTTCATCACACCCCACAAACGGCCTCTCATGGATTTCGCTGTGTTGATCCTGTGGTGCCTTTTGCTGGTATACAAAATACCGTAGAAACAATGCTTCCAAAATGTGATACTTGCAAACCAAAATGAATCTGAGCTTTCTTCTGCAATTCCTATAACTTTATTTTTTAATCTTATTTTTGCTTTGGATGAGAGAACTTGAAAACGTTCTCTTTTAATCTCTTGCATGTCATAAATACGTATTGTGGGGTTACTTTTCTTTCTTTCTTTTTTTGTAGAGCATTTTAAGTATTGTTTGTTTGTTTATTTATTTATTTATTCATTCACTCATTCCAATAGGCATTACCCCTCTCCTTTCATTTCAGAAAAAAATGAACTCTTAAGTTGCTAACTTACGGCATTTAAAACAAATCAAACAAAATAACCACCAAACCAACATGTTATGCTATTATCGCCTGGCTGCTTTTTAAGAGAGGTTGTCCGTGGTTTTGCAGTATGAAGATTAGCTACAATAGCTCTTCATCTTTGCATGGTAAACTGTCCTGTTCTACTACAAGGATAATCCAGGTCCTGCCTTTATTTGATGAGTTGTGGGGAAAATTAAAATAGAAATAAAATACAATCAGAGAAGAGATCCTACAAAGAAATAAACTCAATACTTTCTCTGACAAGGTGGATATTTGAAGATTCGTGTGCTGTGCATTTTCTCTGATTGTGAAAAGTGGAGCAATAGTTCCAGCCTTTGTGATGGTTGCCATGAAGCATGCCAGGATGTCCAAATGCACTCTCCAGTGGAGGACAGTTGACCGGCCAGCCTTACCTGTACTGCCCCTGCCAGCATTATCACCTCGTAAGTGAGACGGTGGCTGCAGTTATCTCAAGAAACATCAAAGTGGCACAAGGCTGCCCAGACCCTGGGGAGGGGACTTTGCTTTGAGAATGCTGGGAGCAAGAGGAAGTTCGAATATTTGGATCCAAGCTTTTACTTGTCCTTAGTCTTAATTAACAACCTGTCTGTTCTTCACACAACTGCTCAGGACAGGGGCAAATTAGATGGTTTGCCTTGTTTAAATGAATAATTACAGGAGAAAAAGTATGCTGGCTTATAAATTTATTACAAGTAATGGCTTTCAGGAGCAACCTCTTTTTAAAAAATATAATAATGAAATGATAACCAATGACAAGAGTAAATGAGTCATTTTTCATTTATTTCTATTTGTAGAAAAGGCTAAACTCTGAAATCAGAAGTAAAATTGTCTCCAGGATGTTCTGAGGTGGAGTGGCTAATTTCCAAATGCTGAGGAAACAGACCCTACACCACTGGCAGTAAGGTTACCTGGGGGCAAATGCCAAGAATTTGCCCAAGCCAACTACATCATCTGGATTAAGAACTTCCTTCTTTATTTCGCCATTTGTTCCTATGAGTGGAGAGTTGACACACTTTAAGTAGGAGAGCAGGCAGAGGAGAGCTCCTTTCCGAATGGCAAAGGTTAATCCTACCCAGTGCTCAGGAGCTAAGCAGATACCCCCGTGGAAGCTCATAAACCTGTCACTGAAAGCAGTCGCCACTCTGTTTGTCTCCAACACTTGGGTCTCATGGTGATGACATTTCTGCCTCCTGCAAGGCAGATTACATCACCCTCCTCTCCATTTTATTCTCACAACAACTTTGTGAAGTAGGCTAGACTGAAAATCAGAGTCTGGTCATTCACCCAGTAAGCTTCATGGCTGAGCAGAGACTAGAACCTGGAATTCCCGAGGCCCAGTTCAGCACTTCCAACCACTACATTATACTGGCTCTCAGAGACATACTGCCTCTGTGCTAGAAGGTTACCACTGACTGAAATGGTGATGGTTATCCTTATGAACCAGCAGACACTTTGGATGTGTGTGATGATGTTCAGAAGTTTCCATTCAACTCCTCCCCCACCCCTTTAACCTGTGTTCCTTTTACTGTATCAGAAAACACATTTGAAAGCCAAGAATTTTAAACAATAGTTTGTCACATACAGTATGCAGCACTGCGGCCACAATATTTAATACAAATTAAAAGCTCCACTGTTAACCAGACAGTTCTGTGCTGCCCATCATGCACATTATATCCTTTGGTGGTACAAACAGCTACATGGGCATCTGTACTGAGATCCATCATGGGTCCAGATTGTCTCACATCAGCTTTCTCCTTTCAAGGTACCCAAAAGGATATGGCACCCAGAAGCACTAGGGGACTATGAAGAACCAAAGATTATGTGGCCATGTGCTGGGAAGGGATGGTTCCTATGTGAGAGTGGACCCCACAACATCAAACAGTGTGATGTCCCTTCATTATCATCTCTCCCTGTTCTTCATAGAGTCATAGAATAGCAGAGATGGAGAGGGTCAGTTAGGCTAATGGGTCCGACCCCCTGCTCCGTGCAGGGCTCCCAGTTAGCACATTCATCAAAGAAGCCACAGCCTTGAGTTTCCAAGAGCAGAGCATGGCTGTCATGGATAGGATATTCTGGGATGCTTTCGTTTATAGGGTCATCTTAAGTTGGAGACGACAGCACACAGCACTGGCAGATGGCCGTCCAACTGCATCGTGAATGTCTCCAGTGTGGTAAAACCCGTGCCTTCTGTTGGTAATTGGTTTACATTGCTGTATCACTCTAATAGTCTGCAAGTTCTTTTGGCTTCATATACCTTGAGTCCATTATTCCATGTCCTGCACTTGGGGATGATCAAAATGAGACGTCATGATGATGATGTGTAGGCTTGGTGCATGCAGCCCAGCATATTTCCATCTACCAGCAAAAAGCAGAGTTTACATTTACTGGGAATAGGAAGTAAGAGAGAAATTAGGGCTGGAAGGCATATTATGCCCCCACAGAACATGGCTGGAGGGTAGATGAGCAGAAGAGAAGCCTGAAGTGATCAGTAAAAGGAGAATCAATGCAATCAGGGCATCCCAAGCAGCTGAATATGACAGGGAAGCAGAGCATAGCCTATAAACCATGACTTTAGTTCTTAACGTGATCGTCATGGTCTTTGAGCCAATCTGATCCTTGGGTAATTGGCTGTTCCTGTCTGCCAAACTCACCATAGACTCATAGAATAGTAGAGTTGGAAGGTGCCCAGAAGGCCATGGAGTTCAACCCCCTGCTCCATGCTTGCCTGACAGATGCATGCCCTGCTGCCTCATGAAGACCTCCAGTGAGGGAGAGCCCATGACCCTAGGTATAAAAAAACCTTTGCTATTTAAAATATTCTAAGACCATCCACCAAGATAGGCCAGTTGACAACATTGTATTAGACAGCCCAGCTATCACAAATGCCTCTTCTGAGTTATTGGAAGGGATTCTGCAATTATCATGTGAAGGATTTCCAGGCATGAGGATTTCCAGATTTTTCTTCATTCTGCCACACCTCGCTGGAGCCCTTATTTGCTCAGAGACTACCTGTTCAAAAAAGTTGGCATGATGGCTGGAGAGGTTCAGTAAGCAATTTCTTACCTTGCGGTTTTGTGAATTATGAGTTGACTTGCCCTGACACCAGACATGCTGACTCATTGCCACAGGACCTGATGGTTCTCTGATTTTCTGGGTCAGGGGCCCACAGGAATCCAACAAACATTTGCTAAGAGCATTAGCTAACAGCCCTGGGCAGGCCATGTTTGAAGAGTGTGTTGGCTAATATCTTGAGTGCTTGCCTCATTTCAGAAGAGTGACAGAGATCAAGAGGTGTATGAAGGAAGGTGGCCAGGTGATTAACTGTTAAAGGCAACGTCCTGGAGTGCCATGAAGTGTGCCCAAGCCATGACAGCTCACAATCAATATGGTGCTCACTGATGCAAGAGCCGACATGATCACATCCGAAATACTCCCACTGCAGTCCAGCCTCGGCACTAACTATCTCCAGTAACAAGGCTATGTGAATTGATGAGGGCTATTATTTTTAATCTGTGCTCTAAACCTCTCCGAAAAGCTGAGCGGCTGAAATCTTTCAGTTCATGCAGGCATCCCTGCTCAGCCCCCTTATAATGCCACATCAGGAGTCAAAGCCTTGCTTAACACAGCAAAGATTGGCAGCTCTGTTTAGTTGGGTGGCAATGCAGTGCATTTGGTTGATGAGAGAGGTGAAATGTGGGGTTTATTTTATGGTGTTTGTAAACTTCTAAAAGACAGAACTTCAAATTTGATGTATCAGGGAGAATGTATGCTAATAAATGAAACCTTCTCCCAGCTTGGGTTCATTATTTGATCATAGTATCTGCACTGGGGACAAAAGCTGTATTTCACAGAAGCTCTAGGCAGCCATAAAGCAAAATCAGCATAGACTACTAAACGTGAATTGAAAGTGAATCAATTCTACAATACAAGCCACAGCCACAAATACATTTGTTTAGTTCTGGCTAATTGTCTCACATGGGATTAAAATTTCAAGTTCAAATATATATTAACAGTTGGTTCAAAATCTTATTTTGCTTGCTTTATTGTGTTGTGCAGTTACATGAACAAAGTAATCACGGCAATTAGAACATTTTGAAGCAATTACCATTTAAAGAATGGGTTCCCATTTCCCTTAGTACACATTGACCTTGTTCACATATAATAGCAAATCCATGGATCAATTAACCCATGATTAGCTGCAGCATGTGCCCAGGGTGGGCCACTGCCATTTGCATAAACAACCTCTGATCAGACGTGGCTACATGACATTCAAACCCAGACGCTATAGGTTAACCATGTGCTAAAATAATCATAGGTTATCTATAGTGTCTTGGTTTGGACATAACAGAGCAATCCCTAACTGGCCTGATCAAAGTTGCATATACCAAAATGACAGCAGAATGCACCCAGCATGCTGTGCAACGAATGTGGGTTAATCCATGATTTGCCACCACTGCAAGTGCATGGAACCCATATCCTCTAAAAAGCCCATCAGCATTACATAATTAAATCCAGAACCTGAAATTTCCTAACTGCACCACTGTGTCTGCAAGCTGTTTATTTAAAGGTCATGCCTTGGGCAAAGTGGACATTCATGTCTATAGACTAGCTTGGAAACACTGTAGTTTGATATCCCATGTCAGCATACTGGTGCATCTAGGATGAACTTGTGCCCTAGGGCAGCTGTTCTCCAGGATCTAAGGAAAAGGCAGAGCAAAATATTTTCTATCACCTGTTGCTAATTGGAATCATTCTTCTTGGAGATGCAAAGAACAGAATTGAAGCATTTTGGCCCTTTCCTTTTGACTTTGGCCCTGCCCTGCTGCCGTGCAGCAACGGAAACTTACTCAAAATGAAGTTTGGTCCTTCAGCTACAATGCCCTTGTTTATGTCTTCAACAAGAAAGAACATGGAAAACTTAACTCTATGTATCAAGGTTAATAACAGTAATGGAAATCAGTACAAGGAAGTGAAGAAAAATAAAAAAAACCAGCCAGAATCAAAAGCAACCCTTGGGGAACTCACATGTATTACAACTGGGATTGCTGAGGCCTCTGTGTCTATGACACCAATCAACCAACAGGAGGGTCGGGATGGCGATGGGCCTCTACGTGTAGATGCTACAGAAGCAGACATTTCACCACAGGGGAAGAGGTATGTTCAAATGTATAGCACATGCTGTGTAAAATGCGTATCTTCTGTCCCACAGAGCCTCTGCAAACTTGCTCCTTCCTATAGGGCAGGGGTCCCCAGTGCAGCATCTGTGGGCATTAGGGTGCCTCTGGGGATCTCAAAGGACACCCACAAAGCTCTCCACACCTTGCCCTCTTCAAAAAACGAACAAATAAAAGCAATGCCATCTTCATCTCTCTTTCTAGCCTCATTAGTTCTACTCCCCCCCCACACACACCATTTGGCTCATGGTAACTCCCCCTTTTAACCTCTAACCTTGATATTTCTCTACCCCTTTGCCTTCCTGTTTCCTTCTGTGTTCCAGTCTCTAGCGTCATCATGTCTCTCCCCACCCCTCAGCCCCAGCCTCTAGCCTACCTCTTTTTCACCTCTCCAACCCCTTGTCTTACTTTTTTCTCCCCTCTGCCAGCCTGGGGCCTCACTATTGCTCTTTCCTCCACCTCTTTAGTTCATTTTGGACTAGCCAGGCTCCCAGAGCAGCCATTTTGTGACTAGCTGCACTGTTCGTGGGAGCCATTTTGTGATAGTGCCCACTGCAGTTTCTCAAATTCCAACATGCGCCAGGGGTCTGAAAAGACTGGGGAACCTTTCTATTGGGGTGAGAGGAAAATCCAGGATATTGGTGCAGGAACATGCTGGAAACATCAGACCCCCCCCTTGCCCCATAGAGATCAGTGTTTGAAGGTAGACATTAAGATGCACGTTCAACTTTTGCAAGCCGTGAGCTCAGAAAGACCAGCATGGTCCTCAGTTCTTCCAAATGCCAGTTTTGATGCAGTTTTAACATATGGCACTTCCAGTAGGCATTACAATTCTCAAACATGACCTTCCCAATGGGTGGGGTAGAGAGAGTCCATGATAGAAGAACACTAAGCCCTGTTGAACTCACACTGGCCAAAGTGGAAGTGGAGACGGGTAGCTGTTTTCTTCCCCATTTTTTAAAAATTCTCTGTGCACACTGAAAATTTGCTCCCATTGCCTCCAGTGGGAGAGAAATTCACTATAGCAGAGCTGGTGTCTCAAGATAGGGCTGGCTGGTGTGCCAAGAATGAACAGGGTTGGATCTGGCAGATCCAAAGCTTCTGGGATCCATTCTCACACGCCACTGCACTAGTTGAGAGCCACAGTGGCAGCAGGTAGTGGAGCCAAGCCTCAGAGGGATGGAAGCATGGGCCTGCTTGATTAGCAGAGACACAGCTGCTGTGTGCTGCCCTCCCGTGCCCCTATTCCCCTTTGGCTTAGCTGCAGTCCTCACAAGAAGCAGCGGGAAGAAATGAGTTTTCCAAGAAGCAAGTTATTGTTGCACATCCAAATGCAAGGTATTTGGTGGCAGCTTGGTCTGGAGCAGGAAAGTAGAACTCCTCAGCTTTGCAAAAGACATGCTTCCATGGAGAAGAGAACTACTAGAGCTGGCTTGTGGGTGTAGCTCAATAAAACTGCCAGTGTTATTGGACTTGCCTTGGCGTCCTGGCTGTGGGGTCCATGCGGAGTAGCTGTTCTTTAAGCTCTGCAACTGCAGCGCAGCACAGGGCTGGCTACAGTGGGAGAAAACTAACCATGGAATCATTCCCTGGGAGACAATGCAGAACATGTGCCTGCAAGGCACAGGCAGTGTGCAAAGAACAGATGAGTCAAGCCCTAATTCCTGAGCTGCTGTCCCTTCCATCAGCTAACTCTCCTAGGGTGTACATGGAGAGAATCTGTGTGCAGGAACTGTTTACTCTCCTGATCCGGATTCATTTGTATAGGTTAAAAAAAAGTTTGAATTCTGTAATTAAATTGTGATTATCCTGATCAATGGCATCTGTCCAAATATTCATTTCTTGCTTCGCTTCCATCCTTGTGGCAAAATTCTCTGTTCTTCCATGCTCAGTTGCCATTCCAGAGAATACTTCACCTGGCTAATGATTCTTCACAGTGAATTGATATGGGAAGGCACAACGGGGGTTTCACGCAGGTGAACCCGAAAGGGGGGAAAAGTCAACTGTGTGTTTATTCTGTTGGCAGGAAGTGTGTGCCTCCTGATTGCATCTGCAAGCTCAATGATCTCTGGGACCTTTTCTGAGCTCAGTCATCTTCAGTGTTCTGAGAGATAAATCGGGTTGTGAGAGACTGTGATTTGTTGAAGGCAGCCTGTGAATATCACATGTGGGCTTTAACTCCCAAACAGAAAGGGCTATCACTTGCTCCATCCTGGCCTTGATCATGGCAACCATTCACAAAGAACCAGTGTGACTTGGCAAGCCAGTTTGCCAGCAGAGAGGTGGCAGAACTGAGAATCTGACTGGGTGATCCAGATGTGCCCATGTATTAGCAGGAGTCCTCTTGCACATGCGCACAACAGGATCTTTTCTAGCAAAGCATGATAAAATTGACCCAGCTTTAATGCTTTGTGAATGCTCCTTCTCAAGCCCCTTCTGTTGTGGACAGATCCTTCTTCCCTGCAGCCCCTGAGGGCGGGGGGACTCTTGAAAGCAGATGTTCTAAGGTGCAGGAGATTGCAGAGATGAGGGAGGAGGAAAGCTCAGTTGCACAAGTGCTATTGGCCTTTGCACATCTTGCTTGTTAACATCTCAAGCAGTTTCCCAAGTGTAGAGTTGGGGCAGAGCTTCCCAACCTTTTCTGGACCTGTAAATTGACAAATTGTTGTGGGCACCATCACATGGAGGAAGTGGCTAGTCACATAACGGGTGTTGTGGAGGACTGGTTAATCAAAAACGGGGGGGGGGGGGGGAAGAAGGGGGGGGGGGGGGGGGGGTGGAAGAAAAAAGGGGGGGGGGGGGGGAGACAGCAAGAACATAGGGAGGGGAAAACAGAACAAATGGGGAGAGGGGAGAGAAAAAGCAAGGCTGGAAGCTAATTAAAAAGAGAGAAAAAGAGCAAGGAAAGAGAAATAAAAAAGTTATATGTGGGAGAGTGAGAAATAAAGTTATGTATAATTCTTAAGTTGCATTTTGATACACACTTATACATATACAGGTGTATACATTATAGCATTTCATATGTATTCATTAATATGATTCCATATACATATATTTAAAACATGGACTTTTAAAAAAATAAAGCTTTGTGGATACCCACAGGATGACTTAAGGTCTAGGACAACTGGTGCCTAAAAGCAGAGAAGAGGGAAAATGGAAAATGTCAAGATGGGAGAAGAACAAAAGGAAGAGGGGTGGTTAAGCCATATTTAATTGTGGCCCTCTGAAGTGGGATGTGGGATGGTTAGGCCATATTCAGTTATGTCCATTTCTCAAGTCCTTCTGCAGCACACTTGTGTTCTGGAGAACTCAGAACCATCAAGCTGGAATGGACTTGAAATCTCATGTAGTCATCCCCTTGCGCACAGAGAAGGGTGAAACTGTTGCGTGCTGCCCAGCCTCTGTTCAAATAGCTCCAGCAAAGGAGAGCTTCCTGAGGCAGAGCATTACACTCTTCAGCATCTCTCTTTAAAAAATATTTTTATTGTGAATTTCAACAACACAAACACAAAACCCCAGAAGAAGGAAACATGTTCTTGCATTAATTGAAATAAATCACTCTATCATGCATGCAACTTACCAGTATTTATGTGTACATGGAAATATAGCTATCAATAAAAAAAAAACAATGATGCATGAGTTTCAAGAAAGGTAGACAAAATGCCCATATTATTTATCCACCTGTCTAAATACCACCTGTGCATATGCAGAAAGTGTTGTTAGGTCCTCAGTCCATTGTGTTATAGGAGGTGGATATTTGTCTTTCCAGCACTGTGATATCAGTCTTGCAATATGAACAACTCTAATTGAACTGAAGTTTCTCCCAATGTTAGCTGAGAGCTGCTTCCCTGCCCTTTCCACCCACTGATTCTGGCCCAGCCCTCTGGAGCAACAATGGATACGTTTATGCCATATCCTTATGTAAGCTTCAGTATAGCCTGAAGTGCCCAATCTGCCTATCTTGGAAGCTAAGCAGGATTGGATCTGGTTGAAATCTTGGCTGGGTAACTTAATGTTGTGAAGCGCCCAGAGATTGCCAACCATAGGCAGTAGAGAAAGTAACATTATTATTAATAATATCCATAGTGGCAGTCCTTCAGATGTTTGAGGACAACTATTATGGGTCACTTTACTCTCAAACATGATTGGTGGAAGTGCATTCTGTCACTATGCCAGAATAAACAGTTGGGTTGGTTGCCAGCATCAGGGCAAGGAAGCAAATAGTCCTTTTGCACCAAATTATGAGATCCTGACACCAGAATCCAATGCACTGTGGCTTCAATGCAGTAGATTATAGGCTGAGACTTGAGGAAAGAGAAACCACTTAGAGAAACTGGCCTGATCTATACAATCACTGCAGTTCACTGAGGCTGAAATGGTGGGTTGGAGTACATGTTGGTAGTAATCTTGGATAGTTAAGCACAATGGACAGGCATTGTGGCTTAATGTATCATGTGAACCTAGCAAACATGCGTTGTTGGCATGGTTAACAAACCACCTACAACCCATGGGCTGTTATAAGGTTGTGGGTGGCTTCTTAACCACGGTAACAACCCACCATTGCAGATAACACACTACAGCAACCACCCAGCATGGCCTGACACCAGCATGCACCTCAACCCATTATGGCCATAGTGATGATCAGCCCATTCTACTGAGGGTTTCCAGAACAGGACAAAAGAACAGTCCTGTTTTGTTCTCACTGCATTCTTGAATAGGATCATAAAACCTGCCATCATAGTGATGAACAGTGCTTCCTCTGTGATTGGCAAAGAGGTGGGTTGACATTCCAGAGCCATTCTGCTAAGTTACAGGATGTTCATTACATTCATGAAATGTTCATTCTATTAAAGTCAAAATACAGTCCACATGTAAGCTATATAATTAACTTCACTTGGATCTGGAGTTATCTGATTCACTTGAAACAGAGCTGCATTAACTCAAGTATCCTTGGACATAGAGAATTGCATTAACTCTGGGTGGGATTTTTTACTTTTCAGAATGGATTGAAGAGGCGTAAAATTCATTACTAATGGATGAGAAAGTTATTCTTTTGAAAAGCAGAATTACTGAACATAATGGCCCTGTGCATGACTATTCTGAGTTGCTGACACTTGGTACATTTTGGCTGCATCGTATTGGTACAGCTGCTAGACCCATAGTAGGAGAGACACTGGGGTGGAAAGTAACCACAGCATAAAGCCTTCGCACATGGCAGACTGTTCATCAGGCTATCAGGGATATACAGGGTGATCACGTGGGCATCCTGCCCACAAAAGGAAAGGAAAGGAAATCTGTCAGCAGAGAACCAAAGAGGATATAGCTTTGTATAACTTTGCCAATGATGATTTAGATGTATGTGCAGTTACATGCATAGGCACAATGTAGATAGGAGTGGAGTGGAGTGGAGTGCAATGGAATTAGAGTTGGGAGTCCGGCCCCCGACCCCCTGCTCCACTTCCACTTGTGGTCATCCAGCCAGCTGCAGGCCCACATCTTTCCAGCTTTGCAAAGGTGACTCAACCTGCTAGTTTGATGTAAAGCTATACAGGTAAGTTCTGCATAAATACATATCACCACAGTGAGTAAGGCTGTGACTAAATGCCTGCTTAGTGTGCTTTCCAGATGCTAATTCTGGGTTGGGCAACTTTCAGGGACTGGCAGCATGTTGCCTCTCTGAGCCACACCCTTGCTTCCTGCCACACCAAATTTGCCACCAAAATACGAGAGCTTGCTAGTACCAGTGGCAAAAATTAGGTTACTTTTTCCTGAAATTCCCTGCTTGCTTGCTTATAACTCAAATTGCTGGTGTGTGTGTTTGCTGCCACTGCCACAATAAATTTAGTGGCAGCCTTGTGTGTGTAAGTGAGGGAAAATGTGTGAATGGAGGACACACGAAATGCCAGTGGGCCTGCATGTTTCCTATGCCCACACTACCAATGGATGGAAACTGCAAGGCCTCCATGCATGCTTCATATGGTTCTCAATCTTCAAACTTGAACATCAATAAAGAAAGCTTTAAATACAGGATTGTCCTCTGGGAGGTAAGACACATGACTACCCTAGCTCAGTTATAAGCAGCAGCCAGGCCTGGCCCAAGATATTTTGCTGCTTGAGGCAAAGAAGTTGGTGCCACTCCTTCCCATTCTATGTACAGAAGCTGACTATCACACGTTAGCACTGTCAAAAGGACAGCACTGTAGGACAGAAGAGGTCCAGTCTTGGTACACAAGCCCAATCAAGCACAACAAGGATGAGAGAAAATGACCTTATTCTCGAGAGTAAGTTCCATCACAGCAAGGGGGCAATTGACTCAGAACACATGGTGCAGTCACCTTTTATACCTTAGAGGCTTAGATGATCAGGCAGCACTGAGAGAGGTTCATTGCTTGAAATTCCCACCACGGACACCAATTGGGCTATTGAATCCAGGTAGTTCCCATGCTTACCCAGGCTACCTCAGAAGCTGGGCTTGGAGGGATTTCTCAGTCTAGACTCCCATTTTATTGAACCCACTGGGGTTTTGACCAGCCAGGTATGTCTTGTGGCTCTTTCACTACTCCTGAAAAGCAGGCAAGCTGCATGGTACACCTAGCCCTGCCCTCTTATGCTTCACCCCAGTCCTGCACCCAGCACCTAACACCTGAGGCAGCTGCCCCATTCTGCCTAATGGTAGGACTGGTTGTGGAAGCACAGACAGGGAAGGGAAAAGAATGTCACTGGGATAAAGGGGAATCTGTTGTTGTCATCTTGTAGTGATGCCTCTTTTAAAATCTCAGAACATGGCCCAGATAGGCATAGGCACTTGGCCTCTCTTCCTTCTGACTCATTTTGATAGCAGGTCTCTTGAGATGAAAATTCATTGTTGGTTTACCAACGTTCTGAGCAGCAGTTCACCTGTTGAGGCAGCAATGGCTGGCACAGTCACCTTTTGCACCCTCATCTGAAAGTTTCATTTGGAAACTAGATTGCTGCCAGCTCTCCCACATTTTCAGATGGATTCTGTGTTGCATAGGGTCCTGGTTACCTGAAGGAGCGCTTACATCCTTATATGCCCAGCCGCCCCCTGAGATCGGCGGGAGAGGCCCTTCTCTGGGAGCCCTCCGTGGAAGAAGTTAGGAGGGTGGTTACTCAGAGGAGGGCTTTCTCAGCGGTGGCGCCTAAGTTATGCAATGCGCTCCCCAGAGAGGTCCGCCTGGCGCCGTCGTTATTTGTTTTTCGGCGCCAGGCGAAGACCTTTTTATTTAAGCAGTATTTTAAATGTTAATATTATTGAATTTTATTTGGCCAGGGCGGCTTGTTTTATATTGTATGTTTTATATTATATATTTGTATTTTATTGTATATATTTAAAAATGTTATTTTAATTTTTTGTTGTAAGCCGCCCCGAGGCTTTGGCGAATGGGGCGGCATAAAAATGTTTTAATAAAATAAAAAATAAAATAAAATAGGCCATCCTATTAGTCATGCAACATGGCCTCCTTTCATGGTATTGCATGGTTTGGGACCCTAGCATGGGCTGGGGGTGAGAATGTTTGCCCCATGCTGTGGACCTTTTCTGGACCAGACACAGCCTGCCACTCACTGCACTGCCTATAACTTAAGTTTTTTAAATTTTATTTGTTATATTTATATCCCATATTTTTTTCCTTTTAAGAAACTCAAGGCAGCTTACATCATTCGCGTCCTCCTGCTCTCAATCTTATTCCCACAACAACAACCCTGTGAGGTAGGCTGGGCTGAACATCTGTGATTGGCCCAAAGGCACCGGGCTTGCTGCAGGCTGAGGGAAGGCCAGAGTCCAGATTGCCTGAGTGCCAGTCCTGCACTCTTAACCACTACACCAGACTAGCTTTCAGTACTGAGCTGAACTGATCCAGCTGTGATATAAATTGTAGGTTCACAGCTCCAGTCCCAATCTGCTTTAGGTCCCTTTCACTTAAGTTTGTGTAAAAAAAGAGAAAAGACATAGCTTCTAGCTACATGTTTACAATGAGATATGACTTGACCCTTAGGTAAAGCGAAGTGGGGAAGCAGAAGGATCAGGGCATCTTGCTAGCTTTATAAAGCAGAATGGAGCACAGTCCTGCTTCAGTCCCTGCTGTTTCCCTCTGTCCAGGGGGAAAAGAAGTGTTGGTTTACAGACCCCTTGTGCTGACTTTCTGAAGGCACTTCAGAGATCCAAGGTTCATTAAAGGTTCTACAGTGAAATGCTAATAACACTCCTGAATGTTCCTTGTAGCTTTACATGAGGCTGTGTGAATCAAAGCAAATAAGCTTTTAATGAGGAGAGGTCACTGAGGGCAGGTGGGGGGCCTTTGAAGTTGCCTGCAATTCATCCCTGTCCTTAGGCTATTACTAACAGGCTATCTAACATGATTTGTGCTGCTCAGTGAGAATGATCATGGATCCACCTTTCATTTTGAAAAATGTGCTGCTTATATTTATGAACTCTTGAGTTTGGCAGTCTTTTCTTGAAGCTGGGGAAGAGCCTGACCTCCTATCTTGATGTCACTATCATGAAATGGTTCAGCTATGCTTCGCTGTCCTGGCAATTTGAGCACTGACTGTGTGTAAAGCAATCCCTTGCCCAGAAATACACGTGCTCTTGGGAGAGAATCACGTATGGTCTGAAACACAGATGGATGTGCTCCTTCCTCCTCAGCTAGAACTCCTGAGGCTGCTGGAAGAAACTGCTGGGACTGGACAGAACAGAGCCGCTTTCCCCAGCCTTATGGCTCCCAAACTTCCTGACTATTAGCCATGCTGGCTGGGGCTGAAGGGAGTTGAAGTCCAAAATGTATGGAGGGCAGCAGATTGAGGCAGGCTGGAATAATAGTTCTCAGCTCCACTGTACACCCCGCCCATGATGGGAGAATGCATATGAACTTGACTTGATATAATCAGTTCAGACTTATTCCTCCTGGAGACCACCTCTCGGTTTCTTCATTTGCTTCTGGCAATGCCATTTCCTTTGCATGGATGCAGCCTGCGTCTCAACAACTAATCTAATGTGAAAGCCGGCTGCCTCTGTTGCACTTGACACCCTAGCCTAAAGCTGAGGTGGTCCATCACCCAACAGTGACAGGGATGCAGTAAGCACCGCTGGTTTGTTTTTAATCTGCAGGCTTTCACTTTCTCATCCCTCCCTTAATGCAATTTGTCACTGGAGTAAGATTGCTGCGCCAGGCATAAGTGACACAACATATAACAAGTATTAAGCTCTCTATCATCAGAGCTGCTGGGCTATCAATTTTAATGGCAGCTTCTCCTCCCCACCCCCTTCCCCCAGGTTTAAGCTCCAACTGCTGCCCACAGAGAAGATCAAGAAGACGGATTCAGGAATCGGAGACAGTGCTACAGCCTGGGACAGGAGCGGAAGGACGGCCTTGGGCTGGCAGAAGGGCCATATCATCATGCAATATTATCAGTCAAATTTCCAGGGATTTTAGGTTATGTAGTGTCTTGTTAAGACTCCCCAGGGAATCCCATGTCAGGCTGCCCTGCTACACTCCGTGATATATGTGCTTCCCTCCTCCCATTAGGCTTTGCTCTTCTTCCTCCCCAAGCAGGAAAAAGATGGCAGATTGACGGCCTTTTGTTGCCATAACTCAGCTTGGAAAAGGACAGTTTGGTTGCACTGGCAGCCATTCTTGGTCTCCTTTTCATTTTCATACTATTTTGTGTAGTGATTCACATCTGAGCATGCAGATTAAGAAACTGATGGACTCTTAGAAGCCATCTGCAGAATCATTTTTCCCTATAAAGTATAGCTGCTACACATTTGTTTTTCCCTCAAGTTAGCACCTTGAATTAGCCTGATTAACAAACATTTGAACCACAAAATTTTGTCACAGGATAAAAGGAAATTTATCTTCTGACTAGTGTTTTTTTTTTCTTCTGAGATTGAACAGATTTCAAGGGCGTGCGGTGGATTGCCCTGGTGGGACAGAAGTCCCATTCCTCAAGTGGCAGTTTCTTCTTGCTGTATCATGATGCAAGATTAACTCTGTAATTATAATACTGTATAGAATGTGTATAAGCAAGTATCATCATCTCCTATTGGACAGTACCTGTGACATCATTGGTGAGGAGCAACACAGGTCATATTGTAACCGTTCAAAATGTTATTTACTCCATCAATTTGCATCACTACATATAGAGCATTACAAAATATATCCCTAATTTGTATTTTTACAGTCTTGGGGGTGGTTAAGTGCATAGGACTTTTTTCTAATCTAATGGAGGATCAGCCACTGTTTGAAATAACCAGCTAAATGAAAATGGGTTGAAACTTTTTGGTATGATGTCAATGGAATGGAGAAAGTCAACCAAGAGTTTCAGACATGGCTTTTCTTGTGCAGTCATCCTTTGTACGGCAAGAACAAAGTGCATCATCTTCCACTTGCAACTCTCTCCTCCTTTTATACGTCTCCATTTTGTCTCCTCAGCAAAAAGCATCCATTAAAGAGGGAAAAATAGGTAAACGAGTCATTTGAATAGGTAACATTAGGACTCTTCCAGCTGCAAATCTCCACCCCACCAGACACACAATCCTTCAAACCTAAACTAAACGTCAAACACCTACTAAGACCTTATTATGTTTATGGCAAAATGACTGGGTTCCCATGGCATGATAAATCCTGATGGGTTTCTGTGTTATTTAAACTTGGATTTTTTACCCCTACACCCTTATTTTAGGCATTGTTGTACCATGATAGACTCCTGTGCTATTCAAATCCAGGCAACTAACCCCATTGGGGGTTTTGGGATTCAGCTGGTGAGGTGCTTTGCGAGAGTAGCAAAATTCCGTTCCGCTCTTTTGGAGCGTGCCTGGGACACCACCATTGCCAGCTGCCCCACAAGAGCCCAAGTAGCACTTGAAGGTGACTGTGTACCTTACTGTGATTGTGAGCCCCTTTTCATTACCTTTTTTATTTTTTGGCCATTTAACCCATTCTTTCTTGTTTTAGAGATTGCAGAAAGGGATCCCCGGTTTGACAGTGACAGTTCCTTTGAAATGCCCAAGTAGTTTGTCACTCTTAAAATATGGTTCCTTGATGTTTGCTGATTTGTTTATAACTCTTTTTAGTTGACCTTCACAAGCACACACTTGCACACTTTCATTGGTCTGAAATGGCCTGCCTCATCTGGGTAATATCCAGGAGGTGCCTGTTGTTAAAGTGCAGCAGGCACCCCTCACAGGCATTGACCCTTTATTTTTGCCTTTGGCAGCTTCTTTGACAGCTGTCAAGAGAAACCCAAACTACAGTTGATCTTTGTTTGTGAAGGGGGGGGTGGCCAAATGGTCACCTCCTTTGCAATGCACTTCTCAACATTTTTTTTTTCTTTTTTAGACCTGGCTCTTCTGAGGATCCTCTCACCTTTCTTGATATTCTAGGTGCTCAGAAAGGTGGAAAAGTGTAAGCCACCCCTTGTTATATGAGCTGTCAGTCTGACAGCTAGCTGTCAAAACTCTGGCTTCTTTGAAAAGGTTTTTTGTTCCCCTTTAAAAAACATGGACAGGCATCTGCATGTTTTTCTCCCCACAAGGGTGTATGAATTTGTGCCAGCACATGCATTTGTGCCAGGATCAGTTCGTGTGATGTGTGAATGTGCCCAATGCCTTTTCCTCTTCATTAATACCCATCTATTTTATCTGCCCATTCTGTCAACAAGAACAGCATCAGAACACTCCTCATCTGATCAAGCTGAGACAACCAGCTCCCATTATTCTCTCTGCTGAAGGCAATTAGTGTGGGCATATTTTCAAGGCAGTCATAGCATCAGCAGGAAGTACATTAAACCTATTCAGTTCCAGCTCCTGTGAATGCTTCTCCAGTGAACAAGGTTGAACCGAGTATTCAGAGTACACAGGTAGCATGACAGCTGAGATGGTTACACCTTCCTCCCACCCTCTTAGTCAGGAAAGATGCTTGGCTGCTTGCTTTTTTGTGCAGAATGATCAATGATTATAGAAGTCATTGTTCAATGACCTTAAATTTCCACTGATTATTATCCTTGTTTTGCAGAATGGTAGATACCCCCAGTATCTTACAGTGTCATTTCCAAAGACACTCCTAATCCAGCATTCTGTAGCAGCCACACAGTTGCTCACAAGCAGGTTAGAGCTGATGAAGGCAGCAGCTGTCATTCAGAAGGACGCTGCCTCTGAATATGGGGGTCCTGGTTGCTGCCATTTTCTGTTTCCATGCATTTGTCTGTTCTGAGTCAGAGGTTCCCTTTGCAGCTATTAGGATAAACTAAGCATAAATGCTACTTCCAATATGCAAATAATCTATCAGCTGCAGGAAACTCAGTGGGATATCATGTCGAATTATGCTGAGAACAGAGTTGACCACAGAACTATTGTCTTCCCAGCACAGTGGCAACCGGGACTGTCCTCTTTCTTTCTTTCTTTTTTTCTTTATTTTTGGATTTATATCCTGCCTTTTTCCTACAAAGGGCACAAGGCAGATTACATCAATCTCCTCCTCCATCTTATCCCCACAACAACAACCCTGTGAGATAGGTTGGGCCGAGAGTCTGTGACTGGCCCAAAGTCTCCCAGTTGGCTCCATGGCTGAGTGGGGACTAGAAGCCAGATCGTCTGAGTCCCAGTCCCACGCTCTTAACCGCTACACCACACTGGCTCTCTTTCTTGCTTTTTTCTCTGTTATCCACCTTCTCATTCTCTTCCTTCCATGGTATTGGATGATGCATTCCTCCTAGACACAAATTTGGATTGTACAGAACAAGAGTTTGTTGAGCGAGTGTCTGTTAGTAGAGGCAGCAGTGGCAGCTCCATCATATTGATGGAAGGAGATCAGCAGCTCTATATTTCAGAGAGATGGTTTTCAGAGCTCTTCCCTTGTTATTTTCCTGGGCATGTTCATTCTTTTGAGGCTTTTGCCAATACTCTGCTTAGATTAATGACATTCACATGTTTCCATATTGCATGTCAATTTCTTAGCAGGCAGAATCACAAATTCTGGGCCCACTGGGGGAACCATTGAAAATAAAAGGTGAGGTATGATTGCAGTTACAATATTACATCTGGCTAATACCGTATTGATTGCTATATTCTGAATAATAAAAAGTAGAAGAATCATTCCTTTAATGTTATGCATGTTTCTTTGAAGTTCCATGGGACTTGCTCCCAGATAAGTATGCGTGAGACTGCACCCTTAACAGCCATTTGTACGCAAAGATTTCCTCTTTATTCATGAAACATTTTGCACATCAAATTGCACAAGAACATATCTTCCAGATGTGTCCCAAACTTAAACTGGTGGTATATTATCAAAAACACATAAATTCTAGATCTTTCAGTGCTTTGAATGTGCGTGTATGGGGACATGAAAAACTGATTTGCATTTCTTTACATTTCTGAACAGCAGAGCACAAGGATAAGACTAGTGAGCTGTGGAGAAGGTTCTGAGAAGGATGTACATGAGGACAACACACCTCTTTATCAGCCCTTTTCTGGCGCTTTCCTACATACACATGCAAAATGCAACCTGGAGAGGGTTCATGGTGAATGCCTCTACAGCAGTAGTGTAATAGTGGCATGAAAGGATACAGTGGCCCCAGGGTGCATTATGCGCTTCTACTGCTGGATCTATGCAGGTCTGGCTTTCAAGCTACCTGAATGGGGGGTCCATGTGAGCACCATATCGAAACAGCTCTGAGTTCCTCTGAAGAAAAGTGGGGTACAGGTGCAACTCATCAATCCTGGGGACATGGTTACGGGAATGTCCAGACCATGCAGCAAATCAGCGATGGTTTATACTAAAGATGAGGAGTGATATCACACTCTCTCCAGGATCGCATTTCCCTCAAGAATACCTCTGTAATATGTTGGAAGTTGCAAGCTAAGATAGGAGCAAGCAACCTGATTCCCTGCAGGCAGAATCATTGTTCCATCAGTAGAAGGACACCACTGGTGGAATGGGATTTCTACAATCTCTCCTCCTCTCCTGGGCCATCCCTCCTCTGCATTCTCAAAAATTGTTGTGGGGGCCCTCTGGAACAGATCTGGGGGGGTGCTTGGGGAGCTGAAGGGGAAAGGAGATGCTATGGAAGACCTGATCTGCCAATGGTCTTCCACGGATGGAGCAATTATTCTGGATCCAACCCCTGCCATTTTGAACTACAATCCCCTGACGATTGAATATGTCAGCTGGGGCTGATGAAAGTGGTAGTCCAAAATATCTGGAGGACACCAGGTTACCCAGCCCAGCAATATGGCAAACAAGTCCTTTCCAGGGTGGTGGAGCCTCAGTTTTAGGGGTGCAGGTCAGGAGAGTGAGCTTTCAAATATGGAGAATGGGACAGACCTAATCTCACCAGACCAGTCACAGACCCTGAGAAAATGACTTCTCTAGCACAGGTTGCTGGACTACTCGTCTCCTTCACCTTTTTGCTTGCCTGCCGGAGCCTGATTTGCATATGCAAGTAGCTTCCTGAGCTGATAAATGTTTCTAATTTGTTCTTTGAATGTCAGCGGTTTAGTGCTGCTTGCTGCCCTGGTGCTTGTAGAGATGAAGTTTTATGCTATTTGTTTTTTTAATTAGGGCTCTATATTTGGAAAAACAAATAACTTGTATTTAATTAAAAATCACTCATGCGTCTCCATCAGCTGAAACTTGCTGAAAACAAGACTCCCAGATGGACCTGGGGCAGATTGATAACCAGAAGCAGAAGAAGATATCAGCGTCTTGTTATAGAGAAATAATTAAGAGATGAATAGAGAAAGTTGCTGCAGTGATGGGACTGGGAAGTGTGCATCATTCATTGCAGGATGTCAAGGGCAGGTCCATTACAACACTGCCACCCATCGCATTATTACAACTAATCGCTTCTGCTGTGTTTTAATGATGCTTTGCAATGCTGCGCTCGTAACTAATAGGAAAGCCATTGTTCGTATTTTTCAAAGGGGAAACAGAAGCAGAGAGATGACCTGCCAAGACAGCTGCAGGCTGTGAGGGGATTTGAACTCCAGTCTTGTAAATTCCACTATCCTGCTCCTGGTCCACACCGGAGCATACATCAGTGTGCCCCCCCCCCCCGGCCGCCCCCAGCCTAAGTAGGCTGTTGCTGATTTAATCTCCCCTGACCAAAAATATTAGGCTCTGTTGAAGCAAAGAGAGGGATTCATTCCTGGCACTGGAGATCCTGCATCACAAGCAAGTATGGACTACCCACCGGTAGCTGTAGAACTGAACCAAGAACACGCTTGAAAGGCAGCAGCACAAGGCAGAATATAGCATGATCACAATTGCTGTTCATTAGCCTCAGGGTGCCAGTTCCTAGCTTCTCTTTAGCATTTAGCTAGCTATCCCTACCTGGCCCTTAGTGACCCTGGTGCCAATAGGACTGCGACTGCTCTGCCTGCCCACTGCCACACTGGAGTGGACCAAAGAAGGTCCAGAAAAAGAGCCGCTCTGGCCACAGCAGGCAGGTTCTGGATTCAACCCAGAGACTGAGAAAGACAGAGAGAGCACAGCAGTTTGGGGAGCCAGTTCTCCCTGGAGATCTGATATGACAGCAATAGGCTTTGGTTACAGCCTTCCCCAGCCTGGCACACCCAAGATGTGTTTGGGCTATGGCTCCCAGTCTCCCTGGCCAGCTTGTCCATTCAGCATTAGGCTTTAGTCCAACACCGCTGCAGGACATCCAGTTGTGGGAGACTGGAAGCTGTGTGCTTCCACATTTGCTTATCCCATATATTTATAAAAGTGGCAGTTTGCCAACAAGTATCACCACTTTTTGCCACCAAAGGTCACAGGTGCTTGTTTGTACTAGGGATCCTATGCTCTGGGGTGCAACCGGAGCCCTGTTTGGGCTTTAGCAGCTGGTGCACTGACCATGCTGTGAGGGGGCATGGCAGCCAGCCTCACTCCACCATTACATACCCCCACACATGGATTGGGAAGGTGTGAAGCAGTACGCATGGGCATGTCCCATGCCGCAGGCCCCTGCACCGTCAGGATGTCAAGTCACGTAGGAAGCCCAGATGCCTAGCAGGTTTCCTTCTTTGCTGCATGGATTGTGCTGGGACTAGGCTGACAGGGATGTGCTAAGTGGAAATGCAAACCAGCAGGGCCTCATTCTGCCCCTCACTCAGTTGTAGTCATGTGAGCAACCAACTCCTGAATAGGACTATGTGCCTAGACCTTCCAAATGAGTTTAGAGCAGCCAAGGAATCTTGAAATTGAATAGGCCCGGCTATGAATGCAAAATCCGTATCCAAGGTCACCCTGAGGTTAATGCACTACACTATCTGAACTTCTTTAATTAAGACTAATACATTTATGCATCTGTTGTGTATCCAAAGTACTACTGAAGCTAAATATCAGCCCAAACTGTATGTGCATAAAATGCTGTTGATGCAATTTGTTTCCTTCGTATTTTACTCACCAGGAACTAATATGAACCTTAATTAGCTTTGGTTTCTTAGCACAACATCAGGGGCAGTGTTTATGAACTCAGCATTAGCTGAGTGACCCTTGTCATTGGTGTCACTTATTTCAGTACTGGGACCTAAGGAACCTGCTTGGGGTGTTGCGTTCATCCAGCCGAAATCATCTGAATTATCTGGAGGTCCTTATTATCCTCTGGTTATCAACAACCTTTTGCTCTTCATCTTCAAGACGAGGGTTCAGTTATCTTGAGTCTAGACTTTCCAGCCTGATGCATTACCTTTTGCCTTATTGAGTTCTTTATTCAAAGGATACCTCTTTAAGTAATCAATATAAAATAGTATGTGGGATGTGGGACTCTTTCCTTGAAAATAAGAACACAAGAGAAGCCATACTGGGTCAGATCATCTAGCCCAGCAGTCTGCCAGTCAGTGGCCAACGAGCTTCCCAGATCGTCTGAGAAACAGGACATGGGTACAACAGCCCTCCTGCCCGAGTTCCCCAGCAGCTGGTGCACACAGGCATCCTCTCCCTGATAGCATCCCGCTATGAAGACTGATAGCCACTGATAGTCTTAATTGGCTCAATCCACTTTTAAAGCCCTCCAAGCTAGTGTTCATCACTACATCTCATGAAAGTGAATTCCATAAATTCCTCAAGGAAGAAGTACTTTCTCTTCTCTTTCCTGAATCCCCGGTCTATCAGCTTCATGGCATTATGGGAGCCCCCAGCTTCTAGCATTATGGGAGAGGGAGAAAAATGTTTTCACTTTTTCCACACCATGTCTAATTTTGAACATCTCCATCATCTCTCCCCTCACTCACCTTTCTCTGAGCTAAACAGCACCAGATTTCAACCTTGGCTTGAACCCTTTGATCATTTTGTTGCCTTTCTCTGCATGTTGTCCAACCCTGTAATGCTGAGGGCCCACAGCCCAGCAATGGCCTGGGCTTGCTCCTCCTCTTCACCAGGGCAGCCTGCTTGTCCACCTGTTCCTTGCGATGGCCAAGACGGGGTGCAGGTGAGAGGGCAATGCAGCAGATGCCGCTGCCTACCTGCGATGGAACAGCGATGAGGAGCAAGAACAGCTGGTGACAGTGGCACAAAGAAGGTAGGTTACTGAAGGAAGGGGCCCATTGAGAGGGTCTTGCCCAAGCCCCTAGTCCTAGTCCTCAATGAAACCCTCGGGGCAACTTTGAGATTCCTGGTGCAGTGAAAAAGGAGGCCTCTAAAGCATTTCCCTCTTGTTCCTTTCCCAGCCTCTTCATGAAACCTTTCCTCATTTGCTGTAATGGGGAGGACACAACAGGTGGGGTGGGTGGGTTGGGGGAACAATAGCACTGGTGGAAGGTCAAACAAGAAAAGAAGCTGCAGCTTCCTATTCCTAGCGCTTTGCAGAATTTAATGTCACCATGATAATCTCCTGATAGTGACTTAGCATCTCTGACCTATGCAAACTGCATTGTATCAGTGCCGAGCCCATTTTGATCTCCTTGTAGTCCACATGGCACATGAGATGTCATGCAGGTAGATAACTCACAATTTGCAAAAGACACAAAGTTCCTTTCTCTCGCTCTCTCTTTCTCTCTCTCCTGCATGCACATCCTTTAAAATTATGGTTTTTCCTATGTTGCTAGTGAAGCAAATCAGAGCATTGCACTAGAAGCATAGGAAGCTTAGATGAGATCGGGCCTTACTCCAACTGGATATTTAAGGACATATTTGCATCTCAGCCCTTCTCTCCAGTACTTGCACAGCTGAGGATTCAACTCCTGGTGGTTTCATCGGGAAGTTTTGTTCAAAGCTATGACATTAAATTTTCTCAGGACAGCCTGTCCTAACAGCAGCACTGACACGACTGCTCAGTACACCCTTCTCTTCTCAAGACTCCTCTGTCTTTATAGAGCTTCCACCGGAACCAACCAATCATGTGCCTCTGCCTCCAATTATTCTCCATGATTAAGAACCGGGAATGCACAGGGTCATGCGAACACTTAACACGTGACGTGCACAGACCGTTCTTAGGAGCCCCGTCAGCAGCTAATGGAGGAGGGAATGGGCGTGCAGAACACCATGACTGTCCAGATGCTATAATGGCTGAAAGGCAGAGTATTTTAATTTAAAATAATATGATATATTTATTTTGTAGGTGAAATATGCACCTGTCACACAATCCCTCAGGGGCATTTGAAGGCTAACACACATAACTCACTGGCCAGCTTGAATGGTTAGAAGCTCCCATCTCTCAGAGTAAATTATGTGCCTAGCCTATAACCTCCTCCCTGGGGCAAAGGCCTGCATGGGCAGATAGATCACTCATTCTCTTCTGATGGAAACAAATCAGGGAGGACAGGGAGCAAATCCCGAGCCAAAGGTGCTTGAGGCAGGGCTCTCCCCTGCTTCCAGATGTTCAGTGGTAAGGCTGCTTTGAATGTTGGGGCTGCCTTTAATTGTATGGTGTGCACGGTGGGGGGGGGGGTGGATGACCCAGGTGGGCCTGTGTTCTGCTGGAGCTCAGCTGCCATATTTCTAACCACACATGATGCTTATTGTTGCATGGAAAACCAAGTATGGAACTTATTTCAAGTGTTGTGAGGTGATATTAAAGTGATGTGTGCAATCAAACAGGACATAATTTAATGTCACTCAAAAATATAAAAGATGCACCATGAATTTATTTCTACTTTCCAATAGCTATTTCTTTCCTCTACCACTCTTCCTCCAAGGATCTCAGGGGAACATTGGATTTGCTTTGTTGTCCTCAAAACAACCATCTGATGAAGGTTAGGCTGCGTGCACAACTTCCTGGTCCCTGGTCACTCCAGAGAGATTTGCAGCTGAGCAGGCATTTGAAAAAGGCTCCTTTCGTTCCACATCCTCTGCCAAGTAATCTGCACTGGCTATCAGTAACTTCAGACAAGACAGAAATGTAGAAAGAAATGCTATGTTTGTTCAACAGAGGGAACCCCAGCAAAATTAGAGGCATGGGAGCTGTGGCTGTGATTCCTGTTCACAGCTGGCACGATTATGGGGCATTCTGGTCATAAATGCATGGAGATTTATTTCTGCGCGGCGGAAACTTCCAAAACGACCCTGCTGTGCACTGGAACTGCTTCTGGTGTACCTACATGCATCCCCTGCCCTGTAGGGACAACTGGGCATTTGGGAGCATTTGCATTTGCTGTGGGAGCATTTGCATCAGCCTGCGAAGCATCCTGTGTCATAGTCAATCCGTCCAGATCCAGGTGTGACTCTTTCCCGGCATGGGACAAGGGGCATTTCTAGACGGGGCTTCCATCCCACTGGCAGCCATGGAATTTTAAAGGTGGGAGCTGTTCAGACGGTGATGCCTTCCACTCAGAACCCTGCCTTGTTCCCGAAGCTCCTTCCATTTCCCTCTCTCCACAAAGTATCTCTCCAAAAGGGGGTGAAATGGAATGGTGGCATAGTAGATGCTTCCAGACTTTGTGCAGCTATTCTATCTTTTTTTTTTCTTTTTTATGACAGATTTTATTTTCTGTTGAGAAAACTGTCAGAAGAAGCAGAAAGAAAACACAGGAGAGTTACAAGCAGTAGACACTGTCTGGGCACCCTCACTGACCCCTATAAAATTCCATAAACAAGTCAGGGTGATAGCACATGAAAAGCCTTCCCTGGTAGTGCCCCATGTCTTTTGATCGGTGGTGCTAGGAGCTGTCCATCTGGAATCATACTGTGCCTGCAGAGATGCAGGCATTAAGAGCTTAAGCTTTTTGAATCAAACTGAACACCAACGTTCCTTGTCTGCAGAAACAGGGAACTGATTGTATAAGCTGCCGCGTGTAAATTCCTTCTGGAAATTAACCCGCTAACCTCAGTGATGGGGTGGAGCTCAGAATTTGTGACCTCCAGCAAATCCTGATACTTGAGTCTCTTGAATGGCATTTGCTTTCAGAATTGACTTTTCTTCCCTTAAAATGACTTTCATTTAAATCCCAACCTATCAGCCCATTTCTGACAGCTGAAATAGTAAATAATATCCATGATTTTCAAGAAATGAGCTGGCAGGTTTTTTCCCCCCTTTAGGGAGAGTTTAGATAATGCAATGCTCATTTTGAATACTGGATGTGAGTTCCAGGGAAGAGCTGCATGAAAAGATATGGCAAAGAGCCTCCTAGACACATGGTTTTATTCCCCAGTTTAAGAAAGTGGCAAGGATTAACCTCTATGTGTACTCACACTGCTGTTATGTGGACTGGAGATCATTGCATATGCTAAATTTGGCCATGCATTACAGCCAGACAGAGCTACATTATTGATGCACAGTTTGATTCAAGGAAGGAAGGAAGGAAGGAAGGAAGGAAGGAAGGAAGGAAGGAAGCTTACCCACAGAACCAGGTGGTTTGACTTACGTACGGAGTCTGTACAAACACAGGATTTTTAATGTTGTAGCTGAGGATCTGCACGTGTTTCCCAGGGAGCTTTGGATGGGAAACACACTGCGCAATATTCTCATTAAGCTTTCTGCAGGAGGATCCTTGCTAGGATTGGGTTCTATCCAGATTAATTGTGAACAGAAGTCCAGTCACAAGATGCTCTAACTGGAAGAAGAGGGGCAATGCTGTGGAGCAGCAGTGTCCCCTATCGTTTCCTCTGGCGCTGGAAATATTATGGGGCCGTCTGGCCTTGAATGGGCAATGGAGACCCATTCACTGCATTGCAAATGTGCTCCCAGTTGAGAAGAAAACAGCTGGATATGAAGGTAATGTGTGAATTCTCCTTTGAGGAATGGCTGTGAAGACTGCCCTGAGGAGTGTCTGCATTTCAGAATTTGCTACCACTCTACTGAAGGGGCTGTGGAGGCAATATTTATTCCAGGGGTCTCTCATCCCACAATTATGGAGAGCACTGCAGATGTTTTGGCCAGAGCAGCCATCAGCCTTAGCCAGCTTTGCCCATGGTGAGGGAAGGTGGAAGGTGCAGGCCAGCCATGACACAAATTCCCCCTCCCCCCACTATAGGAAGACTCACCACCCACCTTTCTTCCCATGGTGTGGAAATGGAATCTCACCCAACAACACTAATTGTGAGACTCACTCCGTTGAGCCTGGCCTTCTCTTCTTCCCTCACACAGCTTCACACAGAGATCCCAGCAACATACCTCACATAGTAAGCAAACAGCAGAACGTGGTGTGGGACTGGGGTGTGTGTGTCATGATGATGCCTTTCCTAGTGTGTGTGAAGACACCTTTTCTAGTGTGAAAGCCATTAGGTCCTTCCCCCCCCCCCCCCCGACTTTTACATTTTCTTTGGAAAGCACCAGGGGTACAGTCTTCAAAATCACTTTGTTACTCAGAGCCTATGAGTATCTTTTGTTCCACCTATGGTATGATTTAGCAAGAAATAGCTGCTGCATTTTCCCCTAAGAGCTGCACCTGAAGAAGTAGCTGTTTGGCCGGTCTGCACAACTGAGCCAAATGCAGCCTTGTGAATGCATGCTAGTCCTTCTCATGCACTTGTGAATGCCCAAACATAGGCCAGCCCTTTGCCTAACAAGTGCATATGCTACGTTATATCTGTAGGTGCAAGTATGAAAGCCCTACAATTTCAGAAGAAATTCAGCCCATCTCTCCAGTGCAGGGAAGGCTGCGATCTCGTAACCTGCGTGCCTCCTAGTTCCATCTGCTGCCAGTCAATGGGAAACTTTGGCCAAGTTCTTCCTTTGGACTGTTCTGTATTTTTAAATCAGACCTGGGCTGGGAAGCCCTCCGAACAGAGGAGCTCTTCAAGAGAGGGAGCAGTCACCTGGCACCCTTCCAACGGACTGCTTTCCCCGGGCAAAGAGGCCACACAGAGGAGAGGGGGACTGTGCCTGTCAGCCGGTTCTGATCCCTGTGTGCCCAGTGCTGAGCCAAAATGGTCAGCAGCTGTCACTATGCCCGGGTGGGAATAGCTGGTCTTGCCAGCTTCCCAATGGCGTGGACAATCTCTGCCTCTGCTAGGGTGGCAATGCGGCCTGCCTTACAGTGCACGGTTCTCTATGTGAAAGTGTCCTCTGCTTGAGGGGCTTCCAGGCCAAGCCTTGCCCTAAAGAGGAAGCTCCCTCAGAAGGAAGCATGAGAAGGACCTTGACCTTAGCCCCTGGGCCACAGCCTAAGCAGGAACGGAAATTCCCAGGTCACAGGCTCCCACGCCAGGAACATTTAACGCATGGGATTTCTATTTCTTAAACTTCAGTCACAATCTAATGGCCATTAGATGCACAAATTACCAAGTACAAGTTGGCACTGCTTTTGTCCTCTCTTTTGGTGTAATGTCCAGGGCCACCCTAACTGAATTGCCATTGTATCTGCTTAGGCCCCATTCTAACTTTTACCCACCGTACGTGGGTCAGGGGAGGGCTGAGCCAACTGCATGGAGGTTGTGGGCAGGAGCCGTTGGCTTCACTTGCTCTGCTCTAGGTCTTGGCTGAGAATGCAAAAAGACCACTGCCACTGTGCCAGGCAAATAGGAAGGAAAGTCTTGTATCATCACCACCGCCACCACATCATATACCACGCCTTAGCCAAAGCTCTCTGGCTGGTTTACCATCCCAGATGGGTCTCCATCTGTGAGGGATGCTTTAGCTTGGAGTTCTGCATGAAGCATAGCTTTGGACCCAGTGGGCTTATGTGTCCATTCCCACTCTGCTCTTTTGACTTCTCATGATACGTAAAAGGGGCCCTGCTTTTGTGGGCAAGGACATCACATCCCTAGTACAAGGCACTGTCTGTAGGGTAGGGGGGTTTTATGCAAGTTTAAATGCCACACACACATACACACACGCCCCAAGAAAGCAGTAAGCTGATCCCTAAAATATGCCACAGACATAACTATTTCATACCAGTAGCAACATACCAATGTTTCTGTGCTACCACAATCTTATGAAAAGGCTACAGCAGCATTATCAAATTGGGCAAATCAGTCGATAGGCTGTTGATACATTCTGAGCACTGGTCTTCAACCAGTCAAGGAATATCATATATATGCAGAGCACATCTGGGAATCCCAAGTGTGGGAGATTTTGCATAACAGTACATGAAAATTGATGCTTTACTTACAGTGTCTTGATGAAATCAGCTTGGCAAATAAATAAGTGATGTGGTACAGTTTCTTGTTGACCTCAATTCTGACTGTCTGAGAAAATGACTCAGAATAGCTATTTCCCAAGTTCCTGATTTTGTCCTTCCTCTTATGGCACAAGGGTTCTCACAGCTACAATGAAAAATCCCAAAGAAATGTTTTATTTCTGTTAATGGACTGTGCAGTCCAAAATGGCAATGTCTCCCTGGGCATGAAACACAGCATATTTTACATAATTGGTTTAGCTGCAAAATAAGCAGATAAATAAATGTTAATGAACAGCTGGTCTCAATAAACAAGATAAATTAAAATTAATAATAATCTTATTCATTTAATGAACAAGCTAACCATATTTTTAAAGGCAGGGATAAAAAATGCATGAACTCCTGCAAGGAGGTGCAAAGCCAAGTGAAAGAAATGTGTTTACAGGCACTCCAGGGCGCCCTTTGAGCTTTCAGAGGGAGTAGGCATTTTGCCAAGAGCTTGGATTTGGGTGATTACTGGAGGGCGGGGGGAACCCAACAGTGGTGGTGGTAGGAAATCTGCTGCATTGTTTTTTTATTTGAAAGCTTTTTAACCCATATTTAGGGACAGCTTTTCCAGGATGGCATACTGAAATTTAAACCAGAAAGCACAAGACAACAATAATAATGAGAGTGAAAGGAAGATTAGCAATGAAAACCATATGCGTAATGGTACCCACCAAATCTGATTCACTTACACTCCAAGGTAAGCCAATACATATTCAGGCCTGCTTGAAGTCCTGCAAGGATGGGAGTGGGAGACCCCCAGAAGAGCCAAAGGTCCGATTAGATCTACCAGCCTAATTGCTTTCACAAGGAGTTCACAAGCTGAGCCTCTGATCCTCTTAGAATGGGGGCAGGTCCGTATGTGTGAAAGTTGTCCTTCAAGTAACCTGGACCCAAATCACTGAGACCTTAAAGGCCAATTCTACAGCTTTAAATTGGGCGTAGAAAGGCGCTGGAGAGGGGTGGAGCAGAGGCAATGGAAGGGGTTCCATGGTCAGACCGCCCAGAATCCACCTGCCCCGAGTAATGCATTTTGCCCCGCTGGAGTTTCCTTTAAAGACAACTTCCCCTGGAATGCGTTATATACTCCAGCCAAAATCATGCTAACAATGGATCGCTAAGGTGACTTTGTCCTTCCCCAGTAGGCTGCAGTTCAGCCTAAGCCAGCAAATGTGCACCTGGCCACGGTCACCACCCCACCTTTCCCAGGCAAACTGAGTTAATGTGAACATCCAAATGGCATAGATCAACTTTTTGAGTGGAAAGCAGAACCCCTGCAAGGGACCCCTGATTTTCAGCCATTGCAAAACAGCATTTTTGGTTCCCACAACCTCCTTGGGATGAAAAGATGGAAATTCCCTGGCTTGTGCTTTCCAACCATGAAACCTTGCCCAATACTTTGCACCAGGTGCAGCTTAGCCCACTTGATTTCTGCATGTCAGGCTACTGATGACAACACGAGGAGTCTTCCTCAGCAAGGTGGGCAGCCAGTGCTTGGGCTACTATTACCATTAGCACCCAGCTAGCATGTCCGATGGATCTAATCCAACCTGCCTAGGGGGCAAGACCTAATCCTACCAGTGCGGCTTCCCCAGATGCCCATGTGCCCTTCCTTTATCTCCTTCTATCCCTAACTGTTAATCACTTATAGCAGCATCCTGGCTTTGGTACATTATCCCCAATCTGAGAGGTGGAATTGCCTCTCCTAAAGTTTTGCTCTCTGCAGTGAGAGCTCTAAGCTAAACTCCTGCTGACAGTTTGGGTACTTTTGTCCTCCCCTGCCACCACATTTGCCTTCAGACCTGCCCTTCCACAGAATGCAATTCCCAAGAGCTACTCCAAAATGGAGTATTCTGACTCTTGGGTTGAAAGTTTTTTGATACCCCCAGCAATAAAAATAAAGATGGAAAGGTTGGTTTGTTTTTGACCATCTTTTTTTGGGGGGGGGTGTACATTTTGACAGGGGTGGGGAAGTTATAACATAATTTGGCCTGTGAGTGGAAAGTATACTTGATTTTCGAATCAGAAAACTGATGTTTGGCACACTAATTTATGCAACACTAGTTCCTGACATTGTCAGTGGATTTCACCCCGGGGTGTGGGAAATTGAAAGGCACTGATCTATTTGTCTAGCGGTACATCACTGCCTGAGTTGACTGCAGCTGTCTAAATCCCTGATCGGCGATAGAATTGTATGCGTTTCTTAATAAACTAATTGATTTTCTCTTCATCTAGTGCATTTAAATTTGGCACTGGTCTGGCTAAACAGTAGTAATCATGGGTCATCCTAGAAGAAAGGCAAACACTAATAAAGACCTGGCTGTTTTAGCATAATCACGGTGGAAAGTTACTAATTAGGAGTTGATCTGTAATTCTTGTTAGTAGAGAGAGCGGGAGAAATTATGAAGATAAATTAACAGAAATCCTGAAAATGTTATAGTTATGTAAATGAATTAGGTTGTGATTGATATTATGCAGAGAAATTATCTCTTAGAGACATGATCAGAAGGAAAACCTTGGATTTGCACAATTTACAGAATGTTAAAAATGTTTTTTGGGTTCTGGTGTATGGAGGACCCAGTGCAATGAAACAAGCTCCAATGAAATCAATGGAACCATGATCCATGGTCAGGTGATTCACAGTCTAATTGCAAATACTGGGTGGGCTCATATGCAATGACAAGCTATGGTGGAAACTGTGGGGGCATGGTTTGTTATGTCAGAACCCAGCATCCATGATGAAGTATGGTTTGTTTAGACTCTACGGGACCTTGTGCAGAAACAACAGCTTGTTGTGAGGTTTCTGTGTTTCACCACAGCTTGTTTACCAATCTTTACGTATTCATAATATTTTCAAAGTGTCTCTGAAATGGAATTCTGCCTTGGGATGAAAAATGTTCCCCATACCCCTGCCTCACATTGGTGCCTGCTTCCAGGATTTTCAGATAGACACCTCCATGTTCCATATAGCGCCTACCAGTGGGAAGGATTTAAAATAATCCTTAAATCTTCCCAAGGACTGGACAAGCGATGGTTTAGCAAGGAAGTCTTCATTTTAGATGGGCAGATACAAGCTCTACCTCGGTGGCTGTTTAACTCAGGCCTCTTGCTATCTTGTCTGAACTGGGAAGATTTCTCCCTCATTGCCCCATTAGTGCCAGTGACTGCGCGGGCATGTGTAATGCATTTTAAAGCAAAAGGAGGAGTTGCTTCCTTGTTTATACAGCCAAGCTAACTCTCCTTCTCCCTCCTTCTCCCCCCTTCTCTCCATCAGACCAGATTAATGAGAATCATCCTGGCAGGTCAAACCTGAGACAAAGTACTTGATGGTTTCTTTTAAAGTGCAGCAATTCGATTACAGATACCGCACTTTGCAGCCTTCCATCTTTGCTGCCTTTGTAGGAGCTAAAAATATCACAATTGCTGAAGAAGGATACTTTTGATCAGAGAGCTTTGTGTTATTCTGAATAGGCTGAATTTAACTGGTTTAGCTACCACAAAAGGATGCAAAATACCAGCCTAGTTATCTCCAAATGCATGGATGGACCGCATAACTGGAGGAGATGTGATTGGTATAGCCACAATATACGGGATTATGCTACCCCATATATAGAAAAGTAATTAACACATAGTGTTAAGAACCTAGACGGGGATCTTGGAAGGAAGCACTATGATTATAAAGGTACAGTGCAAATCTTCGCTACCCATGGCAGACACCAATTAATTCATCCTAGAAACCACCATTAATAACTTCCCAAGGAAACAAACACAATCTGTGGGTTGGACGCTAATTAAAGCTAGGGCTGAAAAATGATCCAAAGCTACTCTAGACTCCAAAGAGCTGAATCGCAGGGTAGGACATTCTTACTCAGCCTTCCCCAAGCTGTGCTTCCCAGATGTTTTGGACTTCAGCTCTCATCAGCCCCTGCTAGTATGGTCATGCACTCTGGGCTTTGTAGTCCAAAGCATCTAGGGGACACAGCATTGCAGATTGCATCTCAGACTTTATGATTCGATGCTGCATTTTCCTATTGAACTTTGAATGGTGATATTGGTACTTGGCACCTAAAAATGGTGCTTGATTAAAATGATCATACGAAGTGTGAAATGAATGCCAACATCCTGGTTTAATCCTACTGAGGAAAGTCAAGGGAAAATTATCACTCATTTTGGTTGGCAGTCTGTATAATTTCTTCCAGCTGTCAGACACTCTACATGTTCTGCAAATATATCAAATGGCACAAGCATCTGATGCTACTGAGCCCATAAGACGAAAATTTAGAATCACTAAACTGGATCCACACTTAGCCAGGGTTAAACCGAAATCCATGGAGTCAGCTAGCTGTGACTAACGAAGTCGCATTTGCTTCACTGGATCAGCAGTTCCAAGGGCTGGATGCAGGATAGTTCTTTCCCAAGAGGAAGAGCACAGCCCGGCTGTTGGAGATCTCCCCTCGCACAGCTGGTCCTCCTGACTCTCCATGCAGCATTTTCAGGGGGCTGGAGGGGCTGCAGTAGGAAGGGGCGGTGGGGAAGTCCGCTGCCTCCAGGGTCTACACTGGACCCTGTGTAGACCCGAGCCTGGATCCAGCACAGTGGATTTGTAGGGCTCAAGGTGGCTCTGTAGGTTTCAGCTTTTAAAAAACAACACATTTACTTATTTTTGTAAAGAGTCCTTTACAGAATAGAAGTCCGGGTACATTCAATTTTCCCTTGGCTAGACGCATCCCCAGGTGTCTGGCCTGCCCATCCTTGAGTTTGCTTTTAAAGGGAGGAACAAGTGCTTGCCTTACGTTGCCAAGAACCATGAAGAAGTGGTGCCATCTCGTGGATTTCTTTTGCATAGGAAGACAGGCCATTTATCCCGACAACAGATTCCTGCAGGGTAGCAACAAAACCAACCAACTAAGACGAGTAATACATTTGTTCATCATTCAAGTGCCACTTGACGGATGGTTTCTGCTTTTCCTAGAACACAGATCCTCAAGCTTTGCTGCTTCACACCTGTTCTGCTGAGCAACGTGAGGCTATCAGTTAATACACCTACTCAGCATGTGCCAGCGAGACCAGCCAAGGATGGCTTCACTACCTGCTCAGCTCAGTAGCCCAGGCTGCCTCTTCAATGCCATTGCAAAGCTGACATAAGGGGCCCCGGGGAGAGAGGCCCAATAAATGTGGACTGAGTCAGGCACTTGCCTGAGCAATCAAGATAAAAAATGAAGGGGGGAAATGAACTCGGTCATTTATTTATTTGCTTTATATCCTTCCTTTTTCTTTTTTTAAAGGACTCAAAGGGCCTTACATCATTCTCCTCATGTTGCTCTCAGTCTTATCCTCACAACTACTGTGCCGTGAGGGTTGGGCCGAAAGTCGGCCAGTTGGCTCCATGGCCAGGTGGGGACTAGAACCCAGGCCGCCTGAGTCCCGCACCTGTGCTCTTGCCCTGTACGGCTCGCATTGCACGAGTCCTGCTCAGTGCACATTCTTTCTACCTTGCTCCCTGAGCTGTGCTATTCTGCCACTGTTGTGATTCCATTGTCACAAAGTCACGTACTGCTGGGTGGTCTTCCTCCATGCTGCATTGGGTCTCCAATAACATAGAAACAAAATGAGTCAAGGGGTCTCCTGGGCCATCTAGTCTGACCCCTGGCTTCAGCCGGCTCTGCTCATGACATGCCCGGCATGTGGTTGTCCAAACTTTCCTTGAACACCCTCACTGATGGGGCCGCAGCCAGGTCCCTTGGAAGCCCATTCCAAATCCTAAGGGTCCTGTCAGGAAGTACTTCCCAAGATCCAACCTGAAGCCTGGTTCCTTGAGCTTTGCCCACTGGAACATGTTCTGCCTTCCAGTGCCGGGAAGAACAGGTCATCATACCCTGAGCAAGAACATTGTGGGCACTTCTCCTGCCTGCGGGGTAAAGAGTACAGCATAAACAAATGGGTCGATACCGTGACACAGCACTATTTAACAATGCCTGAGCACGGGTGTTCCAGATCATTTGCTCAGTTGATGTTTGAACACACTGTGCAGTCTCCTTCCTCCATTTGGTGCTCCTCCTGATGCCTGGAACCACAACTGCCAGCACTGCTGACTGTGGATCATGCTGGCTGGGGTTGAAGTCCAAAAGATGTGGGGAGCGCCAGGTTTGGGAGAAGTGCTGTAGAGTATTAAGCAAAAAAAAAAAAGGGGGGGGTCCCCACTCCAACAAGTTTATTTGCATTATATCATTATGCTATGAATGTTGACTTATTTGCATTCAGTCTAAACTACACTAATGTAACTTCACATTCATTTCAGTGTTTCTACTTCAAGGTCAATTAGCAATTTATTTTAAAAATGCAAACTAAATATTAAAGGAACAAATAAACACTCCAACACAGAAGATACTGTGGGCTGTTTCATATGACATGACAGATAACTGTGGATTGGTTTATTTGCGGGGGTTGTTGTGTTGCTCTAGGTGGCATTTCTGCATGGTACCTGGCTTGCCATTTCATCTGAAACAGGGGCAAAAGGATTGTTTAAGGGTTAGGTAATCCTCAAATAACCCTAAGATAAGCTATGGGTTCTTTGAGGGTTGATTATATATGAACCAGGTAATTAAAAGTAAGGAATGACAGCTGAAAAGGCTTAGAAAAGGTGCTACCAAGCATGAAAGTGTAGATGTCAGGTGAACCTTCTTGGATGCAGTATTTCAAAGATGGAGTACCACAGCCAAGAAGGTCCTCTCTTCCACTGTGATCTGCTCACCTCAGAAGGTGAAGACAACCGAGGAAGAACTTCCATGGATCCCCTCAAAATACAAGCAGACACATCTGCAAGAAGGCAGTCCTTTGGGCATCCAGGTTCCAGACAGTGGAGAAGGCATCCCTGGATTTTATTCAGCCTTCCATAAAACTGGCATAAGTCACTATTGCTTCCATGTTATGTGTGAGAGTAGCTAACAGTTGGTGGGTCTGATCCTGCAGGAGAAAGCAGCTCATGGTCGGCTATTGCATGGGCAAACTGGTTGTGCAGGCAGGCAAGCCCCCAGCTCTTGGGCGATATTCGCCCCGGGCTCAGTAAGTGGGGTGGCTTCACCTGTTGGTGCGGGGAGGGATGGGCATCTTGCAAGCGTCTGCAGCTGGACAGGTCCTGCCAGTATTGCAAGGGCTACCAACTTCTCCGAAGGATTGGCAGAGACGGGGACGCAGGCAAGAAACCCAGCTTGCCTGCACAATGCGTCTCTATGAGAGAGGCTATTTCAGCCAACAATGCAAGTTGCACTAGTGGCATTTTGCCAGTGATGCCAGGCAGGGCAAGCAGCTGCTCTGTGCAACAAGACTAAGGCATGTCCACAGGCAGTGCCTGCTGCTGCACTGCTCTGGCTCGGATGGACCTTCTTTGTCTTCTACACAACGATTGGCTTTGACAGGTGGAAGTTTCTGGCACAAACTGAAACCCTCATGCAGCAGCATTTTCTCCTTAGTCTGTGCAGGGCAGCTCAGAAAGCAGGGGGAGACCACTGTGAGGAGCGTGTTTGGTCCCAAGGATTCCGCCCTGCACTGAAGTCCACGTGCTGAGGTCTGGGCCAGCAGAGAGGCCTGCGTTGGCCACTGCTATGTTGACCCATTGATTCTTGGATGCCGGTCTTTCTTTTCCTGAAAAGCAATGCACGGGATGTTCCATGTGCTGGCTCTGTACGTGAGAGGAGAGGAGAGGAGAGGAGAGGAGAGGAGAGGAGAGGAGAGGAGATCAAACATGAGCGGTCCTCATACAAATGCCCAGACAGGAGGCAACCCAATGGGGAATCCTGCTAAGGCTGCCACAGACCATGCCTAAATTAGGCTATCAAAGCAGGACACAGCCTCAGCCAGATCGCAGAGGCCTTAGAGCAGGTGGACCTTTCCAGCTGGAGGGCTGAATTTGGTTTTGGAGAAACTCTCAGGATGTGACTGTATGCCAAGGGCTAAACATGCAAAGAAAACAGAATACGAATCCCGACTTGTTATAGCTTAAAGCATTTCTTGCCAATAACAAAGCCTTAGGAGAGGCATCTCAGGTTTTCAGAATGTGGGAAATGCATAAATGCATGGAAACCATAAATGGATTGGTGGTCAGGGGAGAGGAAGGGAGGTGGCTATCTCAGGAATCTAGCAGTGTCTGACTGGGCGCCAGAAGGACCAAAGCTGCCCCGTCGCCTCAAGGTGCCCTACCCCTCCCACAGGGAAAGCCCACTGAAGTTGATGGGAAATACCCAATCCACATGGTTTCTGAAGTGCCTCCTCAGTAAGCCTTGATGGAATTCCTTGCTGTGAATTCCTGCAGACTTTTTGTTTTTCCTTTGGGAAAGCTCCTTCTCTTTTGTCAGTAGGCAGGGTCAATGCCTGGCTTTCTCCTCTAGGGGGAGTGTTATCCCTCTTCTCCAGGCTGTTCCTGGAAAATCCTACCACCTCCAAAAAGAAGAAGCAATTTTGTATATGTTACTATGCCAGCAAAACCAATGTTTGCAGACATATTAACTGAATAAGTCAAGAAATATCAGCAGAGATAGGAATTAATCCCAGAAGAGCTACCTAGCACCCCCCATGTATGACAGAGGCAAAAGCCCTAAAAAGATACCCATATCAATTTCTGAAAAGGTGGGCAAATGCTCTTTGAGAACCATGGCAAAAGGGGTTCCTGGGAAGCATTTCCTTTTTCCTGGGAGTCATGGAGAGCATTTGTCATCATTCTTTATCCTTTGGGAAGTACAGGAGCAGCAGCATCCCAGTTAAAAATCTCAGATGGGGATAGCTTTGTGCAACTGTCTCCTACCAAAAGTTGTGCAAGTGAAAGAGTATTTATCAGCGGTGCGGTGCTTGCAGAAGGGATGTCTGGAGGCCCAAGAAGGTGGAAAATGCAATCACTCAAGGACACTGTTTTCAGGATTGGCAGAGCCCAGAGGAATGAGCTCCCTACGCCCTCTGGAAATAGATGTCCCCAACTCCATTGTTAAAGGACACTTTCAATGATTCAGACTTCCTACCTGCAGCTGGTGTTTTGGCTTAGGGCAAGAAGATGGTAAGACTATCTTCTGGGATCTATGCAAAATCAATTTTACCTTGGGAGTGAAAGATGTACTAGGACAGAGAACTGTCTTCTTATTGTGGAGAAATTAGAGGGCAATAACCCCCAACTTTTCTACCCTGTGCTCAGATGTCATGGCCTCTAGAGAAACTGTTTTCAGGTTAAGAACTGCAACAGTGCAATCTTATGGCTGGATGGTCATATTTTATTTATTTATTTATTTATTTATTTATTATTTATTTATTTAAACATTTTTATGCCGCCCCATTCGCCGAAGCCTCGGGGCGGCTCACATCACATATGGCCTTTTATAGTGCTAGTTCTGGCCTCAGGAACTCTCGATGACAGACTACCTCCCCTCTTCTCACAGCTGATTCAGAAAGAACCACACCTGCAGTTTCTCTGAGTTGCATGCATGACTTCAGAGCAGGAAATGTGTGGGGTGTCCTACCAGGCAGGGAGGGAACAGGTGCTGCCATGGCAGGGGGTTCCCTGGCAGCACTTTGGCCTTCTTCCCTCATCTTCCTCAGCACCACCCCTGGACAGCTGAAGTCAGCTGCCTCAGTGCTTTACAGGGTGCGAGAAGCACGGAAAGGACCTTCACCTGCACTCCTCTCCTGTTGTGTACAGGATGCACAGAATCCTCTGTGATAATGGGGTGATAGGTGTCTGGACTGGACTGTGCCTTGAGCAGAATTTTACCCATAGCTCAAAATTGCCACCATAAGTGCTGTAAGAACCCAGTTTAAGTTCCATGAAGGAAACCTATGGAGGGCCAGAGCATTTGACCTCACTGTTCCCCTTAAGAGTGGGTGGATATGCAGATGAGAAGGCTGTTCCACCCCGCTTCTATGCTCTGAAGCCCTGTACGGGGCTACTGTGTGCAACCTCAGGGAGTTCATGCTCAGCCCTTTCAAGAGACTTGCCTGCATTTCCTAAATCTGCCCCTCTTTAGAATGTTTTCCCTCACGCTGGACAGGAATGCCTTCCACGTTTCAGGGCATACCTGATTAGCAGAGGACTCATGTGAGGTCTGGAGCATAGGAGGGCCCCCTGGGAATGGTTCAGCCCCCTACCTATCACCACTTATTCTCTGGGCTGTCAGATGACACGTGGGAGGCTGAGGGGGTGACTTAGAGGGTCTCTAGGGCAAGCAGGCCATCCCTACTAGGAAGTCTTCTGCTTCCTGGTCCACCAGACCTGCAAACCAAACCCTGTTTGGCCAACATGATGCCACCAGAACCACTGCAGCACCCAGCTTCATTTCCACAGGGCATCCTTGGAAGTGATGGCAGAGGCAGCTAGAAGTCGTCAAGAGTGTGATGTTTCCTGCTGCCAGTCACTCACCCTGAACCAGAGAACATCTGCTCTCCACAGTGTTTTTCTGGCCATTCAGCCTGAAGAGTGATCTGCTGAAACACCTCTGTGGGCGGCACCCGCTCCAGCTTCGCATCACTTGACCACTGAGCCACTTGACCAGAAGTTTGGTTTCCCCACCAGAGGCTTGGCTCTTTTCACCAAAGGCTTTACCACACGCACATCCAGGGCTAGGCTTCCAAACTCATGCCTCCCTGCCTGTATATGTATGATTTGGAGTTATATTGTCAGTTCTCACCAGAAAGTGAGAATTGGGCCTTTATGTTCCAGGAGGAATTCCTAAAAAGCCAGCTTGATAGCTGTGAATTCCAGGAGGCTTGTGCTCTTTGCCTAAGACAGCTCTTTTCGACCAGGCTCCCTGACTTACACGAAACCTCAAATGTACCCCCACAGCACCACCACCAAACAGGCTGACATCCATGCTGATGACGATCTGACCCAAGATAAAAGGTAAAGGTAAAGGTTTCCCCTTGACGTGAAGTCCGGCATGACTAAACACCGAAGTGCACGGAACGCTGTTACCTGCCCACCGAATTGGTACCCTTTTATCTACTTGCATTTGCATGTTTTTGAACTGCAAGGATGGCAGAAGCTGGGACGGAGCAACGGGAACTCACCCCATTGTGCCAATTCGAACCGGCGACCTTTCGATCAACCAGCCCAGCAGCACAGTGGTTTAAACCACTGCGCCACCTGCAGGCCATGCTTAAAGAAGGGGAAAGCAATATTGGTGCCCAGTCTTAAATTGGTTAGTTACATTTATGTCTTGCCTTCCCTCCAAGGAGCCCAAGGCAGTATACATGACCCCCCTGCCCTCCTCTCCATCATATTCTCGATGAGGTGGGTTAGGCTGTGTGTCAGCGACTTGCCCAGAGTCACTTAGGGACCTTTCAAGGCTGGTGAGGGCTATTACCCAGGTCCCCCAAGCCCCAGTCAGTCCTACATTCTCACCACTGCCCCACACTGGCACTCCGTCTTACCATCTTCACAACAGCATGTCAAGTCCCTCTTTCACACACGTGAGCACTCTCTCTCTCTCTCTCTCTCTCTCTCTCTCTCTCTCTCTCTCTCTCTCATGCCATTTCTAGTCAGGCCACCTCAAAAGATTCCAAATATTCTCGCAAAATAATGCAACCGCTTAATTTCCTAAACAAATGCCTATCAAAATACTGTATTTGAAAGGTCACCCCACTTTCCATATAGTACCACGACTGCTCTCCAAGGAACCAAACTTATTTATGTTCTTTAGTAGCAGATCTTTAATACTCATCTTTTTAAAAAAATGTGTGAGTGAAAATACCTGAGTGCAAAGCACTGCTGCAGAAAAATGTATGGTATTGCCCATGCATGTATGATAACATGTGCATTATGAAAATTAATACTTCTGTTTGTACTCTTAAAATTTAATGATTTAATGATGTGTGTTTGTGCTGTATGGGGGATTCATTTTGGTGTCACACTGATTAGGTAGATAAGGGGCCACATGGAGCTGTAACATGAGGCAGAAATGTTCTGGACTATGACTCAGTTAATAAAGATTACCTTTCGTATCTTGTTTAAAGAATCTTCTATTTAAGATTGAGGGATGCAGGTGGCGCACTGGTTTAAACTGCTGTGCTGCTGGGCAGGTTGATCGAAAGGTTGCTGGTTTGAATTTGCACAACGGGGTGAGTTCCCGTTGCTCTGTCCCAGCTCCTGCCAACCTTGCAGTTCGAAAGCATGCAAATGCAAGTAGATAGAGAGGTACCATTTCAGTGGGCAGGTAACAGTGTTCCATGCGCTTCGGTGTTTAGTCATGCCGGCCACATGGCCACAGAGACCATCTGCGGACAAACGCTGGCTCCCTCGGCTAGGAAATGGAGATGAGCACTGCCCCCATGCCTGACTGGGCTTAACGTCAAGGGGAAACCTTTAGCTTTACTCAGTGCTTTTTTTGTCATAGAACACACTGGAACGGAGTTCCGGCACCTTTTTTCGACAGATTTTCCAGGTTTTAAAAGTAACTTTTTAAAATTTGACGTTTGGTCCATGTGGATTCGAATCACCCTGTTGAGCATAGTGGGTTGGCGGCAAAATCATTAAAACGGTGCATGTGGGCTGCTTGTGTGTCGAATCCGATGCATGCATATTTCGTCCGTGCTGGTTGTGATGGCGCTGCTTGGCTTGGGATGCTGCTCGGCTTGTGATTGGTCATGTGGTCATGCGCTGAGTGCTTACTGTGGGCAGCGAACATGATGTGTTACACAACTGATGTGTGCGGGTGTGTGTACAGTGATTGACTATGTGTGAAAGGTAAATAATTTCATGAGTTCCGGCACCTTTTTTCTTAAAAAAAAAAGCACTGCCTTTACCTATGTAAGATTAAGAACACTGAACATTACAAATATTTCTGCCAGGCTGGAATGCAAGTTCACTGTAAAATAAATCTCTCGCCTGCCATCTTTTTTTCTGTGGGCATAGGAAGGAAAAGAGAGAAACACAAATACATACTTTGGCACAGTTCTTGAAGAAAACGGTAGGGGAATGAAGTAGCTGAATTGTCACAAGGTGGACACTCTGTTCTGCTGCCTCCATCCGCACAGGCAAGGTATTGTGCACAGAAATGAGCAGCAGGTAGCGCCGCCTGGGCTTTCCAAGAATGAATCACACACACACTAAGTGTGCTGTGGTGAAAATAATACCCCTTGTCACTTCAAAAAAGTGGCTCATTTGTAATAGCAGTTGGGGAGCAGAGAGTAAATAATGCATACACAATCTACTTGTCCTCTTTGCTTGGATTAGAAGTGGGAAAGGTCCTCCTGTCCTTCCTTCTGAGGCTCCTCCATGGAAGGTAGGAAGAGCAAGCCATGTAGCACTGACAGCTCTATCAAAGCAACGGTGGCAGACCTGTCCATTTCACAGGCATGATCAAAACCTCATGCTCTCTTCCTGCATGTTACTCAGCATTCATTCTTAGCAGGACTGAACTGGTTCAGCATATTAACCAGGGTACACATCACCGCAGTAGCACCGGTGTGGACTCACCCAGGTCCACAGCTGGCCTCAGAGGCCCCTTCCTGATGCTCCTGCTGTTGTGGCCAGCCAGGAAGGTGGGCATCGTGCACAAGGAAGGCTCTTCTAGCAGGCCGCTGAAACGATGTTCCCTGCGTGATATAGCATAATTATATGTTCCTTGCTGGGGCATGCGTGGGTCCACGTGGAAAGAGGAGCATCCCTTTGTATCCAACCCCATTCCCTTTCCCACCTTATTTCCATCTAGCAAAGAACTAATGCTTAGATATACATATCAAAATTAGCTAAGAAGAAGCAAGGCTGGAGAACTGGATGCTCCCAGAGAGTTCTAGAGCCACACATAGATCCTAGATCCTTAGGGAGCTTCTGGGTATCTTGGCGGCAGCCATGGAGTTCATGAAAAGCAGTGGCTGCCAAGGGTCACTCCAGACCCCATCCTTAGGCACCCTTAAGCTTGGTCTTGGAAGACTCCTTTTTGCCATATTATGTGTGTGATCTTTACTTCTGGCCTATCCTATCTTACAATGTTATTGTAACAGTGACTGAAATACTTGCAGAAAGCTTCAAATCACCAAGAAATCAAATGCTCAAATGTCATCACAATCATTCTAACATTTTATATTCTCATAACAGAAAGCTTAAAATCACAGAATATGTCTAGTCATAAATAAGACTTCCTTATATATGTCAGCTGACCTGCAGCAATTCTTGTATAGGTAAAAGGACAAATCTGCATCCCTGAAATCGTTCAGATAATTGAAACATCTGTCACTTGCCTCTTTTCCTCCACAAAGTTCAAATTTTGGCATGCAGCAATAAAGCATACATTTTTTAAAATCCCCAAAGAAAGGTAAGAGCTACCTGTACCTCAGTCAAATGTTAATCACATGCCCTCAGACGAAGGAGTTTGTACAACTCCCCATCATTAAACCTCCCACTGAGGAATTTTTATCCAGAACCAAACGAGGTTTGTACCTTTAACACCTGCAGTGGAGCTTTGCCACTTCTACCTGTTTTTGACAGAATTACAGAATGACTCTAAGCTTTGGCCTTTGTTTAAATCAGCACCAAAATTAGAGAGCCATTCAGTCCTTTGGTTTCCTCTAATAAACATCTAGAATCAACTTCCAAATTACTTTTTAAAAAGATGAGGAGGACAATGACAACGATGACCAGGCACAGTGGTTTTTGACTTTTCCATCATTTGTGGAAAAATCATTTTAATTACTCCATGGGGCTGCTACATGGATTATTAGACTTGCTAATAAGCAGCAGGCTATGTGCTCCCACTGGGGGACTGTCAATCAAAGTGGCAGCAGTTAAATAGCAATGAGAAGGTCTGGCTAGATCCACATGTAGCCGGCTGAGGCTTCTTGCAGAGGTTTCGTATTCCATGTGGAATGACAGATTTGTTTCAGCCGCAGAGGGTTTAAAAGAGACAGAACGGAGGGAGAAGTGATTGGAGTCTCATTGGCGTGCACCAGAAATAGCGGATGCTTACCGGAGGACCATCTTCTTTCAGCATCATGAACAGCTCACTGGCTCAGCCACTCCATTATGCGGGAGGCTACGAACCGCAGGATTCCAAGGAGTGGAAGGTGGTGATCCCAGCCTTCCTGGGGGTGATCTGCCTGGCTGGCTTTGCAGGAAACGTGTGCGTGATCGGGGTCCTACTGTACAACTCAAAGAAAGGGAAGCCTTCCATGATCCATTCCTTGATCCTCAACCTCAGCCTGGCAGATCTGCTCCTTGTCCTCTTTGTTGTGCCCTTCAGAGCAGCTGCTTACTCCAAGGGAACATGGTACCTAGGCTGGTTTCTTTGCAAAACCTCTGACTGGTTCCGACATGCTTGCATGACAGCCAAGAGCTTGACCATTGCAGTGGTAGCCAAGACTTGCTTCATGTATGCCAACAACCCAGCTAAGCAGGTGAACATTAAGTGGCACACCATCTGTGCAGGGCTGTTGGCGATTTGGCTGGTAGCTTTGGGAATACCGCTGCCCTTGTGGTTCTTCAGCAGCCTTTGGGAGCCAGAGGCTGGCTCTGCTCTGTGCATTGTGATTGTTCCAGCCCGCGCTCATGAGTTTATGTCAGCCTTCGTCAAACTCTATCCCCTGCTGGTATTTTGCCTACCCCTCACCTTTGCTTTCTTTTACTTCTGGAGAGCTTATGGCAGATGCCAGCGGAGGGGGACCAAGACTCAAAACCTGAGGAATCAAATCCGATCCAGGTGCCTGACGATGATGCTCCTGAGCGTGACTGTCGCCTCCGCTGTGATGTGGCTCCCTGACTGGATATCCTGGCTTTGGCTTTGGCATCTGAAAGAGGACGGGCCTGCTCCTCCACAAGGGTTCATGGCCACTACCCAAGTCTTGATGTTTGCTATCTCTTCAGCCAATCCTCTGATCTTCGTACTCATGTCTGAGGAATTCAGAGAGGGTTTTAAAGGCTTGTGGAAAAGGCTTACTTTGAAAAAGCCACTGCCTACCCCAGAAGACCAAGACGAAACAGCAGCTGACAACTCGGAGGGCATCCCGGATCCCATCACTCCTTCACCAGAGGCTGAGTCTCCGAATCAAGAGAAAGCAACCCCTCCTGCCCCCCACACCTCCGAAAGTATGGAAATAAAGAAGGAAATGCCAGTTTTGCCAGATGTTGAGCAATTCTGGCATGACCGGGAAGCAGTCCCTGATGCTCAAGACAATGACCCTATTCCTTGGGAGCATGAAGAAGAGCAGACAGTAGGTTGTGATAAAAAGTCCCTTAGGTCAGAAAGCTGAAAAGGAAAGCAATTTATTTTTAAATCGTAGTGTTGCATTGGAATTTAGTCATATTTAGAGTAGACCCATTTAAATAAATGGGACTTGAGCCATGTCTAATTTAATTCCCATTGATTTTAATGAGCCTGAGTATGACTGTCTGGATCCAGCCCAGTATAATTCTGCTTACTTGGGGTAATGTCCAACTGCTATGTGAGACATGTAAAGCATTGTTAAATTGCCTTTAGATATACCTTTGCATGTGTTCATTAGGGCTTGGGACATATCAATTTCTTCAACATTCATCTTTTATGTACAAATGCAGCTATCTCTCTGGCCACTCTGCTCTAAGATTTTATGATTCATTGTACTTAGAATTCATGTTCTGCACTTTCAGAGTATAAATTAAAATTTCTGAAGGGGAAAAAGTTTTAAATCGGTTAAATGTGCAAGCTAGCTTTGCGTCAGTAAATGATCCAGAACTATAAAGCAGGAGGACTTCTGTGTTTATTTGTAATATACATTTAGCAAGTATGATGTGCATGCTTTGGGTATAAAAGCTCGGACTTTGAAAAGGTTTTCTACCATTCAAAATACATGCAAAGCAATAGGCGTAATTTTTTAAAAACGAATGAAAGGATATGCATTAGAGCAGGGTTTTTTTTTTTTTTTTTTTGCTATTACTATACTAAATATGTATTAAATGTGCTCAAAGAAAAAGAGGATCATGTTTTTCTGGTAACTGATTAGATGACACCCTGCTAGCTGCCCTCCTGCTGTACATGAGTGACAGAAATGGGGCTTATATTCTGGTATCATGTTCCAAGATAGAAGTAAGGAAATCCATCTACCCTGTATTATAATTATTACACTACTACAGTCACATAAGAGTTGCAGCCGGCAGTAAGGTTAGCCTGAACAAGAGCAAAAATTATGTTAAGTTGGCTATTGGGTGGCATCACTTCAGTTGTATAGAAATGGAGGATTTCACATTATGCAACTGAAGGTGTTCCCTTCCACCAAAAATATCACAAAGTTATGGTTGCATATCTCAATTACACAATTTGCATCTTAACATATGGAATTGTGGCATTTAAAAATAGTTTCTGACAAGGTCCTAGAAATGCTGCAATGTTTCCTTTCTTCATTGTAGTTTTAGAAATACCAACTCGTATATATACAGCAAAGAATTAGGTTTGTTTCAGTGCTGGGCATGCATGATCCAACATGTGGCAATACAGTTCATAACTGCTGAATCTTGTATTTATATAAAAGGCAAAACTGACTTCCAACAACAGGTCTAGAAGAAGGAACAACATTTTTTTTAGTGCTATTCATTTCTATGTTGTCAGAATGTTTAGGTTCCAACTGCCTGCACTTCCAAGAACTTCACAGGTTTAAACTTAAGTAACCCTGTAGATTCTGTAGGTAACTGTTTGCTCCGGATAGATGGACAGATAGATAGCTAGATAGATATGGAATTTAACTTTTAACTATTCCTTCTAGAACAAAAAGGAATTCCATTTGCTAACAGAGTTTGCCTGAGACAAGACACTGTAAATAAGACAAAAACCTGACTTCACATATACACTGATGGGTCCAATCTGACAGATACTGAACCTGAAAAAGGATCTTGGGATAGTGGTAGACAGGTAGCTAAAAGTATCAATGCCATGTGAAAAAGGTAAATCTAAATAGATAAAATAGGAAGAGCTGCCATTATTTGAATGACCTTATACAAATCTAGGGTATAACCATACTTGGAGTACTGTGCAGTATTGGTCACTACACCTGAAAAAGAGCTGAGAGTTACAGAAAAGAGCAACTGCAACGATCAAGAGGTCTGCACATTACCTGCGTGAGAAAGAGTGATGTTGGGGATTTTTTAGCTTAAAAGGTGAGGAATTGAGGGGTAGTGGATGGGAGATAATAGACGTGCATACATGTCTATATTACACAAAAAATAGGGTATAGCAAAAGTGGGTTTTTCTCCCTCTCATATAACACTACAACACAGGCACAGCTGGTTGGACACTCTAGGAACTGAATGCTGGATGAGCTACACTTTGGGTTGGTCTGGCATGGCTCATCCAGTAACGCTGAATGCTGGGAGATTCGAGACTGATAAAAGTAAGTACTTTTTCATACGGCATGTAAATTCTGGAATTTGCTATCAGAAGGTGTCATCCAACTTGAACTGCTTTAAAAATGGGTTGTACATGGAGGTTAAGGCTGGTATTGATAGCTATATGCTACCAAAGGCAGGTTACTAATTGCAGGGTTACACAAGCTAGAGGTTGCTATTGCTGCTTTTGGTCTTGGTGTAGCATTGCTTTCTGTCACTCTGCAGTTCAAGGAAGCATGATCCAAGATTGTTAACAAAAAGAAAGATCACAATGGGGGATAGCCACTGTATATAGTAAGAATTGCATTCCAACAGCCATTGCAAGATAACCTGAAAGCAGCTGCTTCGTTTTTACAAGCATAAGAAATAATCTGCTGCTTCGTTTATGCCTGGGAAATATGGCCATTCCCAGCAACTACCTTGATTATTGGTGTGATCATTCATGCCAGTTTAAATATGCTACCCAGAGGCTTAGTTTCACAGTAAGTACATGCATGTTGACTTGGTTTACATTGAACATTGTTTTTTCCCTAACAAGCTTATGGCTATGCTGGTGAATACCCTGATTTTATCTGCATTGGCTATTATCTGAGAAACACCTTACTTTTACTACGTCTGAGCAATGTTCTTAAAGGTTCTTCAACCTGAAATGAATTTGTTAGGGTAAATGCTATATTTGAGAACACAATAGCAAATATCATCCAGGTTCATTCCCGCAGCTCCACTTTCTATTAGAGGCAAGTTCATGAAGTCAACCATACAGCACAGATAAGATTTATGTTGTGAGCTTTAATAAGCAATGAATAAGTAATACCCCCAATGAAAATGCTGTACTAGACTGCTAGTAGCCACTGTAAATGCAATGTTTTAAGCATCTGTAGGTTACCTCTTAAAACACAGAAAATACACTACAAGTTATCTTTTGACTTGGGCTCCTTGATAAATATAAGCAACAGACATAAAATCGTAGAACTGGAAGAGGCCTATAAAGCCATTGAGTCCAATCCTTTCATAAACAATGATCAATAGATAGCCCATTTCTGGAAAAAAATGTGTGAGTGAATGTGTGTAAAACCTATAGTGACAGAAAGTTTCCCATGTAAATTGAGCATCAGAAGTGGTACTGAAATTTCTCTGAAAACACTACAGAACTTATGTACCTTGCTCACTGGGGATAAGCACATGCATTTGTTAATGCCCTTTAAAATTTATTTGGGCCTAAAGTGCCCTGTAATACTAGAAACTAAAGATGTATTTTTTTTATTTTTTTGCTATTTGAAACTCTTAAAATACAGGACGGTTGATAGTACTTTTTTTAGATCTTTCTTCTGAATATAAGAACTTAGAAGATGAGAATGGATGAAGACGAAATATTCTTCTTGGGTCTAAAATAGCAAAACTACTTTTAATGGAGGCTGCTGAACAGATGTTGTAGTTACCTCATATCCCCAGTCTCAACATTTAGAAAACAGCTAGTCTCTTACTGCCCTTCTGATTTAAACCAATGATTCAGGAAGCCAAACATACATTTATTTTATATATGTATATCCTTATGAAATGCTCCTTGTGAAATGTTCAAGGTGGCCAATCACAGTAAAATTTCAAAACCAGGTACAGTTAAAGACTAAGTGCAAAAACAGAACAGCAGCAAATAAAAATCAACACTAAGAGAGTAAGGCATTATAAATGCAATACTGGTTTAGAACAAAAGCCTACAGAAAATTAAATGTTCAAGCTGGCATCAGAACACCACCATCTGGGAGGGGGCCAGGTGCATTTCCTAGGGCAAGGATTTGCACAGCAAAGGTCTGCCACATATGTGAAGTACTCCTGAAATGCAGGATATACACAGCTGAGCAAATCCTTGTAATTCCAGCTGACTTCAGTGGACAACCAGAGTAATACAGAAGATAGACCTTTGGGTATGTTAGTCATAAGTTGTTTTAGGCTTTAAGACTAAAACCAGCATATTGAATTGAGTCCAGTAAGGGATTGTCAGTCAGTGAGTTTCTGTAAGAGGGTAATATTCTTTAACCCCCCCCAAAAAAAAACCCCTCAAAGCCTTTAGCTATTTTGAATCAGCTTACACTTCTGAATACAGAAGGCATTCCTACAAAGTAAAGTGGACATTACATTAAATCGGCCTTGGTGTAACAAAGATACCAGACAATGGGCTGGGTCTAAGCTGGTGAAACACCCTCCTGGTTGCAGCTGGATTCTAGGTGTCCAGGAACCAACTTTTTTCAAGAGCACCCAAATGATGAGTCTAGTTCTTTAAGGGAAATGCAACCTACTAAAAACAGGTTGAAACCTTCTAACTGGATTAGTGATCCAAGTGATTTGCATAATATTAGTTAGCACTAACATTCAGTGTACTCATTGACAGCTAGTTTATTACTGATCTCAGAAGTGAGATCCTTTCACTCAGGTGAGATGCAAAGGAAAAAAACAGCATATTATCGGCATAAGGATTTATCTAGCTCTCCAGATAAGCTTGCATGTTTTCATGTATATGTTAAACAGTATGGGGCACAAGATACTGTAGCCTCCGAGGGGCATCACAGGCCAAAAGTCAAGGCACTGAGCAGTACTTGCTCAACACCAACATCTGAAACCTGTTAGCCAGGGAAGACTAGACACATTGAAATATTGCTCTGAAGGACCTGTCCAGCCAGGTAGCATCCAGAAGCTACCACAGTCAGTAGTGTCAGATGTCACAGACATCCCAGTGGAACCAATAAGGATATATCCCATGTTGTCCAGCAAATATTCACAAGAAAAAAAAGGGGGGGGAAATCAACCTTCCACACAATATCTTAAACAGAAAGGAGCTTTAACAGATACATTACTTGCAGCAGTAGGGTAAGCAACATCCTTCAATGTATGATCATCCTTAGGAAGAAAATGATTGCATCTTTTTTTAAAGAAGGGCTTCTTATCTTGCCATTAATCTTGTATGATGTTTGATCTACACATATATTCTTGTATCCGAGGCAGCATCCTATATGCACTAATTTGGGAGCAAGTCCTAGTGAACTCAAAGAATAAAATGTAATGAGCCATTACTAAACATGTACAATCCATATATAAAAAGGGTTGGTTTATTGTCGTTCAAATACGTAAACTGAACAATCCCAACATTTCAAAATTAAACTTTAGAAACACAAGTTTAACATTCAAAACAGGAATATAGTTTACAAGAAATATCCAGAAGGGAAGTCTGTATTCTAATTCAGAGGCTGCTAGAGATCACTGTATGGTAAATAAAAGTGTATTTATACAACCGTGCTATCCTGGGGAAGAAACTTTTTTCCTGTGCATTTCCAATTCACAGCAACACGTTACCAGACTACCGGGCAAAGCAACTTGATTGTGCCTACTGGGGAGGAAGGGGAGAGGGGGGAATCAAGCAGGCCCATGAACAAGATCAAACGGTGTTTATTCAATTTGGTCACTGCAAGGTTCATTCTCCTCTCATGCTGGAACTGACAGTAATGGAGTTAGTCCTGATTTATACAGGAAAAGCCAGGCACGAACAGAGAATTAGGCCCTATATTTTCAGGTTCACAAATGGGCAGAATCTTACTGCGGTCTTCAGCAGTCAATAGATTAATATTCAGAGTGCCTGACCTTGGCTCTCCCATTAGGACATCTGTGGTATATCTGTAGTTCTTAATTTCAAAACCACAAACATCAATCATCCCAAGGCTTTCACACGTAACACTGCCGAGAACAACGCCTCCAAATGCTACCAACATCCACATCTTGTACACAGATACCGCATTGTTCTAGGATCTAAAAATCACTGGAAATAGCTGCATGGTTAGAATATTTGTCAGTCATGCGGCAAAGAGAAAAAGCATCAATAATGCAAATGTTCTCTCTGTATAGAGACTGCTTTATGTTCACAAATGCTGAGACGCTCTCTTTGCTCCTTGGATGGTTTTGCAATAGGTTCACGGTAATGTATATGATTAAACCTGACAGATGGCTCATGCAATCTTCTTGACTTAACAGATATTCTCATTCAAGAGTACTTTGTAATTATTTTGTTGTTCGTCTTGTAGGCTCTGAAGCTGTGGGAGGTGGGGGGGGACCTCTGCGATCTAAGTCATCTACATAGGACACGATGAGTTTGCGTCTCTCTTCTGGTACACAGTCAAGTACCAGGTAACGTTTGTCATTCTGTAATATCTTTTCTATATCCTTCAGGTGCTGGTCAGATTCTTGGATTAACTTTTTGGATCTGCAATTAAGTGTAAGAGTTAGTGTTACCATCTGGTGACTGGGCATTACATAAATGGACTAGAATACTGGTGACGATACTAGTGGACAAGTGTCTCAATAACAACTCCACCCACCAAAATAAATCTCTCCTGACACTGCAATCAGGCAGGCCAAATACTCAAAAGGACAGAGAGACTGGACTATCGTCCCACCTATAAGGCTGCCCCTGCAGGTCAGGGGTGAGGCAAAGTGGCAGTGATGTGAAAGTGTAAAAAATCTTGCACTGCTACTACTTGTGCTATTATCTGTTCTGCAGGTAAAGAGAGGACCTCAAGCTCAAAGGAGAGAGCCAGTGCGGTGTAGCGGTTAAGAGCATGGGACTGGGACTCAGACGACCTGGGTTCTAGTCCCCACTCAGCCATGGGGCCAACTGGGTGACTTTAGACCAGTCACAGACTCTCAGCCCAACCTACCTCACAGGGTTGTTGTTGTGGGGATAAGATGGAGGAGGAGAATGATGTAAGCTGCCTTGAGCCCTTTGTAGGAAAAAGGCAGGATATAAATCGGAAAATAAATAAATAAAGGCTGCCCATGCCTTTTAAAAATTGGCACTAAGTTAAACTACAAAAATGTAAAATAAGAATAGCACCTTTCAAATTAAACATTGTAGTTGAAGAATACCTGCAGAAAATGGCTCCCAATATCCCGGGGGTCATCTAGCCCAACTGAGGCACCAATCTGATCATTGCATTCAAGATAGCACTCTGACTCAATGGCAACCATAGCTAACCCTCAGTACAACACTCAAGTAGAAGATGACCAGTATAGGCTGTGGACCTCTTCTCACCAGCACTGCTAGCCTGGGATTAAATCTTTATCATTTTTAACTTTTGGGAGGTTTTTCTATGTCACATTTCATACTGCATTTAATACCTTGGCAGAAAGGTGGTATATATGAATGGAGTCAGTAAGTACTTCACAAAATCATTCACTGCAAAGAAGCAGGCAACCTATTAGGACCCCTTTTTAAATAACTGGATGGCTTTATATTACTTTTTGGGAATGCTGATATACAGAACAATCAAAGAATTGCATTCAAAGAACCATCGAGTAGCACGTTTATGAACTCTTAAGAGTTGCAGAGATCTCAGTTACAGATGGCACTCCAATGTATCAGACATTGTGTTACAATATGAGAAGCAGTGATTGAGAAAAATATGGGATGTAAGAACTTGTGCAAATGAAGGGAACCTTCTGGGTCTAGGGTAATTTTTCCTCATGCAAAGCTGTTCCTCTGTTAATAGAGAAAAGTTCCTTTACTGTGCAGAAGGGCATTTTTAATACTAATCTGTTTACACCCAAAAGTAAAATTTCAGTACCTTTTGCTTTTTTAGCATTTCTGGGAGTGGGCTACATATTATACTAACTAAACAGCCCAAAATATCATTGCTAATTGCCAATTAGATACTGGACATACAAATAAAAAAGGGAGAGAAAATGAAATTTTAAAACTCATAGTCCTACAGTATTTAAATACATACCTGTATGTTATAAATTTGGTCTCTTTCAAAAGTGTTCTGAAATCTGCTTTGGCTGTAATATATTTGTCTCTGATATATTCTTCAAACTCCCTTTGCTTTTTCTGCATGAAAACATAGAAAAAAACTGTGAAAATCTTATCAACACTGCAAAACTGACCTCCTAATTTATGAGATGTTTTATGTTGTTATGGAATGAAATAGCACAGAGAGAAGTTATGCCTACTTTTAATTATACATGGAAAGGTTAACACCGTCACCCCAAAGCTTCTTACCCTGTCACTGGAAGAGAATTTAATGCATCTGGGATCTTCTTTAATTATTTTCTTTACTTCTTTCCACGTTGACGTTAAGGTAATCTTTCAAAACAGAAACAAATAGAACAATTATAGGCTGATAAATGAAATGCAATCATGCTGTGCTAGCCTGAAACATCTGTAGTATATAATGCATAGTGGCCTGATCTAACATACAGTGTCAATGAGTAGACACACACACACACACACAGAGGATCAGAGCTTCTTATGTTTGATTTCACGTTTGAGCTCAATGTTATTTTATTATGCAAGTCTGTTTAAAAAGAAGTTCAGAAATCAAAGTATTTTATGAGTAACATTAGAAGAAAATAAAATGTGAGGTACTTAATGTGATACAATGTACACTGAACCTATCAATAAAAGCTGTTCACATTTACACACACAGAATGAAACCTATTCAATCCCCCACCAGTGAATATTTTCATGGCCTTTTGAGATCCCTCCCCTGTGCGCAAAAAGAAACAATATAAATAGGTTTACAAAACTCTTCTATCTGCCTCCATCTTCAGAATGTCAGGTCTAGAAGGAGCAGCAGTGAGTCTGAACACAGATTTATTAGCTTTTCCCCCAGATTTTCTAGGTAGAAAACAACAGAAAATGGACTGACAGAGCAATTGCATTTCAAGAATAGCGTTAGTAATATATAAATACAACATGAAAAACAGCTAAAGAAGCACATTACTGTTGTTTACTGCCCAGAGAGTTTCAGCTACTGGCAGTGTAGAAATAAAATACAAAGTTAGATATTTAGAGCTTTCCCTTACTGATGAAGTTTCATCCAGAAGCTGCCGAAAATGCTCTTTCTTCTTTTTTGTAAGTGCCTCTATGTGTTCATTAAATAATTTTTCCTTCTCTTCTCTTTCCAATAAGGAACCAGATTCCCACCGATGATCTTTTCGAAGTGTCCTTCTGGTATCAGACCACGACACATCTGAAGATCGCACCTAAAAGAGACAGAAGTTTAGATCACTAACCAGCAGCTTATTTTATTTAAAACTGAAAATTCATGCAAAACAAATTGGAAGATATGCAAAATGTGTGCTGAAAGCACAGATACAAAAGGGGACTTATAGAAATTGACTGTATTCTTCGGCAAAGCAGGCTGTTTGTGGTTTGCATCATTCCATTTCCTCACTTTCTTATTCCATTCTACAGCCCACTACAGCCAGTAGTACAGAATGATGGGGACTGAAGGCCAAAAGTCCTTCAAGGCTACAAGTTGCCCACCCCGCCCTACAGGTATACCATTGACTACAGTATTATTGAAAGAATTATCATTTGTTTTTAGGTAGTACCTTGAATTTTGCTATTTAATTTTTTTTCAGAATTAAAAAGCCACCACACATCCAAGTCATATATTTTAGGTCATTCATATAAATTTATATAGCATTCAGTTTTTAATGCATACAGCTCTCAATATGGAAAAGGAATTTATTTTGCTACTCAGTGGAGAACAGAATCATTCTTCATTCTGGGTTTTGTTTTCTGCATAATGGCACAGAAAAGACTTGCCATGAGTAACTATCCTCAATCTGTAATCCTCCAGTTGTTTTGGCCTACAAGTCTTAATTATCCCTTACCACTAGATGTACTGACAAGGGCTGATGCAAACTGTAGTCCAGTGCAGCTGGAGCACCATACCTACTCCAGGAATTACAATAAAGCAGCCTCTCTCAACCTGTTCTCCCAATGTATTGGTATACAGCTAATTCCCAGTCAACATGGCCACTAAAACAGCTGTAGCTCATCAGATCACAAAGGCACCAGACTGAGGAAGGCTGCTACAAAATTACATATATCATTGGCTTCCCCTTGCCCACAAGGACAGCTCATTTGTAATTAGCTCTTTTTTCAGATTATAGGACTTTTGTGCAGAAATCCACACTCACATCAAATTTACTAAAAGAAATGGAAATACATTTATATCTTATTTGCACAGAAGAGCATGCTTGCCTTTGTTAACACAGAGGAACCTCACCATATCAGAAAGGAGAGCTTTGAAATTCTGGATTGCCTCTTCTCGTTTGTGCTGTTCTCGTTCCCTGTCTATCTCCTTCGTCTGCTCAGAACGAGCTTTCTGAACTTCTCTTTCCCGTTCACGCAAGCTTGCCTCTATGCGAGCCTGTCTTTCCAGCTCCTTTTCTTTTTCAGAGTCCACATTCTGAAACAGAAGCCAAAGCACACATTTGAGTCTGATCCAACTAACTGCAAGTATTAATACAAACAGGAATTAAGAAGGATGGAACAGACTACTGTTAACATGCTCAAAATATGATCCACTTAGACAAGCTACTATGGAAATTATTACTGCTGATACTAGTGTAAGATTTCAACTTTTAAAATAGTTATGTGAACATAGTCATTACATTTCTCAATGCCCAAATAAAACAGAACTACACAAATGAAAGATATCCCTTTTCAAATTCAACAAGATGAAGGACGGACTACTGGCAAAATTGCAACAAGCCGGGCCTTTTATTAAGAATAGAAAATAAATGATAGGTGGAATTCAAAGAACTGCATGCCAAGTTGTGCATGTTCAAGAGGAAACTGGATTTAAACTTCTCAAAAAGCAGCCCTCCATGCCAACTTTCAAAAGGAGTTTGTGAGATAGCATGGGAGACTAGAGTTTGAAAAACACAAATGAAAAATTGCATCACAGCCACCCAAGTCCTTTGAGCACACCAGAACTACTTTTGCATTTGAGTCCAGCATTTGGGAACCACATGCATTCTTCAAGGTAGCTGAATAAATCACTATGCCACACAGAGGTAAGGTTAAGAACTGTAGCCATACTGGAGGAGGATGAGAAGAACCAAGAATGACTTTTGAGGGAAAAATAAGAAAGGAGCAATGAGTGCCTCATGATTTATACACAGTACTCAGTCTTGCTTATACTCCTTGTTTTATACAGTCCCAGGTTTTCAATTGCATATATAAGTCAAAAAGAAAATTTCTGAAAGAGTCAAATCCAAACCAATTTTCATAATGAACAAAAGATAATAGAAAAGTGTATTACTTCCAAGAGCTCATCCTGGAAATAGCTAACCAAGCAGCATTTTCCGGTACAATTAAAAGTGTGTTTTTTTCTTTTCACCCTGATGCTTCAGTGCATCAAGTTCAGTAGGTATTCAGTGGGCTATAAGGGACCCTTGGTTATTGTTCTGGCTTGAATTTGTAACATTGTTTTAAAATTGCTTTTATTGTATTCTGCTCTGATTAAGAATTCTTGTGGTTCTGACAAACTGAAAGTAAGAATCCATACTGAATAAACAAAGGAATAAATATTGCTGTTACTACTGCTCCTAAGTTGTGAATGACTGCTCTGAAAGTAATTCTTTAGCTGGCAGCTCAGTCCCTGAAGAAGGGACAAAGGGAGGCTTCATAGAAGATAGGCTGCAGAAAAACACATCCACAGGGGTATTTACCAGGAGGAGTGTGCAAAGTACAAAATCAGTTCCAGGATGTAAGAGGCTTTACTCTGATGTAGCGTAGTACACAGATGCAACCTGTGACTCATGGAATCCAGGCAGGTATATTCTCCCTAGTCCCACACATAGACTGGCTGTGGCACAGCCTCCCCCAGTCTGATACCCTCCAAATGCTGTCCTAGTGCATTATATGGCTTTAAACATCCAGAATCTAAAACCTTTGAAAACAGTTTTGTCAATACCATACATACTTTGGCTATTTTTTCAATATACTGCTTAAAAAGATCTTCTCTTTGTGAAGAGCTATCCACAGCTTTGTAGCGAGGGTCAGTCTCTACTTTGTCCTTCACTTTGCTCCAGCGAGACTGACTGTCCAAGTGGTGATTAGATAACAGTTCAAAGAAGTCCATTTTGACCTGTGTTTTAAACAAAAGACAAAAAGAAGAAAAAAGGAGGACATTAAGAGGTACTTTGTTTTCCAAACCCTTGAAATGTTCTTTTTAAAAAGGCAGAAGCAGACTTACCATGATGGCCAAAAACTATGTTAACATACTTAAAATTAGATTTTTCATAAAAATACTTAATTTTACATTTGTGTGTGTATAATACATTGTTATTTTGGATGGCACTTTAGTAAATGTATCAGAACATAATATAATACAATACAGAAGCCTTCCAAATGCAAGACATAGCATTCCTTAAAGGATAGTGTAAAGACATTATAGTCGAAGACTACAATGTGAAGAGGATATTTACACAAGTGCAAGAGAACTGCATCAACACTTGTGGCTTTCTTGGGAGATCTGCAGTCCAGCAACACCAATCTGTTATTTCTTTTAAGAGGTAGTGCGTATCACACACAACTGGTATTGCTCTTGCAAAAACTTAAAGAAATCCCAGACTGGAAGCTTGGGGCCAGTCCACCCATTTATTTGAAATGGAGCCTCTATTTGCACTGGGGGTGGGGGGAATGGTCAATGTATGTGAAATCGGGCACCTCTGTTCATGATTGTGCAATCATTCCTCTTTAAGGAAGCAGGGCTGGGGAAATGTGTGGTTTCTAGGGAGAGCTCTTCAGCATTCAAGTCACTCATCATTTGTACTGAGGGCTTGCTTTGGTAAACCGTTTAGAGCTCTGTCACATGTGCATAAACTGCATTTTTATATTTCAGCTGTTGTAAGATCTGCTAAAGGTTGTTTCACAGAAGCAGTGCTTAGTGGGTTACACCTTAAATTTCTCAGTGCACTCTCAAATTCTTTTCTCTGAGCTTCTGAAATAAGGAATAAACTATCAAAACTGAAAATGGGCAAGTTAATCTTCTCAAAACAGCCTGATTAGCAGTTTGCAGTAGAGACCGATTCTAAAAACCACCATGAGGGTCAGTTTTGTTTCACATGGAATAATGAGAAAAGTTGTTTGACCTGGTTCACAGTGAAATTATTTCTTAAAATACAACATAAGAATATTGCCATTATATTAACATTTGGCAAATTGCTTATATATTTGCCTTAATATGTATTTGCCATAGCTCTATTTATGAAAACACAGAACTAGAATATGAATTAGGACAAAGCCTTTTAAAAATCAATACAAACTGGTATAGAAACAGTAGGCTGCATCCAACATTAGTCTAACTTAGGTCCCATTCATTTCAGTGGGTCTAATTTAATTAGGATTAACACTGCATACAGCCCAGTATAAATTCAGTCTACAGTGAAATGTTTCAAAAAACATTTCTTCTTCCTTGTGAACAAAAGCAGCAAAAAGTTAATGGGTCTTCTGTCTTCCTTTGATTATTTATTTTCTCTCCTGGCTTCCTTAGTATTTAAAGGACTGACTTTGTTTTTATGTATAACAGAGTGGAACTACAGAATGACTAGTCAGTTCACACATACAGATGGCTGGATGCTTGTAACTTACACAAGCACAAAAATCACATTGCTGCGTAAATCAACGTATGGCTGCACCAATTTCAGCTATACCGATTCAAAGCTACCTTTTTAAGGGATTGTTATTGTGAGAGCACAATTGCTGCAATCACATGTGAATATGCTTCACAGAGAGATCATAAAGAAGTGTGTTCATACATAATAAAGCTTCTGTACTCATGGGAAAAAGCCTTTCACAGAGCCCGGTCATTTTATGTTGCTGAATACCAAGACCTGCCTAGGTGAATCCCCACGTTCTTTTGAGACCAGATGGAGAGATCAGTTACTTTAGCTATAGAACAGGTATTATTTAGTTGTGAGCCTGAGTACAACATACATTTTAACACCCTCCCCATAACCTCGTATTACACATGCAGAGAGTGCCACTGTAAACCCTTTATCTTACTGCTTTATAGGAACCCAAACCCCACTGATTGCAGCCAATTAGAAACTAAGTTTGTCTAGCATATTTCAAGTATTAACAGTAATTAGTACATATATAACAAATAATAGTACTTATAGTGTGTAGATTTCCTTCAGTACAGGTATTTGGCTCTTGGCTCAGTATTTAGACATAGAAGATCATCAATGAAAGGCAAATAAAATCAGGAAATATCCTCTCAGTGTTGTGCACTGTACATTTGTCAACTCTCCATCAATTTTTGTGGAATGTTGTACCCACCGAGCATTTAAGAAGATGCACAGTAACTTTATAACTACTAAGAGAAAATACTGACTTGGATCTAGTGATGTCTTGCACTTCTGTTTGTGCAAGGAAGCTCCACTGAATTCTCCCAATTTTCCCATCCAGCTGCAGCACCCAGCCCCATTACATGCCAGTCCAGAGACCCCTTGACTCCCAGGAGTATCTGTTGGGGCACCGGGGGTGGGGGTTGGAGTTGGAAGGAGAACCTATTGCAGAAGCAGAGTTCTGCTCATTTGTCTCTGGATCCAACCCAGTATCTGTTATTTCAAAGATGAACTTCTGAACATGCAAGTAATATTACAATATAAAGCTTTCTCAGCCAGATATAAGATTAAAGACAAGAAAGAAAAAAGGTGCTTCTGCAGACATCTTTAAAGTAAAAGTACTTGAACAGGCACATGGAACAGACTAAGGTTTCTTTTATATTGCCCTGTACTTATTTGTCCATTTTCATGTTAAAATATAGTTGGAAGAACTCAGAACATTACAATCAAAAACTACCTCAAACAAACCCATCTAATATCCATACAACATGCATCCTGGTCTCTATAGCAACCAGTAGCTGTCATCCTCATTCTAACCTGAAAGCCAGCATGATCCCATGATCTAGTGCCATTTCTTGTGCCAAAAGCGAACAGCCATTATTTTACTGAAAAGCAAATCCACTACCATCTTGTCTAATAAAGGAAGTAATCAATTCAGCTAACTACTTTTGATATAATTCTAAGGTTTGAGGGGCATGAAAGATTTCCATACATGGCACATTTTTACTGTTCATCCTTTAAGGAAAAGCAGTATTAGAAAAGCAGGAGCATTTAAAGCCAAAACTAATCCTTAAGGGAATCAACATAGCAGAAAGCAAAGGTGGATGTCTCTCAGAGGGTGTCCTCCCTCTGGTGCTGAGGGGAGGAGAAATGCTGTTGAGCTGCTTCCTCAGTGATTGTTTGGCAACACTTGGGCTTACCAGAATTTTCTATAGGCAATGATCAAGGTTGTGCGCATATTTCTGACTCTTCTTCTGTTCCCCGCAAAGCACAGGTAAGTAACAAGAATGTTAAATGGAGTACCTTATCTCTCTTGCTTCAACATAAAATTAAAGGACCTTGACTTTTCCTTTTATCTCACTAAATAAACTGGAGAATGCTAAGAAACCATTAATCCAAGTGTGATTGTTTCCAGCTGTTACTTTAAAGACTCATGAGCAGATCACACAATTCTTTGCATTAATTCTTTGTTATGAACAACGGGCTGAGAAAGCTTCCAACACTTTAGGCACATGATAACCTTTAGCTTTCTGACAGAAACATCACAGAAGCAAATAAGGTTGAAAATATTTTGTGCATTTAGGAGCTTTTTTTTTTTTTTTTTTTTTTGCAGTTTACACATTCTGGGCACAACTCTCATCACTTCACAAGGAAATAAACTGAAAAAAATGTAAAGTACCGGAACTGCGGGAGGCTAAAGTCACCACACAGAGATACCAATTCTTTCCTCACTAGGGAATCCCATAATACTTTGCGTGTCAGTGATTGACAGCTGTCAGACTGAACTGATTGACAGGCCGCACAGCACAAAACTGTAAAATCTATCCACTTGTTACAAAACAGAATACATAAAATGGTTACAAGAGGCTTTGGGAGAAAAGAAATAATTAGTTTCAAATGCAAAGATAAACACAATATTCAACACAAAATCTTGTTTGAAGTAGTTCATGCAATATTAAATAATTTACTTATGAATTATTCACTTTGATTATGGCTAAATGCAATAATGTTTAAACCATGACTACAAAACAAAAGCAGCTTAGGTTTGAGATTACATATATATTCACCTCTAGATAGCTAAAAATTCTGGTGAAGCACAGAATATAACAGTGCAGCCTTACACAAATGTTCAGAAGCAGGGCTAACTGAGCTCAATGGATGTTGCTGGCAGATAAGAGGGCACAGCAACCGAAAAGACTGAGTAGGCATCAGAAAATTCCTAAAGTGAATCCCACTTCTGTCATGAGCTTACAGGAGCTTTAGTAAAGCAGTTTCTCTTGAGTTCCCTACATGCTGCAATATGGGAATAACAGAAATGACCCACTTTATGGGGCTACTGTAAGAAAGCATTTTTGGAAGACAAACATCTGAGATGCTTTTCAGGTTTCTTTTGAAAATACTTTTCTAAGTACTGATAGCAGCTTTGCATTTCAGAGATGTTTCTTGTTCCTATATGACGGGGGGCTTTTGCCCTGATTTCTTATTAAAAGGAGCACATATTTACTTTACTTATGTAAGGAATGTAAAGAAATGGTGATTTGATTTCAGAAGTGTATTTTTCCCTACATTGAAGAAAGCTGCTTGCATATTTTGATGCTAACACTGTTGAAGACACTCTGTGGCATCTGCCTTCCAAGTTCTGTGCACTTTGTCTCTTGTACTGACAGTGCAGACCAATGACATTTGAAATTCATTAATCTTTAACAGGTGACCTTTAGTTCTGATCAGCAGTCATTCTAAAATACATTTACTGGAAGATTTTTTTTTAACTGAAGTGTTAGCATTTAGAAATAAAACAGCTACTTGAAACTTGTCCACAAAGATATAAAGGTCTGTTTGGAACTTTCCAGCCAGACTCTTTTTTCAAGCTCTAGGATTTTAAAATGAAGACATTAATTTAGGGAAAAGAATAGTAATGGTACATATTCTAGAGTAGTATAGTCATTCTGAGTTTAGGAAAAAAAAAAGTGAGATCAGGCATACCCCAATCAAAGAGGAAATCCTTCAACTAGGAAAAACATAAAGGCAGGGGAAAGTAAATCTGAGGGCAGAATAGGAACCTGGAAGACTTGCATGCCCCTCCCACCTCTCTCATTCATACTACCTCCATACACTTGGTATAAAGGATTACCTTCTCTCCTCTGGTCTTCGAATCTTCTTTTTCCTTCTTTCTTGCTGCTGTGATAAACTCATTAAACAAGGCCTCTCGATCTTTCATTTTTTCAATTGCTTTGAAACGTGAGTCTTTAGCATGCTTGGCTGCAAATTCACTAAAAGTAGTTCTGTAACAAAATGGCAAGTGTACTGATTTGGCAGAGCTTTCTTTGCTGGAAAAAGCATTCAAAAGCACAACTGTGTTTTGGGTCTGCTGAAATACAGGCACTAAACACCAAGATACCAATATCCTCAGCACAAATGCAAGTTGAAGAAGCAAAGTTTCTATTTTTCTTTAAAAGAAGTTACCTTGTGCTATATTGTTGAAATGTATGCATGTGTGAATGCACAGAATGCAGCTCTTCCAAGGTAGAACATCTCGTGTAGACTATGAGTTCTATTACTACCCTGCCCTAATAATTCAAGGTGATGTAATGAAAAATTAAACTTTCTCTTTTGCCAACCAGCTCTACCACAAGTAAAACTAATATAACATCACCATCCAGTTTCATTTATTACTATGGAATCAAGCAGTGCTAGATCTATAGAGCTCTTCATTCTTGCTTCCTGTATATTTATTGCCTTATAGTACTCTCACCTCTAGGGCCAGATTCCAAATCTCAGATGTGCAGTAGATATAGTACTGCC